>NC_090730.1:12698658-12701158 GCF_036898095.1 Palaemon carinicauda
TTTTTTTTTTCCTCTGAAGTGACCTTACTGATATTACTCGCGTCCAACGGGTCATCCAATACAAAAAAAAGAAAAAGAAAAAAATAACATGATTCTTGAGGATGACTCAGCCAATCAATCCAGCTGTGGATGACATTGATGATGCAATTTCCACTTTTTCTATAGTTTGGGAGATTCGTGTACATTTGTGCAAGCACGTAAGCACTTGCTCATATATGCTAGCACACAGACACATATATGGTTTACATCTATAGATACACACATGTGTGTATACATACATATATATATATATATATATATATATATATATACATATATATATATATATATATATATATATATATATATATATATATATAAATACACATGTGTGTATACATATATATATATATATATATATATATATATATATATATATATATATATAAATATATATATATATACATATATATAGATATATGTATATACATTTATATATATATATATATATATATATATATATATATATATATATATATATATATATATATTTATATATATATATATATATATATACAGTATATATATATTTATATATATATATATATATGTATATACATTTATATATATATATATATATATACATATATATATATATATACAGTATATATATATATTTATATATATATATATATATATATATATATATATATATATATATATATATATATATATATATATAAATATATATATTCTTTTTTTCTTATCTTATAACACATCTTGTTTCATAACATGAATTTCGTGAAGTTACTTCTTACTTTCAGATCAACAATAGAACTGGGCTTTAAAGAATTGGCCTACAGTTAGCAAGGAGGTGTAATTACCCTAGAAATAACAATAATTTACATCACCAAATTCAATAACAAAGAACCTTTCATGAAATATTTCAGATTAATCTGAATTTTTTTTTGCTATTTTATTTTTCGTATCAAAAACTAATACTTAACGTAATTGAGTAATCTCAGATAAGTTTGTCTTTTAGTGTTGAACTTGTAACTACTACTGAAGTTAATTCGGTTATTCTCTGCCTGCAGATTTTTTTTTTTCAGAGAAAACTAGCATACATCATGAAAGATAACAACCTCCCCTATATAATAAAGAGCAAGTGTCAAGCTATATCTATTTTTCCTGTTACGCTGAGCGGCATTGCCAGACGCATGACAACTCGGTCTCTCCTTGTCCTTCGGGTAGGGGGAGAGGAATATTCATATCCTGGTGAGAGGGGTTTTCCCGAGTACTCCCAGAAATTGCCGAACCAGCGGGTTGTAGTTAGGAAAGGAGGAGGGGAGGAGAAGGTCTGAATCTGTGTTTGTGTGCTTGTGTGTGTGTAAGTATGTCGATCTAAATATTTAGCTGTCATTTTGATGGGTTGCGTACACTAGTTAGAGATAATGGTAATTAGTTTATTAGATTAAATTTTAAGTTATGGTGTAAAATAGTATTGACTTCAAGAATTAATCCTTAGTTGTTGTTATTATTATTATTATTATTATTATTATTATTATTATTCACAACCCATCTGAGAATGGTTTTCAGTATGATGTATAACCTAAAAAATAGGTAATTATTATCATAAATGCTAATAATTCATAAAATAGGTTACCAAAGTCATCAACTTAACAATCTATTTTTATCAGCATAAATATCTTTATTTGTGAAAAGAAAATCAGCGCAAAAAGTGGAATAACAGTAATAAAAGATATAAAACAGACATAATGAAGTCCTTCCAAGTGTATTTTCTTCAGTGATCATATATAATTGAGAAAACAGTCCATTTGATGATAGATATTACCCCCATGCAAAAACTAGTTACGGTCAAAAGTCTTGAAGCTTCTGAGTTCTACGATTGGGGGATTTTTCATTTTGGTATAGACCCTTCATTATTATTATCATTACTATTATTATTAGCCTTGTACAACCCTACCTGGAAAAGCACGGAGAAGTTATCAGAGAATAGAGGAAATAAGGAAATAAATAAACTTTATGAGAAGTAGTGAATCAATAATAGAAAATAGTTTGTACTCTGACGGTGATTCGAATTCTTCCATAACTCACTCTGGAGACATAAACTCCTGTAAACGACGCGGAACGAATTGCAGTACTTCTTTGCAAGGAGCCATGTTCAAACATTATTTATGGGGTTGCGATGTAAACACTACTTCTTCAGGCAGTGATTTTCTTTCATGGCTTAAATAAATATTTTTCCGTTTTTATTTTATTTTATTTTGATCTCCAGGTGAATATATAACTTCCCAATAGTAAATAAAATCGGTTGGATTTTATGATATTGTCATTTTTATAACCATCATCATCATCTTTTAGGGAGCGTGTCCCTTATATACTGATTGCCAAAGGTGAGCCAATGTTAAAAGGGTATTACACATTTTCTCAAAGATAGATTGAACGCTTGTGCAAGTGATGGACAGATTTTTCACTCATGAGCTGAATGTTTATGGGAATA
>NC_090730.1:12711158-12713658 GCF_036898095.1 Palaemon carinicauda
AACTAGGGTTGTAGCTTAGCAAGTAATAACAATAACGATACAAAAAATGGAGAAATTCACAAGAGCCCACCTCAAAAATAAAAAATAAAATAAACTCATTTTCTATTCAGTAGGAAGTGAATGACGGTCACAGAATTGTGTCTATCCATCTAAAGATTCTCATCTGAAAATAAAATATATCCCAATATTTTTCCCATTGTTATACATTCCTGCATCTAAAGATTTCCAAAATTTCTCTCTGACTGACCATATTCTCTCAGTTTGTGAAAATGATTCATGCGTCAGCTGGCATCAAATTTTTTCCCTTCATGATCTTTTTTTTTTTTTTTTTTTTTTTTTTTTTTTTTTTTTTTTTTTTTTTTTTTTTTGTAGGTATTGCGGGTATTGCGAAAGGAACAATTTCATGTGACGTCAGCAGTTCGCGCTTCGAATAAGTTAGCATATTTATTTGAAGGTAAATATAGAATGGGAATTTCATCAAACCAAAACTAGGCATGAAGATTTTTTTTTTTTAAACAAGAATATAGTCACTCTAAAGTGAGTGTGAGTGAGCATCTAAACGTTGCTGTTAAGGAGACACACATACACACACACACACATATATATATACACACACATATATATATATATATATATATATATATATATATATATATATATATATATATATATATATATATATATATATATATGATAAATTTTGTACATTTTTACGTGTTTTTCATATTCAAATAAGCCATATATATTTTTGATACATTAATGTCTGGATTCTCTTAACGACCTCGGGATCAGAGCCCCAGGCGAAATCACACAAAGACAAGAGCTTGGCTCCGGCCGGGAATCGAACCCCTGGGTTCGATTCCCGGCCGGAGCCAAGCTCTTGTCTTTGTGTGATTTCGCCTGGGGCTCTGATCCCGAGGTCGTTAAGAGAATCCAGACATTAATGTATCAAAAATATATATGGCTTATTTGAATATATATATATATATATATATATATATATATATATATATATATATATATATATATTATCTATCTATCTATCTATCTATCTATCTATATATATATATATATATATATATATATATATATATATATATATATTATCTATCTATCTATCTATCTATCTATCTATCTATCTATCTATCTATCTATCTATCTATATATATATATATATATATATATATATATATATATATATATATATATATATATATATATATATATATATATATATATATATATGTGCGTGTGTATGCACCTACCGTATGTGTACGTGCGTATGAGCGTGTAGGGTTGTGTAAATGAAAGTGAAACAAAGTATTTTCATTTAAGCAACCTATGAAAATATAAATCGTATAATTTATAAAAAAAAAAAACTTCAAATAACAATACCCTCATTGTCTTCCATCTTGAAAAAATATACAAAACACCGCTTAAGGTGCAATAAATCAGAATAGTTCAGAGGTTCTAAGGTTACACCTACTACTTTCTTAGGTTACGATGAGTAAGGTAGTTATTTAAAAGGACTGATAGATGACTATGGCTTCGTAGAGAGTCTATTGTTTGATCTTATTCCCGTTTACTTTTGTTCCCAAATCATTATATCTTTCAGAACAAGCACTAATATTGTACTTTCACTTATTGAGGGATTAGGAAAATCTCTCTCTCTCTCTCTCTCTCTCTCTCTCTCTCTCTCTCTCTCTCTCTCTCTCAGGTGTTATCAATACAAAATACCGATTTCTTGAACATTTCATAGTCCTGTTTTTTTTTTCTTTTTTTTTTTTAAAGTTCAGGGCCATTTTTCATTTTCATTTTTATATCATGTTCCATGGATGTAAAAGATCCTAACTTACCTGAAAAGTTTTAAAATGGAAAGTCATTAATATACAAATGAAAGGAAAAAGGAGAAAATATGTGATTATACGTGATAAAATCTGTTGGCAAAGTAATGATTTGTCAGAGTAAAAATCACGTTAGCAAAACTTGCGAGAACAATGATAATGATCAAGGAAACCAAGGGCTCTTCATCCACTGACTTCTGAAGAGTTCCAAAACTTTTAAGAAGAAATCTCAGTCAAGTTACGACTGAACTTCAACAGTAAACTTAAAGAAATATATTAATGAAATTTCCTGAGTTAAGTAGGCTATGTTGTAAGACGATGCCTGATACATGAAACCTAATGGATACTGATAAGTTTGATATCTTCCTGGCGCAAAAGGATACGCAGTGACCCTTTATGCGTAACTAAAGCCTTCAAAAATCCTTTTCAAAACAAGGCCGTATGTCACATACGTAGTTGTTGCTAAGGGTTGCGTTTATGTCACATGCATAGTTGCTGTTATGAATTGTGTTTGTCACTTGCGTAGTTGCTGCTACGACTTGCGTTTATGTCAAGCACGTAGTTACTGCTACAATTTAAGTTTGTGTCACGTACGTAGTTGCTGCCACGACTTGCGTTTATGTCAAGCACGTAGTTACTGCTACAATTTAAGTTTG
>NC_090730.1:12726158-12728658 GCF_036898095.1 Palaemon carinicauda
GCATCTTCAAAAATAAGAGAAGGTTTAATGTTTCTTGTCAACAGGAGTTCGTCAAATTAATGCGATTATAAATCTAATAACCTACTGTCATCTGAGCAAGTAGAGAGAGAGAGAGAGAGAGAGAGAGAGAGAGAGAGAGAGAGAGAGAGAGAGAGAGAGAGAGAGAGCACCACTTATCAAAATTCTTGTTAGTGATATGACTTAGTCGCTTTTTTTACTCTTGGGAGCATTTTTTATGAGAGAGAGAGAGAGAGAGAGAGAGAGAGAGAGAGAGAGAGAGAGAGAGCGCCACTTATCAAAATTCTTGTTAGTGATATGACATAATCGCTTTTTTTTTTACTCTTGGGAGCATTTTTTATGAGAGAGAGAGAGAGAGAGAGAGAGAGAGAGAGAGAGAGAGAGAGAGAGAGAGAGAGAGAGATATATTTTCCAGGTCATGGAGTCAAGGGGTCCAGGCCAAAGCAATTCCTCATCGAATTTCCCCAGAAGTGAGATCTCGAAGATACAGTTCTTCTCGCTAGATCCTTATATGGAAACGATCGCTGGTCAGTCAAAGCAAGGACTTCTTGGAAAAAAAGAATTTCCAGTCACATGGAAACATTTATGATTGGTAAAGCGCTTTGCAAGGTCTGTTTTGAAATCGAAAAAAAAAAAGAGAGTTATATTCTATAGATTTTATTTTAGTTTCTTTTCTATGTTCGGTGAATTATGTATTTGTTTCTTCTTCTTCTTCTTCTTCTTCTTCTTCTTCTTCTTCTTCTTCTTCTAGAGTGACGTTGTTCTTGAAAATTGCCTGGTCCTTTTGGTCAACCACGGGCTCTTGCAATTATGCAACTAGCAGATGTTCAAAAGATTTTAGATTTTAATTCGAAGGTGAATACAAACCCAAAGAAGGAAAGATCATAATGAACAGGTCATATTCCTAAGATATCTATGACTTCAGACAGATCTAAATGTGATGTTAATACTTGTAAAATATGCAAATTAAATATAGTCAAATATGGTGGTGTCATCAGTATGTATTTCTAGTTTAAAGAAAATACAGAACTTTTTTTACTTATAGTGACTATCTCTTGTATAAGCCCAAAAGAATGTTTAGCATGTTTCTGTTTAATGATCACAATAAACCATTAGTATTATTCTTTGTGAGATGACAACCATCGTAAGGTCTTGAGAATGAATCATGCATTATTATTATTATTATTATTATTATTATTATTATTATTATTAGTAGTAGTAGTAGTAGTAGTAGTAGTAGTAGTAGTAGTAGTAGTAGTAGTAGTAGCTAAGTTACAAAAACATTTCATTGCTAGTTTGAACTTCACTGTATCACTGCTGCAGATAAACGGAAAGATAATGAGCGAGTACGATTATGGAACATATTAAAATTATTCAACAATATTGCGGACATCTTTTTGTTATTGGAGCAAAATGGAAAATGTAGGGAGCTCTGCAATTGGAAGAAAAATTGGATATGTCTTTGGTTGCAAAAAAGAAGAGTGCGGGGGAAAAAAATAGCGATATTGGGTAACTGTACTGAACAGTTTTTGAGGAAAATAAATCCTAGCTTTCTACAACAATTTAAGTCGGGTTAGAGAGAGAGAGAGAGAGAGAGAGAGAGAGAGAGAGAGAGAGAGAGAGAGAGAGAGAGAGAGAGAGAGAGAGAGAGAGAGAGAGAGTGTTAGGGGGAAGGTGTATGTGTACCTAACGGATTTGGGTTTTGGAAGTCTCTTTTCTTTTTTCTTTTTTTTTTCATCCACAGAATTTTTAGTCAGGATTTAATTTTCCTCGCTGTATATATATGACTGATAGTGGCCGATATATATATATATATATATATATATATATATATATATATATATATGTATATATATATATATATATGTGTGTGTGTGTGTGCATGCATATATATATATATATATATATATATATATATATATATATATATATATGTGTGTGTGTGTGTGTGTGTGTGCATGTTTGTGTATGTATAAGTATCCTACGACTTTCTTCTTTACATTATAGTCCCTAATAAGTGTTAACCTCACATTTTCAGCAAGCATTTATGAGGTGATGTGTTTAGGCCACTTTTTTCCCCCATCGATATAGTGAAAACATCATCCATTATTTTAGTGACGGCAAATCGCGTTCATACAATTTTCATGTATGAATAATCCCCAGCCTTACTGAAACCGTCGATTCAGCATAATCAGAAGTTGGACAACCCGAAATGACTTCGAAAGGATTAAGATGGAATCTTATGCTCATTGAATTTCATAACATGAGAAACTAATCTCCATTTTATCTTCTCGTTGTATGAGCACCCACATGCTTAAGATACCATGATAACTTTGTTACTCGGAATTTGCTTGAGGGACAGGTAATTCACACTTACTCACAATAGTTTTTACTGGATTCTCAAAAGAAAATTACGTAATTACTTGATTACATGTTGTTCGTGTAATTAGGAATTTCTTATGACCTGGACATGCCTCGAAGT
>NC_090730.1:12742419-12759919 GCF_036898095.1 Palaemon carinicauda
CTGTGGGCTTTAGAGCCCAAGGCCCCGTAAGAAGGGCCCCTGGTCTGTTTTTAACTCCCGCCTGAGGTAGTGGCCATGCAAAATGTCCCTCGGGTTCCTGTAGGATTTTGGAATTTGTGAGCGAAGCCCTTGGAGGCATCAGTCAACCAAATCTTTTGGAAATGTTTAAAATATTTCTTTTATTGTGTGTTTTATAGTTTTACTTGATTGTTATTTACTCAGTATCATTATTCATGGTTACTAAGAGACTCCGTGATTTGAGATTACAGTCATTGGCATTGAAACTATTCATGTCCCCTATTATTTCACTTCCTTGTGGTTTGTTTTTATAAATGTTAATATATATATATATGACCTTATGTATAAAAATATATACAAATATAAATGTATATATGCACGAGCGTGTAAAAATAGATAAGATAGGATTAGGTTAAATCAAGGAACTTTGGGCAAACTATATTTCAATTTCTTCATTTTTAAAGCAGTTGAATTAATTATTGGCAATAAGGACCTCTTTTTAATTTACCAATTACAAGATATATATATATATATATATATATATATATTTTATATATATATATATGTATATGAATATAAATATATATAAACATACATATATATATGATATAATATATATATCCATATATATTTATATATATAATATATATATATATATATATATATATCTTAGTCACTGCATTCAGTTGCAGGTAGTAGGTTGGCCAGGGCACCAACCACCCGTTGAGATACTACCGCTAGAGAGTTATGGGGTCCTTTGACTGGCCAGACAGTACTACATTGGATACTTTTCTCCGGTTACGGTTCATTTTCCCTTTGCCTACACATCACCAAATAGTCTGGCCTATTCTTTACACATTCTCCTCTGTCCTCATACACCTGACAACACTGAGATTACCAAACATTTTTTTCTCTCTCAAGGGGTTAAGTACTGCACTGTAGTCGGTCAGTGGCTACTTTCCTCTTGGTAAGGGTAGAAGGGACTCTTAAGCTATGGTAAGCAGCTCTTCTAGGAGAAGGACACTCCGAAATCAAACCATTGTTCTCAAGTCTTGGGTAGTGCCATAACCTCTGTACCATGGTCTTTCACTGCCTTGGGTTAGAGTTCTCTTGCTTGAGGGTACACTCGGGCACACTGTTCTCTCTTGTTTCTCCTCCTCTTGTTTTGTTAGTTTTTATAGTTTATATAAGAAATATTTATTTCAATATTGTTGCTGTTCTTAAAACAATTAATTTTTTTCCTTGTTTCCTTTCCTTACTGGGCTGTTTTCCCTGTTGGAGCCCCTGGGCTTATAGCATCCTGCTTTTCCAACTAGGGTTGCAGCTTAGCAAATAATAATAATAATAATAATAATAATAACCGTATCTTTATTATTCAATACTTTGATAATAAATCACTGTATTAATAGATCTGAGAGAGTGTAGGCGATCTGTTTTCATGTTCGCATTCTTTTTAACACACCTCCCCTTATCAGCTCTTTTGAGATCAACTCAAAAAGGTAAACAGGATTTCCTATGTGACAAGTAGACAGTATTATGAAAGACACGTAACGGAATGAATGAATTTGACTTGCTCGTGTTACATCGTTTTACTGAAGTAATGCTGCAGTCAATAGACATATGCATTTTCTTTCTGCTTATTATGCGACTCCTATGCGAGGGTATTATTATTATTATTATTATTATTATTATTATTATTATTATTATTATATGGACATGATATATAGAAACATAGTTATGGCTCTGCAGAGTGATTGATTGATCGATTGCGGAGTATCTGGCGTTACAACGACCAGGATCACGAGCTACCATTATACAAAAAGAAGGAAATTCTTATTGATTTACGCCTATAACCCTCCATTACTCCAGAGGCGATTCTGTATTGTTTTCCCATAATTAGGCCCAGTAAATATTTCAGTTTTATTTCCACTGACGGAGGCTCATCGTGGGCTCAATCCAAAGTTATCAATACAGTATACTCAATATCTTAACAGATTACAGCTGAACAGACCTTATCTTAACAGTCATCAACTTTGCAGTCCTCATTTTGTTACAGTTGTGTACTCATCAGGTACACTGACTTATATAAGTTGCTGGATGTCCGGATGTTTGAGAGAAATTTCCATTTTACCCCTTTCTGAACGACAGGTGTCTGGGAGCGTGAAATAGGTAGTTGAGTATTTAACAGGTTTCCCCGCTCCCAGGCACCTGTCGTCCAGAAAGGAGTGAAATAGGAATGTCTCTCAAACACCCGGACATCCATTAACTTATATGAATGACTGTACTTCATTGAAATATTCTTTATTAATCGGTATATTTGGTTCCTTGACAGTTTTTGTTATTCGTCAGAGTTCTTAATACAATCTCTGACAACATATTTTGTTCCTCGTCAGATTTTATTACGTATCAGATTTTGTTACTGAATAGATTCTGTTACTAAAATGAAAGTCAGACCACAAGCCCCCTGTTAAGTCTAATTCTTTCTTACTTTATTCCAATATTCGAATTTAAAGGGCCCTATTATTTTTATTAAATTTCTGTTGAATTCGCGCGTTTTAAAGTGTATCTCTGTACTGCACATTTTATTTTCATATCAATGTTGGAAGATGGGGCCACGTAATATCCTGTTAATACCTATTCCCTTTAGTTTAGGCAGTCAGTTGTAGCAGGGCTCTGTCCCAATAACAGATATTCCCCAACCAAGCTCTGTGCCGTAGCCATTGTACGATAATCGGGGCACTCTTGGGCACAATTTCCCTTTCTGAATATCTATTTTATTGATTGTGTATTTGATACAGCTACATACAGTACATAACTATTCTATCACTGACACGATCCTTTGACTTAACGGTATAATGTCATTATCATTATCTCCTACTCCTATAGACGCAAAGGGCCTCGGTTAGATTTCGCCAGTCGTCCTATCTTGAGCTTTTAAATCCGTCATACTAAAGCAAATTGATCTTAATCTAATTTATATCTTATTTTCTCATATTATTTTTTCTTTTAAGACCTTCTATACTGTGGAAACTTTCAATTCAGATAATACAATTCCTATTCAAGAAGAATAATCCGGATATAGATAACAATATCCATAATTCTATTTTGAGTAAGCTTCCTAGTCTAGTTAATGGCCAATTTTGCCCCCATTAGAATAAAGGTACGAACATTCCAAGTAAAAATGATAATTTCACCTAAGGGGAAACTCATTTAGACAGTGTGTACGCCCAGAGACCAAGGTGAAAATGAATACTTGATTATTCCAGTTTGGTTCCACCCTTTGTCCTTCTCCATTCGTGTTCAAATGAAATGGTCATGAACTAAGGGATTTAATTGTATTACCGCGTAGACCCCCCCCCCCCTCTCTCTCTCTCTCTCTCTCTCTCTCTCTCTCATATATATATATATATATATATACATATATATACATATATATATACATATATATATATATATATATATATAGTATATAGGTATATGTATATATAGATGTGTGTATGTGTATACATATATATTTTTTTTTCATTAAATGCATTTAGTATTTAATGAAAATTGCCTAAGACAAGACTATACCCAAAGAGTACACACACTCACACACACACACACACACATATATATATATATATATATACATATATATATATGTGTGTGTGTGTATATATATATATATATATATATTTATATATATGTGTGCGTATATATATATACATATAAATATATATATATATATATATATATATGTATATATATAAATATATATATAATTACCAGCTAAGCTAAAACCCTAGTTTGATGAGCAGGATGGTATAACAGGAAAAATTTGCCCTGTGAGGAAAGGAAATAAAGTAATGAACAATTAAAATGAAGTATTTTATAACCAGTAACAGCATTAAAACAGATGTTTTATTGATAAACTATGAAAAGACTCATGTCAGCCTGGTCAACATAAAAACATTTGCTCCAACTTTGAACTTTTGAAGGTCTACTGATTCAACTACCCGATTAGGAAGCTCATTCCATGACATGGTCACAGATGGAATAGAACTTCTAGAATACTGTGTAGTATTGAGCCTCATGATGGAGAAGGTCTGACTACTAGAATTATCTGCATACCTAGTTTTACGAACAGGATAGAATTGTCCAGGGAGATCTAAATGTAAGGGATGATCAGAGTTATGAAAAATCTTATGCAACATGCATAATGAACTAATTGAACGACGGTGCCAGAAATTAATATCTAGATCACGAATAAGAAATTTTATAGACCATCAGTTCCTGTCCAACAAATTAAGATGAGAATCGGCACCTGAAAACCAGAGAGGATAATAATACTCGAAACAGGGTAGGATAAAAGAATTAAAACACTTTTTAGAATAGATTAATCACCGAAAATCTTAAAAGACTGCCTCAATAGGCCAGTATTCGTGCAATTGAAGAAGACATATGCCTAGTGTGTTTCTCAAAATTAAATTTGCTGTCGAGAATCACACATTGAATTATAAGTGTCATACAGTACATAGGACATTGCAGTCGAGAACATCTCTCCGCTATGGTCTGCAGTTCCGCATTTGTTTATTAGGAGTCACAAATTCAGGGGTCAGCAGGTTTTATTCATCTTTGGATTTTCATACTCCAACGCTGTTTGGTTTATTTAAAAAATTTTGAAAACTTTTCCTATCTTTTTTTCAACTCATAAAAAAGAAATTAAATATAAATATCATACGTAAATAATTATATGATCTTTCACATAACATAAACTTTGTGCGAGTTATTCTCAGAACAGGTCACTTTATAAGAACAAACTGAATTGCAACATCCCATGAAATTTCCCCATTTTTACAATATCATTGTCAATACCAACTTTTCTTACCAGGAACAGAGAGTAATCTCACTTTCTACTCTCCTATCAGTCAATAAACATATCGGACCTACTTTGTCACATTTTGCATAACGGTGTACATGGTTCTTGCCCAAAATATACTGTAAGGTTACTTAAATCAATTTGACTTGTATCGCATCACTGACAATATATAGAACACTCCTGATTTGCTCCCAATTCTCAAACTCATTGCAAAACAAACCCGTTTAGCGCATATGATTGATATCTAGTTTGGTTAGTTGAATTCGACTTCCATCCAGCCATTCGTTCTCAATAGAACACACCCATTGTTTTGCTCGATATGGCACTTAACTTCGTGTTTGATAGTCTTGAAAGGTTTAAAATGTATAAAGGCCGCTCATGAATGGTATGGTTAAGGGACAGTGACAATGCCCTATCGAGTAGAACAATGCCCTAGAGATAGACCTAAAGGCTATTGCAAAACAACGCCCCGGGCCCTCCTTTGCTCACAAGGATGGTGAAGTTGCAGCGACCAAAGAAACTAACCAGTCTTAGCAAGACTCGAACCCCAGTCAGGGACGTTACCACATCAACCACCACAATCCTAATGTCAATAAAAGAAAGAAATAAAAAAGCAACGCTTGGTGGTGTATCTGCTACTACAGTATTCTGGTCTCCTGAATAACCAGTACTGATTTGCTTCTAATTTCCTGTGAATATTTGCAGACACAGTTCATGTTGCTAAAGATATCTCATGGTTACTTATAGATTGATTCACCTTGTGTGAGACACGGGCTATAGTTCATAGGAGCCTGTCAAAAGTCTCTCTGCAAAATTGGGATTTAGGGCGGAAAAGTAGTACGTATGTATTTATATCCTCCTCCCCAATTTTTATGAAAAAATACTGGAAGCTAAACGGCAAGAGGTCTTGTCTTCCACTTAAGCCATATTAATCTAAAATACGCCAAACATCAAGAGAAAATGCGTTTATATGTGCATATTATATATGTATATATATATATATACATATATATATATATATATATATACATACATGTGTGTGTATTACCGTTGTATATATATATATATATATAGAGAGAGAGAGAGAGAGAGAGAGAGAGAGAGAGCACGTATTAAAAAAAGAAGCCACAGGAAAATTGGTATTATCTTCACTTCTTCATACATGACGCAATATTATTCATTAGTCACTCATTAATTTACGGCAACGATTTTATAACTCTCCAATAAAAGATTGACATATTTCTTCATGCGTTATAACACAGGTCCAAGACCCTGACATTTGATGCAATTCTGAACGTTTTCTTTTACTGCAGTAAATGTAGAGAACGCTGCGTATGTACCTCAAGCTTCCATATATGAAGATAGTGAAAGAAAGTTTTAGTTATTATCTAATTAAATGTTTCATACAAATTCTTATTGACGCAGAGGTGCCTTACTGTAATTATGAATCTCGAATACACACACATAGGTTTATATAATTTACATAAGTGTGTATTTATATATATATAGTATATATATATATATATATATGCATATGTATATATATTTATATATGTATATATTTATATGTATATATATTTTATATATATATATATATATATATGTATATATAAATATATATATGTGTATATATATATGTATATATAAATATATATATATATATATATATGTATATATTTATATGTATATATATTTGTATATATATATATATATATATACATACATATATATATATATATATATATGAGTGTGTGTATTGCGCGTGTGTAGCTTTGATAACCTGAGTCCTAAACAGTGAATTTTACACCTAGTTGCCAGCCGATAGTTCTGCGTTGCAGAGAGAGAGAGAGAGAGAGAGAGAGAGAGAGAGAGAAAATGTCGCTATAACCAACTATTTAAAATAATAACATTTTAGAATTGGTTTAATTTATAGAGTTCATCTTTGATATCTTAATCACCAGCTCAAAGTTCTTGGGCCACAATGTCATTTAATAAAGTAATCATTCTGAAGGCGGTTCGACAGACAAGTGTTTGAAGTGATGTTCGAACGTGTGAACCGGATATTTGGTTGTCGAACGGTTCGAAGAAAGTCTGTTCTCGCCTGCCTTTTGTTGGCGAAATTTCATTGTCCACAAACCTTATGCATTTGTGGCTGACTCCACCTCTTCGAACCGTTTGACAAGCAAGTTCGACAACCGAGTTCGACTAACCGTTCGACCGTGTAAACCCCGCTTTACTGACACGATCCTCTGGCGTAACGATTTGATATCATACAAAAGCAGATCACGATTAATCATTATGCAGGCGTCATCCCAACGCAGAAATCATGTCTTCCATCCGGGATGCATTTGCAATAAATGCTGCAATCGCTTAGGCTGGTTTGATTGCAACTATTTCCGGACGAAGCCTCCTTTTCATTGCTCTGGAAGCACAGTTGGATTTTCCCTTTTTATTTTATATCATATATTTTATTTAGTAGACTTTCAAGAGCGACTATTTTGTAGACATTGCTTTAGAAACACAGCTGGGTGTTTAAACCATTTTACAGCATATATTTTCAAAACTGCTTTATTTCTATAGGCCTTTTAGAGTGATTTTTCTTTTCATTTTGTAGGCCTTTTAGAATCCTACTTTGTTTTCCAAATGAGGTAGATATTTTTTTGGTATGATTTTCTGAAATGCTTTATATTCTCTTTAAGTTTCAAAGACTTGTCTTTTGTAGGTCTTTCATATTGGTTTATTCTTTGAATTTCCAGTTTTTCCTTTTTTTCACTACACTTCACATGGAGTCAGGAGTAATAAACAGCAGCAAATGGTTCTTCTTTGATATCTTTCCGCCGTGGTGATCAAAATATTTCCTGTAAATCTGTTATTTTACTATATTTTGTTCTGTTAGTATTATCACATTTTTTTACATATGGAATCGGCAGTTTAAGGGCTCTTGGATGTGTAGGCGTTTTGAATGATGAAAACATCAATAACAAATAATAATAATAATAATAATAATAATAATAATAATAATAATAATTATAATAATAATAATAATAATAATAATAATAATAATAATAATAATAATAATAATAATAATAATAATAATAATATATTTCACTGATTTACGTTATTCTCTCTTTAAAGTGAAGGTTTTGTGTTTGGAATGCCATCTATAGTATATTGATAAACATAGTTTCTCAAAAACAAACTCAAAAGTGACAAATAGTTGCTATTTTTCTTTGAGACTCTTCAGTTGACTGTGAGGGCGAGCGAACACGTGTGCGTGTGCTTTCAAAATTACTAAGCAGTTTTGCTTGATAAACACGCCGTTTTCGTAACGTGGGACAACATTATTAAGTATTTATAGACATACCATGTTTTGTAGTTTTGATATAAACAAATTCATCGAAGTTATACCCTGCGATTATATGTGCTTTAGTATCTAAAGTAGATAGCTATAGAAATTTTATCATTCATACTTATATACAGTGAATGTGTGTACTTTGTCTTTTTTTTCTTTCTTTTACGTGTAAATACTGTACATATACTGTACTTACTTGCTTTCTTGCAAATATAATCTGTACACTATGAATTAACAATTTCTTTACTCGATAGCAATTCATGACCAAATCTCTCTCTCTCTCTCTCTCTCTCTCTCTCTCTCTCTCTCTCTCTCTCTCAAGATAATTAAAGTGGAAATGAACAAGGTGATAGTGTCTTTAAGTCAATTTAGCAAAGACACGAGCGACAAAATCTCGCTATATTCTATTCCGATTTTTATTGTTTTTCCTATCACATTTACAGTACTTAATTTAAAAAAAATTGCTTCTTATATTGATAATTCGTAGAACGATGTCAATTGATATAATTCAATGCGTAATAGCAATGATTGCAAACAGAAATTATAACAATAATTCAAATCATTTCAATATCCTTACCGAGAAAAACAGCTCAAGTTTCGTGTACTACGAGGAATGTTAGTTTGAAGTTATCCTTAGCACTGCTGATAGATATTTGTTTTTCGCCCAAAACTTCAAGTTCTTACTTCACTTAAATATCCTCTCCCGCCGGCTGACTGGCCCCAGGATTACTTAACGGCACCACTTACGAAGTAACACTAACTTGCTAAAGTGCGTTCGAGTCTCCCCGTCTCCATTGGGGCAGAGGCACGATAGGTCACGTGACTACCAGGTCTCATGACGTCACAATGACGGGCCATTAGTTGCCAAGTAGCCTTATGATTTTTCTTTTATGTAAAGGTTACAATACGATAAATCGGTCCTATCCAGTTTCCTTTGTCGCAGCTGGTTTTAAATAGCATATTGAAATGCTCCCTTATGTTTATTGTTTATTGAATTACGATACTGTGGTACTGTGTTTTTCTTGTACTTTTTATAAAGCTTTGTATGAATAAATAAATCTAGTCCTTCGCTGTCTACCATCTGAGATATTTGGAAACATTTGTTTTTATCTATTCTCTTTGTTATAAAAACTATCTATCAAGTGTAATCTTACAATTATAATCTTTTGATTTTATTTGTATAATGCAGCTGATTCAACCACTCATTTCCTAATTCCTAATTAAAGTTGAAAAAGTCTCCTATTTCTGACATAAATAAGTTCCTGGATTTTCCTTACCTCCAAGAAGAAAGTTGCTGTGACGTTAGATAAATAGGACATATTCTCTTAACCTTGAAAGTTCTGGAGCCATACGTTTCTCGATAAATAAAACTAGAATGCTAACAAATGTCCCAATGGAAGATTGATCGAGAAAGCATTTAAGAGCTTGCAAACAAGGCTGTCTATTTATCGTGAGACAAGGCTGACATTAAAGGCAGTCATATATAAAGTAACACTGACTTCTCCTGAATAGTTTATCCGAATTATATAAAATGGGGCAATAAATGGTTTTCCAGATAATTAGCCAAAATAAGATGTAATCTAATAAAGTTTTCCCTCAAGTAAATCATATGGAGTAACAAAAAAAAAAAAAAAAAAAAAAAAATATCAATAATAAGCAAAATTAGGGTTCAGCAAATCCCAGATTGCTCGTAGGCGAACCTGTTGATTCGTTCCATCAACTGCCAGTTTCTGGATTCCTTTAATCTTCCCCGTCTTTTTCCCGTCACGGACCCTGATATATTTGACGCCAAGTAACTCTTGAACAACCAATCAACTAGAGAGGGATTAGACCTCAGGCTCTCTTTTTTTTCCTATTAGAAATATGAGTCTCGGGGAAATCATTGATTGGGAGGGGGTGGGATAGGGGGAGGCGTGGAGCTAAAAATACAGGGAGGAGTCTACCATTGCTTAAAAAAAAAAAAAAAAAATCTATTCCTAAGCATTTCGTGTTGAGGAAATATAGCCCTGTTAACACGAGGAAATTCTGAATGCTTAATTATTCAACATTTAATTATTCATAAGTATTATTGAATTATTTTCATTATTAATACATACACACACATACGCTATATATAGTATATACAGTCATCATCCTCATCCTCATCATCATCATCATCATTAGCTGTTGCTAGTCCACTGCAGGATAAATGCCTCAGATATCTTTCCACTAGCACCTGTTCATGGTCTTTCAATACGTCTATACTAGCAAATTTTCTTAGTTCGTCAACCCATAGTCTTCTTTTTCCCCTGCATCGTTTACTATCTCCAGGGACCCATTTTGTTATGATGTCCATTTATTATTTGTTATTCCCATTAGATGTTCTGCCCATGTCCATTTCTTTTTCCTCTACCTTTGTTTACTGTCATATTCATGTTACTCTTTTTCTGTCTTACAGTATATATATATATATATATATATATATATATATATATATATATATATATATAGCACTTAACAATTACATTAGTTATGATGTTAAAATTGGCACGTTACATTTATGAAGAGGTTGTTGATTATAAGTTTAAGAAATGTCAATACGCTTGTTTGTTTCTTTTAAAAGCAATTTCCCAGAATATCCAGACTACCACTAGGAGCATCTCCAATCAATACTTCCCTAGTTGGAGAACTCAAGCGAAGAGGACCACCAAACAAACAGAAAACCAAGTGAAACAGCCTGCACGAAAAGGAACACTTCCTTGATAACATGATTACGGGCAGCAGGTTATCCTGATTTAAAAAGGACTCTTATGTTTCTTGTGTTGTGCTATTCCTGGTACGTGATCAACTAATCTGACATGTAAAGAATCATTATGACTAATAGTGCAAAGTGAAGTTTGTATAAATGTAAATATTCTATTTGTTATGTTCATAAGTTTTATTTTTTCTAACTAACTAAGATTATATATTATTTATAGGGTTGTGTGTTAGTAAATGTATTGATGGTCAACATTGGTGTTTCCTTCATTCATCCGTCTTCATGCAACACTTGGTAGCAGAGCATTACGTTATCCACGGAAACATCACAGCCCAGGAGGGCCCAGCAGAGTGCAGCACAACCCTGAAATCATCGAGTCACAAATACCAGGTCTGTCAACATTCCTCTTCTTTAGTTTCGTGCCAGTTAGGTGTGCAATGAATCTTGTTAGCATTTTAACAGTAAATACGTAGAAAATTTTTCAGAGTACGAACTATTTGATAGTTGGTCTTTGCTTGAAGGCAAGAGATATATAGAACTATTTTTACTTGAAGGCAAAAGATATATAGCATAATGAGTGAGGAAGACGTCAGTGATAGGGATATTCCTGAAAATCCAATGCCAAGGAGTATAGGGCGAAATATGAGCTGTGAATATTCTTCACCATACAAGGATATGAGGAAGTTCAAGGGTACACGAAGGGAAGTGGGATGTGACTTGGAAGAATGGGTGGATAGATTGGATGGGGATATTGAAAATATTCATGATATGTTTGAATTCATGTATGACGAGCATCAGGTATTAGCTAATGAACTAGATGATGTCAGGAAAAAGGGGTTGCAAAGGAAAGAAGTAAGAGATTATCAGTATACATTAAACAGAATCAGAGATGAATATAATGAAAAATTTGAAATAATGGAGGCCAAGCTCACATCATATTACAAACATGAAATAGAGGTTCAGTTAAACAAGGTAATGAGTAGATGTGAGGAAAAATGTAAACTTTTAGAGAACGAGTGGAAGATACGAGTACAAGTACTCGAAAGTAAAATCTCGGAAATGGACAGGAAAATATTCGTATCAAATTTGATGAATAGTAAGTCAAATAATGTTATCTGTGAGGAGGAAAGAAAAAATGAAAACACTCAAATTCAATTCACACGACCTGCACCACAGCTAGAAATATTTTCAGGTAAAGATAGCACTAGAAGAGAAATAAAGAGGTGGCTGGAACAAGTAGACTACTGTGCAAGTCAGCTGAGTTTTAATGAAACAGAAAAAATATTATTTGCTTGTCAAAGTTTAAGAGATCCTGCATTAACTCGTATTAAGGCTGCGAAGCCTGAAACCATGAAGGAATTAGGAAATATATTGATGAATACTTATGGAAAACGCTTGGATGAATTTGATAAAAGGAGAGAATTGTGGAGTGCAAGACAAGGCGAGAACGAAAGTGTGTGGGAATTTGTTGATAGAATTCATGAATTAGACGAGGATGTGCAAGAGAGCTGTCAAAGGGAGGCCGCAGAGAGAGAGCGAACAAAGTGCACAGTTTTCGTAAAGGGGATGAGAAACAAGCATCTAGCAGCAGAGTTAAGGAAAAAATTGTGTGACAAAACATTGATCATCCTCGAAGAGGCTGGAAAGTTTGTTAATGATAGATTGAAAGATTTTGATTCAAGGGAAGAAGAACAGCGAATTTTTGAAAGGAGGGAAGTTCTCTATTGTTGGTTCTGTAAAAGGCAAGGTCACATAGCTCGAAACTGTAACGCTGACAGAATAATTAATAAACCTTCGAATAATAAAATGAACGGAGTTGAAAATGGCCATAGTACTCAACAAGGATATGCAAAAAGAAAAGAATTTAATAAATTTGAAGGTAAATGCTGGAAATGTGGCTTGAGAGGTCATCCTTTTTTTAGGTGTGTAGATAATCCAGGCATGTATCAGGAGCAAAGAAACTTTTATGATCGTTCAGTCTCTGGTAAGGATAAAGGGGAAAATGTAGTTAGGGAAATTCATTGTGATGAAGAGACAACCGAACAGGGAAACTGGCAAAGCCGGGCGTATTAATTAGCGTCCGGCCTAATGAAGAACCACTTAACAGTAAGGGAAAGGAAATGGAAGTCGTTGGCCTTGTGCGTTCATTGTGCAGTGAAAATCAAAACAATGGAGAATTACATAGGAGAGGCGAGACCCTTAATCTGATGGTGAGAATTGGTGATGTTAGTGTTCTAGGATTATTAGATTCTGGGGCTAACTGTAGCTTAATATCAGAAAGATGGTACAATAGATTCCTGAAACCCAAAAATGTGAATCTCTACAAGGACAGTAACTACATATACGACATAGCTGGAAATGAATTGAGCATTTTAGGATATGTAGTTGTAAATATAAACGTTAATGACATTTGTGTAGAGAAATGTGTACTTTACGTTAAAAAGGATCAAGGAGTGAGGGGTCTAGGAATTAATACAAAACAAGAATGTCTGCTAGGTATGAATATTTTAATGTCTTTATTCAAGGAATGGGGACTATCACATTTATTTGAAGATGGAATCGACTGCGGTGGTCAAAAGAGAAAAAATGAAAAGTTAGATTATTGCATGCGAAGGGTAGCTCAAAACCTCAAAGTTTGGGCAGACGATGAGAAATTAGGTTATGCAATTTGTGTACCTACACAAAATAGGAAAATCCCTGGTCGAAGTAGGAAGGTAATCAAAGTATTTATTGATAAACTGAAGAATGTTCCCAGGGAGAATATTTTGTTAGAAGGCATTGTAAGTGAAAAAATTGACGATCTACAGCCAGGTGTACATATAATTCCTAGTTTTACATCTATTGAATGGGGTGTAGGATTTGTTTGTTTGGCAAACTGGAATGAGGATGAAATAACAATAGAAGCAAATGGAAGGATTGCGGAAGCAACTTTAGCCGTAGTAGAAAACAAAAAGACTTGTTCAGATAATAAGATATTAACAAAAAGAGAATTAAGGGATTTTAGGAAAGCACTAGGAATACAGGTTAATGAAAACATAAATGAAGAGGCCTTATGTAAAGTGGAAGAGCTTATTCATAGGTATAGAGACTGTTTTGAGCTTCATGAAGAGGACTTAGGTACAGCAAAGGGATGGGAACACGAAATAAAACTAACAAATGAAACTCCCATTAAACTGCCATACAGGCGAATTGCCCCTGCCTTAATACCAGAGGCCAAAGAACTGTTAGAGGATCTGACAAGAAGAGGAGTTATTGAGGAAAGTAAAAGCCCTTATGCTGCACCAATAGTTTTGGTAAAAAAGAAAGGAGGGGGGCTTAGGTTAACTATTGATTATCGGAAGTTGAATAAGATAACTATTAAGGACGCTTTTCCTCTACCGAGAATATCTGAAAGTCTCGACGTATTAGAAGGGGGTAACTTCTTTTCTACGTTTGACTTGGCACAAGGTTATCATCAGATTCTATTAAAAAAAGACGATAGGCATAAGACAGCATTTTCTGTTCCTTGGGGTCATTACCAGTACAGGAGGTGTCCAATGGGACTCACAAATAGCCCTGCTACATTTCAGAGGTGTATGGAAAACATTTTGGGAGACTTTGTTTATGATTTTTTACTTATTTATCTGGATGATCTTATTATATTTACAAACTCTATTGATGAACATTTAGAAAAAGTTGAATTATTATTAAAAAGGTTAAGAAATTTTGGCCTGAGGTTAAAGCCGAATAAATGTCATTTTCTGAAGACTAGCGTCAGATATTTAGGATTTATAATCAGTAATGACGGTATTGGTCCAGACCCAGAAAAGGTGAGGGCTGTAGAAGAGTGGAAAAGACCAGAGACTGTAAAAGAGGTGAGAGGTTTTTTAGGATTCTGTAGTTTCTACAGGCGTTTTATAAAAAATTTTGCTCAAATTGCTAAACCACTCAACACACTGTTAGAGGGAAAAATAAAGAAATCTAGCGAGAAAGTTGCGGATAAATGGCAGGAGAAAGAAGAACAGGCATTTCAGACGCTAAAACAATCTCTCATCAATGCTCCCATATTGCAAGGGATTGAATTTGGTAAGGACTTTACTTTAGAAATCGATGCAAGTTTTGATGGTCTAGGGGCAGTATTATCACAAAAACGCGGCAAGAAGCTACATCCAGTAGCTTATGCTAGTCGATCCTTAAGAAAGTATGAGAGAAACATGAGAAATTATAGCTCAAGGAAGTTGGAATTATGTGGTCTGCATTGGGCAATGGCTGAGAAGTTCAAGATGTATCTGATTGGAAGTAGGTGCACTGTTTTTACAGATAATGGGCCTCTTAGTAACTTGAGTTCAGCTAAGCTAGATCACACTGAACAGAAATGGGTGGCGGATTTAGCAGTGTTTGATTTTGAAATAAAGTTTAAGCCAGGAAAGGAAAACTCTAATGCTGATGCGCTCTCGAGGCAGGTTAGGGACGCAGAAGAACCTGATGGTGATGATATCTGGATTGAACCTTATGTAACAAGTGACTCCGTCAGAGTCATCATGTCACAGGACATATTAGACTGGGAGGATGTAGAGACCAAGCAAAAGACATGTCCTATTTTAACAGTTGTTAGAAAATGGATTTTTGGTGAACCGGCGGAAACAGAGATTCTTAAATTACAACCTGAATTAATCACATGGAAGAGAGAATTAGAAAATTTACAGATAAAAAAAGAAATAATTTATAAAGTAGATACCAACGAATTCCAAAGATCAAAATGGAGGTTAGCAGTTCCATTGAGCCTTCGGGAAAAGTGTTTGTGGGAACTCCATGATAAATTTGGTCACCAGGGAATAGATAGAACAGAGAAAGTTTTAACTGAGAGGGTTTATTGGCCAAATGTTAGGGGTTTTGTAAGGGAATATATTCAAAATTGCTTAGTATGTTTGACCACAAAGGAGGAGATGCCGGGGGTTAAAACAACTCCAGTTCACATTGAAACCAGTAGACCATTTGAACTTATCGCTATGGACTTCTGTTCTGTTGAGAAATCTTCAACGGGTAAAGAGCACATTCTTGTTTTAACGGATATGTTTAGCAAATTTTTATGGGCGTTCCCTACTAAAGACCAAAAAGCTACCACTGTGGCCCGAATTTTGGTCAACGAGGTATTTTATAAATTTGGCATTCCGGAAAGACTACATTCTGACCAAGGTAGAAATTTTGAAAGCAGTTTGGTTCGGTCAATTTGTAGAATCTTTGATATCTCAAAATCTCGAACGTCTCCTTACCATCCGCAGGGAAATGGCCAGACAGAACGGGCAAACAGAACAATATATAGTTTATTGCGAACACTGGATGAAGAGAAAAAGCAAAAATGGCCTTTATATCTCCAGTCACTAATCTCAATTTATAACTCAACCCCTCATTCAGTAACAGGATATTCTCCTTATTTTTTGTTATTTGGTAGAGAACCAAAATTAAGTATTGACTGTTGGGACCCTGATTTAGATATTGGAGGGACACAAAGAGATAAGGAATGGATTAATAAGCAATTGAAGATACAGAGAGAAGCATGGGAAATGGCAGGGCATAACACTCTTAAAAACTGGACATCGAAAGCAAAGGGCAGGTTGCAACAGTCAGGGGATAACGAATTAAAGGTAGGGCAAAAGGTTTTGATAAGAGAAAACCAAGTAATTGGGAGAACAAAGTTACAGGATAGGTTTAAGAGTGAGGAATGGGTCATTGAAAAAATATTAGATGACAAATGTGGCCTGTTTAGAATACGACCAGTTGGGTATGAATCTAAAGTAATACACAGAGCCAATATCAGACCATTAAAGTCTTGTAGAGTAAATACTAATAATCCAACCGCTAGTATTGCCGATGAAGATGAGGTTGAAATGCCTGATATGGAAGAGGTCTTGAGGAAATTTGGTATTGATACCGATAAAATAAATGGGAATGGAGAAGAACGAGAAACATTGCCTTCACTTAGTATAAGTAATGATAAAGAAAACAAAGGTAATATGAATGACAGCTTTAATAAACGTCTTAGGAGATCCGAAAGATTGAAAGAGAAAAGGGAAAAAGCAAATGAAAACAAAGTGTAAAACTTTATAATATTTTTTCGATGGGGACATCGACAAAAGACGGGGGTTAATGTATAGCACTTAACAATTACATTAGTTATGATGTTAAAATTGGCACGTTACATTTATGAAGAGGTTGTTGATTATAAGTTTAAGAAATGTCAATACGCTTGTTTGTTTCTTTTAAAAGCAATTTCCCAGAATATCCAGACTACCACTAGGAGCATCTCCAATCAATACTTCCCTAGTTGGAGAACTCAAGCGAAGAGGACCACCAAACAAACAGAAAACCAAGTGAAACAGCCTGCACGAAAAGGAACACTTCCTTGATAACATGATTACGGGCAGCAGGTTATCCTGATTTAAAAAGGACTCTTATGTTTCTTGTGTTGTGCTATTCCTGGTACGTGATCAACTAATCTGACATGTAAAGAATCATTATGACTAATAGTGCAAAGTGAAGTTTGTATAAATGT
>NC_090730.1:12772419-12802419 GCF_036898095.1 Palaemon carinicauda
TGTATCAAATACTGACATGTAAATTGGACTCACAACCGTATGTTTTAACATTAATTTCTCCTATCAAGTTTTAATTTTCAACTATGGTATAATATCCATGTCATGAAAATATATAAAACAGTGCAAAAGACACACAAAAACTTATGACCTTCCATTAATTTTATTAAAACAATTTAATCTATCAATCGATTTCCATGATATATTCCTTATTTTTCATGCTTCTCTACCTGAAAATCAACTATATGGCTCAGTAGAAAATTGCATTGTGCGTTATCAAAAACTATGACAATTGTTTCAGTCACTTAATGCGTAAGTTGATGACATTAAGTTGGATAAAAATATCATGAATAAACATATTATTACTATTATTATTGTTATTAAATACTAAGCTACAACCCAAGTTGGAAAACAGAATGCTATAAGCCCAGGGGGCTCAACAGGGGAAAAGATAGCCCAGTGAGGAAAGGAAATGAAGAAAAATAAAATATTTCAAGTATAGTACGCATTAAGATAAATATTTTCTATAAAAACTTTAACAAAACAAGAGGAAGAGAAAACTAGATAGCAGTGTGCCATGAGTGTACCCTCAAGCAAGAGAACTCTAACCCAAGACAGTGGAAGACCATGGTACAGAGGCTATGGCACTACCCAAGACTAGAGAACAATGGTTTGGATTTTGGAGTGTCCTTCTCCTAGAAGAGCTGCTTACCATAGCTGAAGAGTCTCTTCTATCCTTAACCAAGAGGAAAGTAGCCATATGCCATTTGTGTTAATCCTAAAACCAACTCAATTAATTTCTCAGTTTCTTACATAATTGTAAAGGTAACAAGAACCAAATTATTTTCATTAGATAAATGTCAATACCGTAACTAAACTGTTTTTATAATAAAGAAACATATGACTTGAGGAAAAAAGAAGCTTTAGCATTTCTTGTTCCAATGGGGTATAATTGCCAGAATACACATTAAGACGGTAAAGTTAAGGAAATCCCTTCAAATGTAAATTTTATTCCCTCGCTGAAATTCTGGCCACACCCATGTGAAGGTACAGTCTGTAATGTCTCGATAAGAAAGCCTTTAAAAAAAGAGTAGAAGTCACTGAACTTTCATAGCGATGTTGAGCCTATTCTACAGCCTATAACCTTCGAAACTTCCATTATGCCAGTTATGTCTCTCTATAACCGTCGTTGAAGACCATAGCAGCTGTGACGCCAGTTTACGGAATTAACTATGCTAATTAATCCCATGATTACGGGCTTTATATAAGATATTTTCATAGAGGATATCTGTTTAGAGCTTTTGTGCCCTTTATATTAGTAAATATAATCTTCGCTATGGAAGTCGTGAAATGCCCTTGTTAGTGTTGGGTCTAATAATGATTTTAACGAAATTATCTGTGAAGTAAATGACAATTAATGTTGTCCTCGTGTAAAAAAGATTTAGCATTCTCGTTAATATAGATAAATGTACCATAGGTTAATGTATATCAGTTTAATATAAACCAGTTATCTAATAGTAACGAGTCTACGTGAATATACATAAGGTACATCAAGCACATAAATTCCATACAAAATTATGCCTTATTTGCGAGATTATAACTGATGCAAATTGGTTGGGGATTACAATTAATAAGGAAGTTGGTAATCATCATAGTAGCGGTGATAGGAAAGATAAAGTGTTTCACAATGTTTAATCACATATTTAGATAAACACTACTAAAGTTATCAGCAACTTTGGTCTTGAACGACCAGAAGAAAAGTGTTCTGTTTTGGTTATGTGATCCTGTTTCGTCATCTCCCCGTAAAAGTTACGCTTACGAAATTTTCTCAGTTACTCTGTGATTTTTATTTGGTCGAGGCCTAATTTACATATCTGGCTCCGTATCTGGTGTTTCTGACATGGCCACTTTACTCAAATTAAATGCAACCAGGTGCATTAGGCTGGGGAATTTTGTTCCCGAAAGTGGAAAGTGGCTGGCCCCAATCTCCGTCTATTCCAGAGGCCTTAATACTTCCCCTCCAGATAGCAACGTACAAGCACAGGTATGGTAGCTAATTTCACCGTGTGTCTGTTATATAATGAAAATGTGTAAATTCATACTAACAAATAATGCTTTCCGGAGGCCTTAAACCAAGTATTATAGTTGACCGTGGGCGTTCTGTGAACCCCGGCAAATTTTGGTGGTATAACTTTACCCTTGGGCCTTTCAGAGGTACTGGGATTTGTTAAGACATGGGGTTGTATGATTGATATTGGTCCCATGTGTATTTGATGGTGGCCAGCTAAGGGTTGATTCTCGTTTTCTGTCCGGTTGCGCTCCAGTCCCAGTTCGGTTTAGGTACTGGGGTGTTCACACCTACGGTCCTGTTGTTGTACATATTGATTTTTTTCTATCATGACTGGAGTGAGAGCGGCCCAGAGCGCCAGTGTGAATGCTTCCACTTAAAAATGTCTAACAATATTTGACTGGATCGAAAGCAGAGCGCGACCAGACTAATATATGAATCAGCCCTAAGAATACAGCTGTGTAAGGGGGACGCAGGTTGCGTTAGACCTCCCTATTAGTTAGGTAGATAGGGACTCGGCTTTTAGGTTAAGTTTGGTAGGGAAGTTTAGGTTAGGTGATGCTTTTGTGTAGAGGTTTTATAGAAAAATGGACATAGTTTTTGTAGTGCAGCAGTCATGTCTTATGAACAATTAGAAAATGGGAAGAAAATGCATGCCGGAGGAGCTGGCCGCTGATATAGGCTACAAGGGCTTCAATAGTAGGAGCATGGGACAGATCCGGTTTAGAATTTCGAAAGTTGTGACTTAAAACCCACATTTTAAAAGTGAAAGAGACACAAGACCACATAACCTAGGAACTATATCCTTACGTACTTACCTACCGGGAGGCTGTGACCCCCATTATACTGTCGCTTTCTTAGCTTACCCTAAGACTTAAGTTTCAACCATGTAGTTGCTTCCAAACTGGCTTCACTCCTGGCAATGTAACACTAAATCATATTTCTTTACTACACATTATCATATTTCAGACCAAAATAAACAATAACTTCTCCATAAAGAATACCGATTTGACAAGTAATAAGAAAGTTTACACCTGTTCCTACAAACTGCATTCACCCTCTTTGAGATCTACTCCTATCGATACAAATATAGATTCGTGATGAGGTTACTGTAAGAGTCATAATAAATAGGATAGAACTATTTTTGTGCCTTAGCTGACTGTTTGCTGTGCGTAAGTTGCAAGGAAATCAAAGGGGTATGCCCTAGGTTAAGGTATCCCCACCTAACTTGACATAGTTTGCCATTTCCCTGCCTGCTGGAAAGAAGGGGGTTAATCACCTCTCCTCTTATTACCATATTTCCAAATATACATTCTAGCTTATGTCTGTCATTCGGGGACAGCAAATATTCCGAGGAAAGTAATCTCAGGAATATGTAGTAAATTTACCTAACCTAACTTATGGTGTCAAGTTCTTTCACCCCCTTTCCTTATGTTTACACTAACAATATAAGAGTACTTACATAAGAAGTCGTAGTCTGGTGGTGCCAAAATCATGCTTTTTTTCAACTCAGGTTTTTTTTTTTTTTTTTTTTTTTTTTTTTTTTTTTTTTTTTTTTACATGCTTTCTTCCTGCTGTGAAATCTACACATTCATTTAGGCAGAACTTGCTTTGTGTGAGTCATGAATAATTTCTTTTTAGAACGTATCAAGACCTGCTTTATATTGTATAAGAAAAAGGCAACAGGAATTGAAAATTAATCATAAAACTATGAGCTATGCTTCTATCTTTGGCGTTTAAAAGTGGAAAGGGCGTTTGTTTTACCTCTTGACCTAGACCTGTGACCTTTTGCTTTGTGATTGGATAAGATATTTCTCATGGGCATGGCATGTGTCGACCTGAAGTCACATTAGTTCGCTTAAGATTGGGTGCCATATAATAGCACTAGCAATACTGTATGATGGGCCAAAGTGGTTGATGATGTGTGAAATGACTACAGTATACAGTAATCTTAGAAATGTTATGAGCTGCATAGAATTTCTCAGGCAACAATTTTCCATGCACATGATCTCCACGTTCCTGACTACTACATGCACAAGCGATACGTACTGTCTTTTACTTACAGTATTGTCTTACACTTGTATGTGTGCAGTGATCATTTCATGGATACGAGCAAGGTCTCCACGACACGAATACGATCATCCACACACATAAATTGAACCAACGGGATCGTTTAAGCTTGTGATATCTTGCGTGCACAATCATATAGGGGATGGATCACAATGCATTTTTTCCTTGTTTGTAAGGCGCGTATGTATGTGCCTGTAATACAGTACTCTCATCCCTAAATATACATGTCGCTGCAGGTGTACAGTACTCTGTTTGTTACAAGCAGGGTTTAGAATGTAATGCATCACCCTCTTTCCTTTTCCTGGACATCTCTGTTTTAGGAGAGAGAGGGAAGCTGTGCATGGGGAATGTTAAATCTGTGGGAAAAAAAACATTGGTATGCACTGCATTTGAACTTATTTTTGGCCTTTTTTCAAATCTAAGATGTCCAATCAACTTAACTGTGTGACACTGATGATATTTCTTTGTGTATGTAAGTTTGGCATGCACCAGGATGTGCGATACGTACGAAGATTTTACCTAGCTTAGAGTGGTAGGTACCAAGTTTGTACCCAGCTTTGAGCGGTGCGTAATACAGGAACTTGAGCAACTAGTGCTTCTCCATTAGAAGGATTTTTTGAGCTGCTGAGCCTTCAGGCACGACACCAGCTGCTCCTAAAAGAAGAAACCACCTATGAAGACGAATCATTCAAACTCTTAACGAGAATTTGTCCGACCTTGTCCCATTGAAACGTGAGAGGTCGGTACTGTACATCAACCTCCAGTCCGATATTGGCAGGTGGTTCTGTATGAGGTACAGTGGTCACGCTCCTGCCACCAGTACAGGAGTGAGCACAGTACGCACGTCGTCGGTCATGATGAGAGTCGCCACCCTCTCCCTCCAACTTCTTCGAGAGCAGCAGAGACATTTTCACCCATAAGGACAAACACACTGTGAGAGGAGTCCAAGTTTCATGAGACATTGGCCCATTCTATACATACTTTCATAGGAGAAGAAGCTCTACCAAATCCAACCCTTCCCCACGGGGACGTTTCATTATGAGTTAGGAAGCTCACGCTCCTGCTGCCAATATTAGGTGTCATGCAAGACCAAGCACAAGCACTGCCGATAAGACCATTGGCAGTTGCCCTTGTGCTTCTCTTGCAACTGTGACACCAAGAGAAGAATGTAGAGAAGGCTTTTGGTACATATCGAGAGTTTCCACTTAGGAACACAGTCCTGGTATATTCTCACCCTGGAAACTGGACAGGGTTTTGTATCAGGAAGTTTCATTACGTGGGACTGTATAAGGGTGCAGACAGTTTTCTTCTATGCTTGGTGTTTTACAGAACTGAACAGGCATATCCCATGCAGGAGGATAATCACTACCCTACTTCCCTTCCCTCTTCAGAAAGTTCTAGACCTGGCCTTTCATGTCGACTGCGGTCTCTATGTGTTCTGACACTGCTTAAATAGTCCCTGAACAATGTGATTGGACACCACATGATTGGATCTCTCTGGTCTGTTCCTAAGTGAGGTATGGGTAATGGAACTTCTGCCATTGGCTTTGTTCCAGGTTTTCCAGTTCAGGATTCTGGATCACTCTTCTTTCACGGATTACTGCACAAGATCTTCCTTTCACGAATGCCGAGGTTTATTGTGGTCTTCCTTTCATGTTTCATCTTCACAGGAATGTACGAATTGCTTTCTTTCCCCTCAAGATAGATCTCCACACACTAGTTCTCCACAGTCGTTCAGGAACCATGCTATCGGAAACAGCAGGATCGGAACTTAATTACATAGTAAGTATCTTAGGTTGCTTGTGACTTTTGAGTCTAGAGAACTACAGGTAGTCCTCAACTTACGACAGGGTTAGGTTGCAGGAGACAGATCATAACTTGATCTGGAGGTAATTTGATCTTAAAATGTGAAATTTCCATATATTTGTTATGCTGTGTCATGATACTGTATTCATCTTGGTCATTTGTTCCGTAACCGAAATACAAACCACGCTATTTACATGGGGTATTACTTTCGGCGTAGCTGAAATGACGAGCCATTAGATTTTTAACGAGGGTTAACTACCCTCTCGCTAGTTAGCGAGGGGGTAGGGGAGGGGTAGCTAGCTACCCCTCCCCCCTCACACACCGGTGAACTGATTCACTTCACTTTTGGCTCGGGTGATGATCAGACCTGTCTGTCTCGCCCTCGCATTTTTGACTGCCTTAATTTGTTTACTTTTTCTTAGAGCTTATGTGCTTGGAAGTTGGCCTCCATCCATCATGCGGAAGTGCCCTGGACTTCCCGACCGCTCTTGTGGAACGTTCATGTCGGCGGTCGAGACCGACCCTCACTCCTTATGTCCATACTGCCGAGGTCAACGGTGTGAAAGGAACAATACTTGTAGTGAGTGCAGGGAGTGGTCTACCTCCCAGTGGGAGAGGTTTTCCCAGCGACGTAAGAAGAAGTCTAAGCGTGACCTTTCTCCTTCAAGGGCTGCCTTGAGGAAGGAAGGTTCCAAAGACTCTTCTTCCGCTGCCCGAACCTCCTCCGAAGCTCCCACTCGATCGGTCTCTCGCGAGGGTCCGTCGAGTGGTAGCGTAGGCCTTTCTGTTGTTGACCAACCTCGGGGTTCGGGAGAGGAAGAAGTTGCCTCCCATAGCGAGGCAGCTCCTCCTCCTCCACCTCCGGGGGAGGATTTTGGTGTTGATGATTCCGTGTCTAACAATGATCTTTTGCAGCTTTGGGCTTCCTTGGGGCTTAAGGGCTCGCCCTCCAGTGAAGCCCTGTTTGACCTGATCCAGTTGGGTGCAGCTGTCAAACAGTCGCCGGTAATAGCAGAGGTAGATCCTCTGTCTATTGTCGACGTTGTTGTGGCACAGGCTTCCGACGGGTCGGGCCAAACCCCTGCTATTGTTGCTGATGTTGCTGAAGGCTCAGTTCCCTCCTCCGAACATCCTTCGAGGGAGGAGCTGGGTCCAACGGTCTCTCCTGCGGGTGATTCTTCCCCCCGGGGGAGTTCACTGACGGAGACTCCTCTTCGGAGGACCGATGATGGTGTTGCTGCCCCTCGAGGTCGTCTTCGCCGTAAGGCTTGTCCTCCTCTTCGCCGTCGAGGCCTTCCTTCCCCTTACAAGGGGGTTAGGAGGCGCCTCTTTGGTTCTTCGCCTTCGACGTCTCCCGCAGAGGAGCCTCCTCGACGTGAGCAGACCGTTACGGCTGCATCACTAGACCTCTCAGCTGATCGTTCGCGATCACCGACGCCTGCCAGACCTGCTAGCCTTCCTTCTCCGTTTGCAGATGCGCTGTGGGCGCCTACGCACCCCGTTTTCCAACGGGCACCGGTCCCTTCGGGGCATAAGGGCTTGTCTCCCACTGAGACTAAGTCCCTTAAGTGCCAGGTGTTACCTGCGCGCCCACGTTCTCCCGCGCGTAAGCGCTCTCCTGCTGTGGACCCTTCAGACTCTTCACGCCCCACATCTTCTCGCCGTAGATCTCCTGCCCGCCAGCGCTCGCCTGCTCGTCAGCGCTCTCCTACGCGTCAGCGCTCCCCTGCCCGTTAGGGATCTCCTGTGCGCCAGCTCTCTCCTGCTCGCCAGCGCACATCTGCGCGCCCACGTACTCCTGAGCGTCCACGATCACCTGCTCGCCAGCGTACGTCTGCATGCCCTGGTCCAGATGCGCGCCAACGTTCGCCCGCGCGCCCACGATCTCCGGATCTGGGTGCAGGCAAGGAGGCTGCTCCTTTGCCCCCTCGCCGTCGATCTCCTATGTGCCCGCAGACCCCGCCCACGCGCCAGCCTTTGCCTGCGCGCCATCGCGCGCACTCTCCTGTGCGCTCTTCAAGACCTGGTCGAGCTTCTGCGCGTCCGCGCGCCCATGAGAAGTCTCTAAGCCCCTACGCGCCACTTCTCCTGCTGGTCCTGCAGTCCATCTGATAGCTCCCGACCACGCCACTACACGTCAGCGATCGCCCGCGCGATTCTTCGCCTGCGCACAAGCGCTCTCCAACGCACCCGCGCGCCCTCACTTTGGATCGCCGAAGGTCTCTTGCGCGCCCACGCGCTAACTCGCCTGTTCGCAGCCGATCGCCTTCTCGGCCTACGCGCCATCGCTCGCCAACGCGCCATCGCTCCCCTGCGCGCCGTCATTCTCCCAGCCGCCAGCGCTCTCCCCTTCAACCGCGCGCACCCTCACCTCCTTCACCTACGCGCTCACTCGCTTGCGCACCCACGCGTTCTCTCGCCTGCGCGCACACGCGCCCCCTCGCCCATGCTTTCATCTCTGCGCGCATGCGTGCCAACGTTCGCCCGCGCGCGACCCCGATCGCAATTCCCGTCGGGTTTCGCAATACGGGCAACATTGCGATTCCTCGGGAGCGACGCGTACTTCCAGATCATCGTCACGATCTCCACCGCGTAAGCGCAGAGCAGCGCTCTTGCAGGAGGAGGCAGATTCTTCAGAGAGGTCTAGGCAACTCCCTTCTTCTTTTCAGGCAGGCCCTGTGGTATCCACTCCTAAGGATCGCCCGATCCCCTTCCCTCCAGCGGGAGTCGCTGACACCGAGTCTGTCAGCCGTCAGCCTTGGTTCGGGTCTCTGATCAAAGCGGTCGTCCAGGCTGTTAAGCCGGCCCTCGTTGATCTAGGCCTCAAACCAACGGTAGCTTCGTCCCCGCTGAAGAGAAGGAGAGGAGTGGACTTCGTGGTAACTTCTCCTAGGGTCATACTGGCTCCCAAGAAGTCCGTCAGGAAGGCCCCTTCCCCCCCTGTGGACGAAGCCTTTCCGTCCTCAGGAGAGTCCAGCGAGGTGGGACATTCTCCCACAGCACCAATGGGAGGAACCCCACCTCGAGTAGGAGAATCGTCTCGTGTGGGAGCAGCGAGGAGCCCTCAGACTTCTTTATTGGAGTCCTGTATCTCTCCTAGGAGGGAGCCCAAGGACTCAAAGACTGTCCCTAAGTCTTCATCTCGGATTCGACCAGAGCCAGCTAGACCCCAGGAGAACGTCCGCGTGTCCCCCCAAGTAGAGCAGCTGGGGGCAGGAGACTTTGCTGCCAGTCCACAAGGAGGAGAGCTGCACGAGTCGGAGCATGCCTTCTGGCAGGTCCTGAGTCTGATGAGGCAACTCAACAGGTTCGAGGACCCGGAGACCGCCCATCGCGAAGGCAAGGATACGGTTCTGGACCAAGTCTACGGCACTCAGAAACCTCTGAAGGCCAGTGCGGCTCTGCCTTGGTCCCAGGGGGTTAAGAGCGCCAGAGACAAGGTTGAGAGCCAGCTCTCCGAACTCGCCTCCTCCAGCCGTTCCCCTGCCGGCAACAAACTCCTCCCACCTCCTTGCGTGCAGCAATGGAGGTACTTCGAGATCATGGGGGAGTCTTGTTTAGCTCTTCCTCTCCACCATTCTGTGGAAGAGCTCTCCAGGGGAATTTCTCTCAAGAAACTCTCCACCCGGCATGTGACATTCTTGAATACAGAGATCTTGAGCCAGGAGAAGGTCGCAAAGTGTGCCATGCAGGCCACTTCGTGGCTGGATGTCTGGCTGGGGTCTCTGGGCATCCTGTTGCGATCCGAGGACTTGTCCAAGGAGAGCACCAGGAAGGCCTTGGAGACTTTCCTCCTCTCGGGCACGCGCACCATCGAGTTGCTGGCTCACCAAGTTTCGAACTTGTGGGCAAACTCGATCTTGAAGCGTCGTGATGCGGTGACCGAGAGGCTCCATGCGAAGGTCCCAGCCGTGGATGTCTGCAGGCTCAGACACTCTTCCATCCTTGGAAAGAGCCTGTTTGAGCCCAAGGATGTGGAACGGACAGCTGAGAGGTGGAGGAAGTCGAATCACGATTCTCTCCTCTAAAGGGCTCTTACATCCAGACCCTACAAGCCTCCAGCACCTTAACAACAACAGCCTCGTCAGTCTAGGACATCGAAACCGGCTTCGGCAGCAAAGGCAAAGGTGTCCAAACAGCAGCCCTTTCCCGTCAAGGACAGGAAGGGCGGGAAGTCCTCCAGGGGAGGCAAGAATCCTAGAGGGAGCGGCCGAGGCCGCACATGCTAGGATTGGCAATCCCCCTGCGTGTCCACCAGTGAGGGGATGCCTGCAGAGATGCGCGTTCAGGTGGCAGCAACTCGGGGCCGATTCCTGGACGATCTCTGTGATCAGCCAAGGATATCGCGTCCCGTTCACGACATCTCTACCTCCCCTGACAGCGAATCCAGTGTCGTTGAGCTCCTATGCCATGGGATCGGCAAAGGGGCTAGCCCTTCGGGCAGAAGTTGAGACCATGCTCAAGAAGGATGCTCTCCAAGAGGTCGTCGACGGCTCCCCAGGCTTCTTCAGTCGACTCTTTCTTGTAAAGAAGGCGTCTGGAGGCTGGAGACCCGTTATGACCTCTCAGCCCTGAACAAGTTTGTCAAACAAACTCCGTTCAGCATGGAGACAGCAGAGATGGTCAGACTTGCAGTGAGACCGCAAGACTTCATGTGCACACTGGATCTAAAAGACGCGTACTTCCAGATCTCAATCCATCCATCTTCCAGGAAGTACTTGAGATTCAGCCTAGACAACAAGATCTACCAGTTCAAGGTGCTGTGTTTCGGTCTCTCCACAGCACCACATGTGTTCACCAGAGTGTTCACCCTGATATCTTCGTGGGCACACAGGATCGGCATCCGTCTCCTTCGCTATCTGGAGGACTGGCTGATCCTGGCAGATACGTAGTCGACCCTTCTTCGACACCGAGACAAGCTTCTGGGACTTGGCCAAGATCTAGGAATCATGGTAAATCTCGAGAAGTCTTCTCTGCTTCCATCTCAACGACTGGAATATCTAGGCATGATATTGGACACCGATCTCCACAAAGCATTTCCATCAGACGACAGGATAGCAAGGCTGAGGAGGGTCGCAGAACCTTTCCTCAGACGAGAAGAGCTTCCAGCCCAATCTTGGTTACGTCTTTTAGGTCACCTGTCCTCCCTGGTCCATCTAGTTCCAAACGGCTCCCTCAGGATGAGATCCCTACAATGGCGGCTCAAGTTCCGGTAGAGTCAAGGCCACGATTCCCCGGACTTTCTGGTCCCCATAGGGCCTGCGGAACGGACGGACCTGCAGTGGTGGTTGACCGACGGAAACCTTCGAAAGGGAGTGGATCTTCTCATCCTCCCCCCGGATTTGATGCTGTTCTCGGACGCGTCAAAAGAAGGGTGGGGGGCCCACGTTCTGAACCACAGGATCTCAGGCCGGTGGTCAGAATCAGAAAAGTACCTCCACATCAATCTGCTAGAGATGAAGGCCGTATATCTGGCCCTTCAACAGTTCCAACAGACCCTGGCGGGCCACTCTGTGGTGGTGATGAGCGACAACACCACAGTAGTGGCTTATATCAACAAGCAGGGAGGTACCTTTTCACAACAGCTATCCCATCTTGCAGTAGAGATTCTGAGATGGGCCGAAGTCCACTCGATACCACTATCGGCTCGCTTCATTCCTGGCAAAAGGAATGTGCTCGCTGACAGTCTGAGCAGAGCTTCGCAGATAGTGAGTACCGAGTGGTCTTTGGATCCTCTAGTAGCCAACAAAGTCCTGACTTTGTGGGGTTCCCCGACAGTGGACTTGTTCGCGACAGCCTTGAATTTCAAGCTGCCGCTGTACTGCTCCCCAGTCCCGGACCCCAAGGCACTCTGGCATGATGCCTTCCAACAACGGTGGGATAACATCGACGTCTACGCCTTCCCACCGTTCTGTCTGATGAGAAGGGTGCTCAACAAGACCAGACTATCGGTCAACCTGTCGATGACCTTGATAGCTCCGCTATGGCATCATGCAGAGTGGTTCCCGGACCTTCTGCTGCTCCTGACGGAACTCCCGAGAGAACTTCCCCCACAACACGAGCTACTCAAGCAACCACACTGCAACATCTTCCACAAAGCCGTAGCTTCGTTTCGGCTTCACGCCTGGAGACATCCAGCATCTCCTCACAGAGAGAGGCTTTTCGCAACAAGTTGCAGAGAGGATGTCTCGACACCTGCGATAGTCATCTGCAGGGGTCTACCAGGCGAAGTGGAGAGTCTTCTGTGGTTGGTGTCGTGGGAGGGGTATCTCTCCCCTCGATGCCACTATTCCAGCAATAGCGGAGTTTCTTGTTTATCTGCGGGAGGAAATGCGCCTTTCTGTCTCGGCGGTGAAAGGCTATCGCTCAGCCTTAAGCCTGGCCTTCAAGCTGAAAGGATTTGACATTTCTTCTTCGCTGGAACTTTCCTTGCTCATACGGAGCTACGAACTTACCTGCCCTCAGTCGGAAGTGAGACCCCCTCCATGGAACGTGGTTCGGGTTCTCAGGGCTCTTAAGAGACCTCCGTTCGAACCATTACGCCAGGTTTCTGATCGTCACCTGACTTGGAAGACGGTGTTCCTGCTCGCTCTAGCTTCTGCCAAGCGTGTCAGTGAACTTCATGGTCTCTCGTACGACGTCGCCCATTCAAGGGGATGGGGTAAGGTAACGTTCAGGTTCGTCCCTGAGTTTGTTGCCAAGACTCAAAATCCTGGGGTTCCGGATCCATGGTTCAGCTCCTTCAGGGTTTCGAGTCTTCGTTCTGTAACAGATGACCCAGACCATCTCCTACTATGCCCAGTAAGGAGTCTGAGGCGTTATCTTAAAAGAACAGCTGCAGTCCGTCCTCGCGTGCAAGCCATGTTTGTGAGCACGGGAAGGACGAAGAGGAGAGTCACCAAGAATACCATTTCAGCTTGGATTCGAAGGGTCATCCATCATTCCCTGAATCCAGACCCTCCTCTGTCACGTTGCCCTAGAGCACACGATGTCAGAGGCATTGCAACGTCCCTGGCATTCAAGAGAAACTTCTCTGTGACGCAGGTGCTACAAGCTAGGGTCTGGAAGCGTCAAACGACCTTCATAGCCCACTACCTGCAGGACGTGACCCACAGGAGCCGCGATACGTTCTCTATGGCCCTGTGGTGGCCGCACAACAGCTGGTCTAACCTCAGGCTCCTTAATGGACAGGTAGCAGAAGGTTGAGGGCATTGCTACCCAGTTTTAGACTGCATGAATGAAAAAGTATGTCTGGCCCTTACTCTTTTCTTCATCTTCCCCTCTCTTGGGGGAAAGCAGCATCCTGGGTTCTCTGCATAGCTGACCTCAAACCACTGCAGGTAAACCATGCTTCCTTGTGCTCCTATTATTAAGTATAATACTGTCGCGTCGCCCATACCCTGACGAGGTGGTATTGGGAACGTCCTAACCTAGATTTCCATCTTAAGGACTTCAGGTCAACTTCCTAGGATGAGTCACACTTCTTTCCTTCACACACAAGCTTATGTAGGCCGTACGTTCCTTGCGGAGCAAGGAATTTGGGAGGTACAGGGACTCTTTTTCTCGAGTGCTGCTCACTCGGATTCTGAGTCCCCGGGTAAAGCCAAAGCCAGTAAGGCTGGGACTTTCCACCCTACCTAAGGGTTAAGTCACCCCATGTAAATAGTGTGGTTTGTATTTCGGTTACGGAACAAATGACAAATTCGGAGATAATTTGTATTTTTCTTAACCATACAAACCTTAGCTATTTACTCATATTTGCCCGCCAGCCCTGTCCCCCGTAAAGTCCTACCTCTAAGCGAAGTGAATCAGTTCACCGGTGTGTGAGGGGGGAGGGGTAGCTAGCTACCCCTCCCCTACCCTACCCCCTCGCTAACTAGCGAGAGGGTAGTTAACCCTCGTTAAAAATATAATGGTTCGTCATTTCAGCTACGCCGAAAGTAATACCCCATGTAAATAGCTAAGGTTTGTAAGGTTAGGAAAAATACAAATTATCTCCAAATTTGTCATATATAATCAATATTTTCTTATTGTATATCATTACAGTATTTTATTTTCCTGGTTCATAGGATATAGTTTTCATACAGTTTGTTTATAGTTATTATTATTAATTCTCTCTCTCTCTCTCTCTCTCTCTCTCTCTCTCTCTCTCTCTCTCTCTCTCTCTCTCTCTCTCTCTCTCTCTCTCTCTCTCTCTCTCTCTCCAAGCAATTTTGCTGTACAAGTAGATATAGAAGTATCGGTCCCAAGGAGGATGAACTTGAATGTGGACATCCCCATTACTTATTTGACCGCACTTTTCAGACATCATACCCTTTTAGGATAGAGGCTCTTCAGTGACCATCTGTTGCAGGACAGAAATCTTGTCTATCCTCTGAGAATTTTTACACAGGTAGTGGGAAGTGGACAAGAGTCAACACTTTGCAACTCAAGTCAAAGTGCTCGGGCCTTCCCAAATTTTGTACCAACCAACTTGATTATAGGGACTAAATCCCTCCACAGGATAATTCTCCTATTAAAAGGCGAGGGTTTGTATGCTGTACGTGTAGGAACCAATCAAGTTTTTTAAGTAATTTGTTTTTTTCCTCACTATAAAAACTTGACTCCTTTTAAGTTTTACTTCCTACCTAAACCACCCTACAAGTCTTAGTGCATCTGGTTTGGACATCTGTTGTGATGATTTATTATGGGTAGTTTTTCTGTTTTTGTTTTTAAAATGTGGTGTTATGGCTTATGATTTATTTAAAGGGAGTAAGTATCTTATCTGCTGCTGTTATCATTGGAGCATTGGTCTTGAACTTTATTCTTTCGTATCAATGAATCATAATCCACATTTGGTGTTCACAATTGCATATAAAGGAATCAAAGTCCACTACATTTTGTTTTCACTATTGTGTATAAAAGAACTTGAATAGAAATTATAACAGGTGTTAATGTTTTTTTTTTTCTTTTAACAAATCACTTAAAGCAAATTTTTCGTAAAATTTTGCTCATATCATTTGTCCTTATCTTTATAAACAACATCCTTTGAAAAAAAATAATTTGAACTTTGAAGGATTTGTATGGCATTGTTGGAATTTATAACCAATTTTGTGTTGGGTAACAATATCAAAATTTTATAGATTTATCAAATTTAGTTTTTAATTATTTAACTTAGCCGGTGAATATATATAGCTGCAACTCTGTTGCTCGACAGACAAAAACTGTAAAAAACTCGCCAGCGATCGCTATACAGGTTGCGGGTGTGCCCATCAGCGCCAACTGTCGGCCAGATACCATACTCAATGTAAACAAAGACTCAATTTCTTCTCTGTCGACGTGTCGACAAGACGTACTTTACTCGCTGTTGAAACCTGGAGGTTTTTTTCCATCATCTTTGGTGAAGTACTCTATTTTGGTTTTGAGCTTTCGCTGTGCAGGGTTTTTCTTCAAATAAATCCTTGAACTCTTTTTTTGTATCGGATTCATTGTTGATGACTTAGACCGTTTTTTGGAATTTTCCCTTGACCAATTCAAAATGGCTGACCTTTCACAAGTTCCCAAGTTTAGAAAATGCAATGCTAGGGACTGTTCTAGGCGTCTTCCAAAGGCTTCTCTCGACCCTCACACTGTTTGTTCCAATTGTCGGGGTAAAACCTGTCAATTGGAAGATCGGTGTGAGGAATGCGTGGGCCTTTCGGAATTCGATTTTATCGAATTTGAGAAGTACACACGCAGGCTAGAGAGAGATAGATTAAGGAGAAGTTCTTCTAGGTCGATAGATTTTTCCTCTCCTCATGCCCCTCAACCTATTCCTTCCCCTGTAGTGGTGGTTCCTAACCCCCCTCCTAGCACTCAGGAACCATCGATGGCTGACATGATGCGTGCTATCCATGCCTTGGGGGAGAGAGTTGAGTCCCTTGCAAGTGACCGCAATCAACTCATGGCGGATGTTAAGGAGCTAAAGTGCCAAAGTGCCGCGGGAAGTGATAAAGTGCCTAGTGAAAGTGTTGTGAACAGTGTTGCGCTTGAGGGTTCGTCTGTTCGTGCCTGTCGTCCTCCTAGTCCGGGACCTCTTGCAAGCTCCCAAGCACAGGGGAGAAGCAATGTCGTACGACGCATGGGTTCGAGAGGCCTTGATCAGCGAACAGACGTTCCCTCCATGGTATCAGGCGTATCTCCCCAAGATCGCCCCTACTTACGTAAGACGAGAGAGCCCGTTTTTACCTCGTCGTCCGAAGGTGTTTTTCGTAAGAAACTTTGGACCAAGGTCTCACGACCTTTAAAACGTAAGTCGGTCCCTACAGGACAAGTCCAACGTCCCGGTTGTAGCCACTGGGTCAGTTCGGACTCGTTGCCGTCATCTGATGACTGCTCACCGCCTAAGAGAGGCAAAGCGGTACCGCCTCAGTCGCTAACCCTGTCTGTTGCCGCACCTGCTCCCGTAGACCCTAAATGGGCTTTGCTGCAAGACATGCAGTCCAAGCTTGCGTCCTTGATGGAGGACTTTAATTCGGAGAAGGTTGCTGCTGAACCTTCTGGCCAACAACCTTCCAAGCGGTCTGTTGTGCGTCCTGTTGACGCTGAGGTTACCTTCTCGCGTCTACCAGTTGAGGTGGTTCCTCCTCCCATGCGACCCAGTGTGGGTTGCCAGCCGCACGTTGACGTTAGGCGACGCACGGAGGTGGTTGTTGACGTTCAGGACGTTCAGCAACCATCAGAGGTGACTTGTTTTGACGCGGTGCGTCAACCTCCGCAACCCGGTATGGTGTTGACTGCACAACCCAGACGGTCTAGACAGTCTCGGGTGGACGCTGTGCGTCCTCGCGCACCCATGGTTGTTGACAGTTCACAGACTGTGCAGCAGTTCCATGACGTTGCGTCCGGCTCCGTCACGCATGCACCAGTGCGACCGGACTCAGCGAGCCAGACGTTGCCCACTCTGTTGCCGTTTCCTCATCAGTTTTCGGATGAGGAACTATCTGATGAGGATGTTGCTGAACCACAAGATTATCAACCTTCGGAACTGGACGAGCCTAAGCCAACTCAACCATCATTGGACTTTAGAAAAGTCATGGCTGTATTCAAGGAGTTGTTTCCGGACCACTTTGTTTCTGTGGCTCCTCGTTCTCCTCCATCAGAGTTTGTATTAGGAGTGCCTGCTACCGCACCTGCCTTTACGAAACTCGTTCTCTCACGCTCATCCAAGAGAGCTTTGCGGCTGTTGGGAGACTGGTTAGAGTCTAAGAAGAGGTTAGGGAAGACAGCATTTGCCTTTCCCCCATCTAAACTCTCTTCTAGATCGAGCGTCTGGTATGCCACGGGAGAAGTTCTCGGCTTGGGAGTTCCTGCCTCTGCCCAGGACGACTTCTCAAGTCTTGTAGACTCTCCCCGCCGCCTTGCCATGAGACGCTCGAAGGTTTGTTGGTCACCATCGGACCTGGACCACCTTCTTAAAGGGATATTTAGGGCTTTCGAAGTCTTTAACTTTTTAGACTGGTGCTTAGGAGCCCTGAGCAGGAAAATCTCTTCGGTAGATAAGGATATTTCCTTTCTCATTATGTCCTGCATGGACAAGGCCGTCCGTGATGGGTCCAATGAGCTAGCTGCCTCATTCACGTCCGGAGTCCTGAAGAAGCGAGAGTCTCTCTGTTCTTTCCTGTCTGCTGGAGTTACGCTATGCCAGAGATCTGAACTTCTCTTTGCTCCCCTTTCCAAGTGCCTGTTTCCTGAAGCCTTGGTAAAGGAAATTGCCGCATCGTTAGTTCAGAAGGACACCCATGATCTAGTTGCGTCCTCGGCTCGCAAAGCTCCCCCTTTGCCTACATTCTCTGCTAGACCGAGAATAGACACTCCAGCGTCTCGCTTTATTCCGCCCTTTCGTGGCAGAGCCTCCAGCAGAGGAGGTGCTCGTGCCGAAGGGAAACGAGGGAAGAGGAAAGGACCTAAGTCCTCCAAGGGCAGAGTCTGACTGCCCGCAACTTCAGACAGCAGTGGGAGCCAGACTCAAGAACTTCTGGCAAGCCTGGGAGAAGAGAGGCGCAGATCAACAATCTGTGAAGTTACTCAGAGAGGGGTACAAAATCCCTTTTGTACGCAAACCCCCTCTAGCGACGTCCCCCATCGATCTCTCTCCCAGGTACAGAGAGGAAGAAAAGAGACAAGCCCTGAAACTGGAAGTGTCTCTTTTGCTAGAGAAGGGAGCGGTGGTCAAAGTCTCGGACCTTCGATCACCGGGATTTTACAACCGTCTCTTCCTAGTTGCGAAGAAGACAGGAGGTTGGAGACCGGTGCTAGACGTCAGTGCTCTGAATGTCTTTGTCACAAAGACGAAGTTCTCCATGGAGACCACAAAGTCAGTCTTAGCAGCGGTCAGGAAGGAAGACTGGATGGTCTCGCTAGACCTAAGGGACGCCTACTTCCATATCCCCATTCACTCAGACTCCCAACCTTTTCTGAGATTCGTCTTCGAAGATGTGGTTTACCAGTTTCGGGCCCTGTGCTTTGGCCTAAGCACAGCTCCTCTCGTGTTTACGAGGCTGATGAGGAATGTAGCCAAATTCCTCCACTTATCGGACATCCGAGCCTCCCTTTATTTGGACGACTGGCTTCTCAGAGCCTCTTCCAGTCGTCGCTGTCTGAAGGATCTAAAGTGGACTCTAGATCTGACCAAGGAATTGGGACTCCTAGTCAATTTGGAAAAGTCGCAGCTGGTCCCATCCCAAACTATTGTGTATTTAGGGATGGAGATTCACAGTCTAGCTTTTCGGGCTTTTCCGTCGGCCCCCAGAATAGATCAAGCCCTGCTATCCATCCAGAAGATGCTGAAGAAGGAACGCTGCTCAGTCAGGCTGTAGATGAGTCTGGTAGGGACGCTGTCATCCCTGGAACAATTTGAATCACTAGGAAGACTACACCTCCGTCCTCTTCAATACCATCTTGCTTTTCACTGGAAAAAGGACAAGATGCTAGGGGCGGTCTCGATCCCGATTTCCGGAAAGATAAAGTCTTGTCTGACTTGGTGGAAGGACAATATCAACCTAAGAGAGGGTCTTCCCCTGGCTGTTCAGACTCCCAACCACGTTCTCTTCTCGGACGCATCGGACTTGGGCTGGGGCGCGACACTGGACGGTCGGGAATGCTCAGGCCTGTGGAACTCGAGTCAAAGGAGCATGCATATCAACTGCAAGGAGCTGTTGGCAGTTCATCTGGCCTTGAAAAGCTTCGAGTATCTCCTTCGAGGCAAAGTGGTGGAAGTAAACTCGGACAACACCACGGCCTTGGCGTACATCTCCAAACAAGGAGGTACCCACTCACTGACGTTGTACGAGATCGCAAGGGACCTGCTCATCTGGTCAAAAGGTCAAGACATCTCCCTAGTAACGAGGTTCATCCAAGGCGACTTGAACGTCATAGCAGATTGTCTCAGTCGGAAAGGGCAAGTAATTCCAACCGAATGGACCCTCCACAAGGATGTGTGCAAGAGACTTTGGGCCACTTGGGGTCAACCAACCATAGATCTCTTTGCAACCTCGCTGACCAAGAGGCTTCCAATCTATTGCTCCCCAGTCCCGGACCCAGCAGCAATACATATAGATGCCTTTCTCCTAGATTGGTCACATCTGGATCTCTACGCATTCCCACCGTTCAAGATTGTCAACAAGGTACTGCAGAAGTTCGCCTCTCACGAAGGGACAAGGTTGACGTTAGTTGCTCCCCTCTGGCCCACGAGAGAATGGTTGGTTCACCGAGGTACTTCGATGGTTAGTAGACGTTCCCAGAAGTCTTCCTCTAAGGGTAGACCTTCTACGTCAGCCACACGTAAAGAAGGTACACCAAAGCCTCCACGCTCTTCGTCTAACTGTCTTCAGACTATCGAAAGACTCTCGAGAGCTAGAGGCTTTTCGAAGGAGGCAGCCAGTGCGATTGCTAGAGCAAGGAGAGCGTCTACCATTAGAGTCTACCAATCGAAGTGGGAAGTCTTCCGAGACTGGTGCAAGTCAGTTTCTGTATCCTCGACCAGTACCTCTGTAGCTCAAATAGCTGATTTTCTCTTATACCTGAGAAAAGGACGATCCCTTTCAGCTCCCACTATCAAGGGCTACAGAAGCATGTTGGCATCGGTCTTCCAGCATAGAGGCTTAGATCTTTCCAACAATAAAGATCTGCAAGACCTCCTTAAGTCTTTTGAGACCACCAAGGAGCGTCGTTTGGCTACCCCTGGATGGAATTTAGACGTGGTACTAAGATTCCTCATGTCAGACAGGTTTGAGCCGTTACAATCAGCCTCCCTGAAAGATCTCACTCTTAAGACACTTTTCCTGGTATGCTTAGCCTCGGCTAAAAGAGTCAGTGAGATTCATGCCTTCAGCAAGAACATTGGATTTTCGTCGGAAAAAGCTACTTGTTCGCTGCAACTTGGTTTTCTAGCCAAAAATGAGCTGCCTTCTCGGCCTTGGCCTAAATCTTTCGATATTCCCAGCTTATCGGAGATCGTAGGCAATGAACTAGAAAGAGTCTTATGCCCTGTTAGAGCTCTTAAGTTCTATTTAAAGCGTACTAAACCTTTACGAGGCCAATCTGAAGCTTTATGGTGTTCAGTTAAGAAACCATCCTTGCCTATGTCAAAGAATGCTTTGTCATACTTTATCAGATTGTTAATACGAGAAGCTCATTCACATCTGAGTGAGGAAGACCGAGCTTTGCTTAAAGTGAAGACGCACGAAGTTAGAGCTGTAGCAACTTCCGTGGCCTTTAAGCAAAATAGATCTCTGCAAAGTATAATGGACGCAACCTATTGGAGAAGCAAGTCAGTGTTCGCGTCATTTTACTTGAAAGATGTCCAGTCTCTTTACGAGAACTGCTACACACTGGGACCATTTGTAGCAGCGAGTGCAGTAGTGGGTGAGGGCTCAACCACTACAATTCCCTAATTCCATATCCTTTTAATCTGTCTCTTGAAATGTTTTTAATGTTGTTTTTATGGGTTGTCCGGAAGGCTAAGAAGCCTTTCGCATCCTGGTTGATTTGGCGGGTGGTCAAAGTCATTTCTTGAGAGCGCCCAGATTAGGGGTTTGATGAGGTCCTGTTGTATGGGTTGCAGCCCTTGATACTTCAGCTCCTAGGGGTCTGTCAGCATCCTAAGAGGATCGCGAGGCTCCGTAAGGAAGACGTACTTATAAGGCAGAGTAATCGTCTAAGTCGACTTCCTTACCAGGTACCTATTTATTTTGTTTTTGTTATATTGATAACTTCTAAAATGAAATAAAAACTCTTAGCTTATAAGATGTAAACATATTTGACTGGTCTCTACCCACCACCCTGGGTGTGAATCAGCTATATATATTCACCGGCTAAGTTAAATATTTAAAAATGATATTTTAATTATAAAATAAATTTTTGAATATACTTACCCGGTGAATATATAAATTAAACGACCCTCCCTTCCTCCCCAATAGAGACGCAGTGGGATGAGAAGAAATTGAGTCTTTGTTTACATTGAGTATGGTATCTGGCCGACAGTTGGCGCTGATGGGCACACCCGCAACCTGTATAGCGATCGCTGGCGAGTTTTTTACAGTTTTTTGTCTGTCGAGCAACAGAGTTGCAGCTATATATATTCACCGGGTAAGTATATTCAAAAATTTATTTTATAATTAAAATATTTTATTTTCTGCCTCTGACATCAGGGTCTTACAAGCTTCACTAGTCAAGTTGGGAGACCAAATTTAAATGAAATATAGATTAAGTAGTGTGAATGACGTCATTGCATATAGAATATGCACTTTTTCATGATCGGAGGGAAACAGTCATGGGATATAGAAATTACAGTAGGACCTTATTAAAACTTACTGTATATTAAAAGCATCTATCTTTTAAGCCATGTTTTATTTTTCATCAAATTACTTGATTATACCAAGAATTATAATTGAAATTCATACGTGGTGGAAATCAGTAATATTTTAATGCCCTTGACTTTAAAGTTGGGCGACATGCTTCGCCTTATAGTGCTATACAGTATCTTAAAAACTATTGGAAGATGCTTATATATTACGGCAATTAAGCACAAAAAATAATACTGTACTTTAGTACTGTATAATGCTATTACAGTATGATTTACAATATTAGGAAGAATAAGACAATTGAAGGCTGCATAGATAATCCGGATTTTAACAAGAAAATAGTTTCTGTAAGTATTTTATAAAGACCTGACATGTGCACTGGTTAGGTACTGAATTTTATGTGCATATACTGTATTGTTTTATATACAAATACATAATGCATTTTTCAATATTAAACTTAGCCGGTGATTATATAAGCTGCAGCTCTGCTGCCCGACAGAAAAACTCTACGTTCAAAATACGCCAGCGATCGCTATGCAGGTAGGGGGTGTACATCAACAGCGCCATCTGTCGAGCAGGTACTTAGTACTCCATGTAAACACAGAACCAATTTTCTCTCTGTCGTGCCACCGGCAAGACCTACTAAATTCGCTGTTGCTTACTGGATTGGTTTTCACAGATTTTGGTGAAGTACACATTCTAGTTATTAGCTTTCGCTTTGCAGAGGTTATCTTCAATACATCCTTGCATTCTTTTATTGATTTTGGATTATTTGTTGACGACTTTGGATAGATTTTGAATTCCCCTTTGACTAATTCAAGATGGCTGACCCTTCTCAAGTCCCTAAATACAGAAAGTGTAGTGCTAGGGACTGTTCAAGGCGTCTTCCGAAGGCCTCTATCGATCCGCACACCGTTTGTTCCAATTGTCGGGATAAAACCTGTCAATTGGAAGATCGATGTGAGGAATGCGTTGGGCTTTCGGAATTCGATTTTCTCGAATTCCTGAAATATTCACGTAGGCTAGAGAGAGATAGAGTCAGGAGAAGTTCATCTCGCTCCGTTGATATTTCCTCTCCTCTTGCCCCACAACCTATTCCTTCCCCTGTAGTGGTTGCTCTTGATCTCCCTTCTAGCACTCAACAACCTTCGATGGCAGATATGATGCGTGCCATCCAGACTCTGGGTGAGAGAGTCGAGTCATTGGCGAGTGACCGTAACCAACTCATGGCAGACGTCAAGGAGTTGAAGTGTAAGAGTGCAGTGGGTAGTGACAAAGTGAGTGGTAGTGTTGTGGAAAGTGTTAGTGTTGCGCTTGAGGGTTCGTCTGTTCGTGCCTGTCGTCCTCCCAGTCCGGGACCTCTTGCAAGCTCCCAAGCCCAGGGGAGAAGCAATGTCGTACGACCAAAGGGTTCGACAGGCTTTAATCAGCGGACAGACGTTCCCTCCGTGGTTTCGGACGTATCTTACCAAGATCGCCCCACCCACAAGAAGACGAGAGAGCCCATTTATTCCTCGTCTGCGGAAGATTTTTCTCGAAAGAAACAATGTACCAAGGTCTCACGGCCTCTTAAACGCAAGTCGGTCCCTTCCGCGCAAGTCCAACGGCCCAGTTGTAGCCGTTGGGTCAGTTCGGACTCGCTGCAGTCTTCCGATGACTGCACACCTCCTAAGAGAGGCAAAGCGGTACCGCATCAGGCAGTAACACCGTCTGTTGCCGCACCTGCTACTGTAGACCCTAAGTGGTCTTTGCTGCAGACCATGCAGACGCAGTTAACGTCATTAATGCAGGACTTTCGTGCGGAGAAGGTTGACGCTGCACCACCCGTTAGCCTACAAACATCCACGGTTGTGCGTCCAGTGGACGCTGAGGCTACCTTCTCCCGCACTCCAGCTGTGAGAGTCCCGCCACCCATGCGCTCCAGTGTACCCTGCCAGCCGCATGTTGACGTTCAGCGACGCACGGAACCTTCCGTTGACGTTCGCGAGTTACAACAACAACCTAAGTTGTTTTGTTTTGACGCGGTGCGTCAACCTCCGCAACCCAGTGTGGTTACCACTACTCGCCCACAGCAGACTAGACAGTCAGGAGTAGACGCTTTGCGCCCCCGCGCTGCTATGGTTGTTGCCAGCTCACAGACTGGGCAACAGTTCCATGACGTTGCGTCCAGTGCAGTCACGCATGCACCCGTGCTGCCGGACTCAGCTGACCAGCCAATTCCTACTCCTTTGCCGCTTCCTCCTCAGTATTCAGACGATGGACTCTCTGATGATGACGACGCTGCACACTTTGACGACCCGCATACGGACATCGACGAACCCAAGACCACGCCTCCCTCCTTGGACTTTAGGAAAGTTCTTGCACTGTTCAGGGAGATGTATCCTGATCAGTTTGTTTCTGCAGCCCCACGCTCTCCTCCATCTGAGTTCGCTTTAGGCACGCAGTCATCCGCGCCTGCCTTTACGAAGCTCGTCCTCGCCCGCTCGTCTAAGAGAGCTTTAAGAGTGTTGGGAGAATGGATGCAGTCCAAAAAGCACCTTGGGAAGACAGCATTCTTGTTTCCCCCTGCGAAACTCGCTTCCAGATCGAGCGTCTGGTATGCCACGGGAGAAGTTCTCGGCTTGGGAGTTCCTGCCTCTGCCCAGGGCGACTTCTCAAGTCTAGTAGACTCTCCCCGCAGGCTAGCCATGAGACGCTCCAAGATTTGTTGGACTCCTTCAGACTTAGACCATCTGATGAAAGGAGTGTTCAGAGACTTCGAGGTTTTTAACTTTTTGGATTGGTGTTTGGGAGCGTTGAGCAGGAAGACCTCCCCTTCTGACAAGGAAACTTCCATGCTCATTATGTCCTGCATGGACAAGGCCATACGGGACGGTTCCAGTGAGCTTGCGGCTTCGTTCGTTTCCGGGGTTCTCAAGAAACGGGAAAACCTTTGCTCCTTCTTGTCAGCTGGAGTAACACAATGTCAGAGATCGGAACTTATGTTTGCTCCTCTCTCAAAGTGCCTTTTCCCAGAGGAGTTGATAAAGGAGATTGCTGCCTCCTTGATTCAAAAAGACACGCATGACCTGGTTGCGTCATCTGCCCGCAAAGCCACCCCTTTGTCTACCGTGTCTAGACCCAGGATGGACACTCCAGCGTCCAGATTTATTCCGCCCTTTCGTGGCAGAGCCTCCAGCAGAGGAGGTGCTCGTGCCGAAGGGAGACGTGGGATTAAGAAGAAAGGTACCAAGTCCTTTAAAGGCAGAGTCTGACTGCCACCTTCTTCAGACAGCAGTGGGAGCCAGACTCAAGAACTACTGGCAGTCCTGGGAGAACAGGGGCGCAGATGCACAATCTGTGAAGTTGTTCAGAGAAGGGTACAAGATCCCGTTTGTACGCAAACCCCCTCTAGCAACGTCTCCCATCGACCTCTCTCCCAGGTACAGAGAGGAGGACAAGAGACTAGCTTTGAAGCAAGAGGTGTCTCTCTTACTAGAAAAGGGAGCGGTAGTCAAAGTTCGGGACCATCAATCCCCAGGCTTCTACAACCGTCTCTTCTTAGTGGTAAAGAAGACAGGAGGGTGGAGGCCGGTGCTAGACGTCAGTGCTCTGAATGTCTTTGTCACAAAGCAGACGTTCGCCATGGAGACGACAAAGTCTGTTCTAGCAGCGGTCAGGAAGGAAGACTGGATGGTCTCTTTAGACCTAAAGGACGCTTACTTTCACGTCCCCATCCACCCAGATTCCCAACCTTTTCTAAGGTTCGTTTATGGGAAGGTTGTCTACCAATTTCAAGCCCTGTGCTTTGGCCTAAGCACGGCGCCTCTTGTCTTTACGAAACTGATGAGGAATATTGCCAAATTCCTGCATTTAGCAGACATCAGAGCCTCCCTCTATTTGGACGACTGGCTTCTAAGAGCTTCTTCCAGTCGTCGCTGTCTGGAGAATCTAAAGTGGACTCTAGATCTGACTAAGGAATTGGGTCTCCTGGTCAATATGGAAAAGTCCCAACTGGTCCCATCCCAAACTATAGTGTACTTAGGGATGGAGATTCACAGTCAAGCTTTTCGGGCTTTTCCGTCGGCCCCCAGAACAAGTCAAGCCCAAAGATGCATCCAGAACATGCTAAAGAAGGACCGATGTTCAGTCAGACAGTGGATGAGTCTGATAGGGACGCTTTCATCCCTGGACCAGTTCATTGCGTTAGGGAGACTGCACCTCCGTCCCCTTCAATTTCACCTAGCTGTTCACTGGAGAAAGGACAAGACGCTAGAAGCGGTCTCGATCCCCATTTCCGAGAAGATGAAGTCATCACTGACTTGGTGGAAGGACAACATCTACCTCAGAGAGGGTCTGCCCCTGGCTGTTCAGACTCCCAACCACGTTCTCTTCTCGGACGCATCGGACACGGGCTGGGGTGCGACATTAGACGGTCGGGAATGCTCGGGAACTTGGAACTCGAATCAAAGAACGTTACATATCAACTGCAAGGAGCTACTGGCAGTTCATCTGGCCTTGAAAAGCTTCAAGTCCCTCCTTCTAGGCAAGGTGGTGGAGGTGAACTCAGACAACACCACGGCCTTGGCGTACATCTCCAAGCAAGGAGGGACCCATTCTATGACGTTGTACGAGATCGCAAGGGACCTCCTCACCTGGTCAAGAGATCTAAACCTTTCTCTAGTAACGAGGTTCATTCAAGGCAACATGAATGTCATGGCGGACTGCCTCAGTCGGAAGGGTCAAATCATCCCAACAGAATGGACCCTACACAAGAATGTGTGCAAGAGACTATGGGCCACATGGGGCCAACCTACCATAGATCTCTTTGCAACCTCGATGACCAAGAGGCTCCCAAATTATTGCTCGCCAATCCCGGACCCAGCAGCAGTTCATATAGATGCTTTTCTACTGGATTGGTCCCATCTAGACCTTTATGCATTCCCCCCGTTCAAGATTGTCAACAAGGTACTGCAGAAGTTCGCCTCTCACGAAGGGACAAGGTTGACGTTAGTTGCTCCCCTCTGGCCCGCGAGAGAATGGTTCACCGAGGTACTTCAATGGCTGGTGGACGTTCCCAGAACTCTTCCTCTAAGAGTGGACCTTCTACGTCAGCCACACGTAAAGAAGGTACACCCAAGCCTCCACGCTCTTCGTCTGACTGCCTTCAGACTATCGAAAGACTCTCGAGAGCTAGAGGCTTTTCGAAGGAGGCAGCCAGGGCGATTGCTAGAGCAAGGAGGACATCCACTCTTAGAGTCTACCAGTCGAAGTGGGAAGTCTTCCGAAGCTGGTGCAAGTCGGTATCAGTATCCTCAACCAGTACCTCTGTAACCCAAATAGCTGACTTCCTATTATACCTGAGGAAGGAAAGATCTCTTTCAGCTCCCACGATCAAAGGTTACAGAAGCATGTTGGCAGCAGTCTTCCGTCACAGAGGCTTAGATCTTTCTAACAACAAAGATCTACAGGACCTCCTTAAGTCTTTTGAGACCTCGAAGGAGCGTCGTTTGGCCACACCAGGTTGGAATTTAGACGTGGTACTAAGATTCCTTATGTCAGAAAGGTTCGAGCCACTACAATCAGCCTCCTTTAAAGATCTCACTTTAAAGACTCTTTTCCTCGTCTGCTTAGCAACAGCTAAAAGAGTCAGTGAGATACACGCCTTCAGCAGGAACATCGGATTTTCATCTGAAACGGCTACATGTTCTTTACAGCTTGGTTTTCTAGCCAAAAACGAACTACCTTCTCGTCCTTGGCCGAAATCGTTCGATATTCCAAGCCTTTCTAATTTGGTTGGAAATGAACTAGAAAGAGTCTTATGCCCTGTTAGAGCTCTTAAGTTCTATTTAAGACGAACTAAACCTTTACGAGGACAGTCAGAAGCTTTATGGTGTGCTATTAAGAAACCTTCTTTACCTATGTCAAAGAATGCAGTTTCCTATTATATCAGACTGTTGATACGAGAAGCTCATTCCCATCTGAATGAGGAAGACCATGCTTTGCTGAAGGTAAGGACACATGAAGTTAGAGCTGTCGCAACTTCAGTGGCCTTTAAACAAAATAGATCTCTGCAGAGTATAATGGACGCAACCTATTGGAGAAGCAAGTCAGTGTTCGCGTCTTTTTATCTTAAAGATGTCCAGTCTCTTTACGAGAACTGCTACACCCTGGGACCATTCGTAGCAGCGAGTGCAGTAGTGGGTGAGGGCTCAACCACTACATTCCCCTAATTCCATAACCTTTTTAATCTTTCTCTTGAAATGTTTTTTATTGTTGTTTTTTGGGTTGTCCGGAAGGCTAAGAAGCCTTTCGCATCCTGGTTGATTTGGCGGGTGGTCAAATTCTTTTCTTGAGAAGCGCCTAGATTAGAAGTTTTGATGAGGTCCTTTAGTATGGGTTGCAACCCTTGATACTTCAGCTCCTAGGAGTCGCTCAGCATCCTAAGAGGATCGCGAGGCTCAGTAAGGAAGACGTACTTAAAAAGGCAGAGTAATTGTTCAAGTCGACTTCCTTACCAGGTACTTATTTATTTTATGTTTGTTATTTTGAATAACTGCTAAAATGAAATACAAAATACTTAGCTCATAATAATGTAAACAAGTAATGCTGGTCTCTACCCACCCCCCTGGGTGTGAATCAGCTTATATAATCACCGGCTAAGTTTAATATTGAAAAATGTTATTTTTATTAATAAAATAAATTTTTGAATATACTTACCCGGTGATTATATATTAAAGGACCCTCCCTTCCTCCCCAATAGAGACCCAGTGGACCGAGGAGAAAATTGGTTCTGTGTTTACATGGAGTACTAAGTACCTGCTCGACAGATGGCGCTGTTGATGTACACCCCCTACCTGCATAGCGATCGCTGGCGTATTTTGAACGTAGAGTTTTTCTGTCGGGCAGCAGAGCTGCAGCTTATATAATCACCGGGTAAGTATATTCAAAAATTTATTTTATTAATAAAAATAACATTTTAAGAAACTGATAAAACTTTAAAAATGAAATCGCAGATATTCTTGCAATAGTTCCTTATGGCAGAGGTAGTTGTTTGTAATACTGTATTGGTTATTATGTGTTGCTTATCACTGTGTTTGTCCACGCTTGAAGAATAGTTTATAGAGTTGCTACAGTATGGATAGGAACAGATTTTATTGTGCCCTTATCTTATATCCATAAGTCTCTTTTAGGTAATGTCTGAAGCCTTTCTCTCCTGCTATTTAAGTTATAAAGAGCAATGGATTGTTTTGAATACTGGTTGCTTTATTTATTTACATTTGTAAAGTACTAAGAACAAGATCAGGTAATGGTTTGATAACAATATTTTCTAGATGTGGGTAAATTTCTTGTGCAAAGTAGTTTTTTTTTTTAATGATAAGAATTTTGGTTGATGATTGGCATTCAAATATGTCAGTGGTAAATATGTTCTTGATTTTTAAAAAATATTTTAATCTGTTAATATTAAGTTTTAATCCATTTTGTCATTAACTGTTTCAGGTGCAAGAAGTAGATGAAACCACAAGCCCCATTGCCAAGAAGCCTGCTCGACCACCTTTCATAAAGAATGTCTTCCTTGGAAAGTAAGTGTAGTTGCGTTTGCCAATTGTAATAGTCACAGATAAGTTTTACTATCAGTGTAGTAAGTCCACTTGTTATTGAAATTGTAGGAGCTAGAGATTATTAGAGTTCTTATGATGTGCATGACTTAATTTGTGTTTACCTGGTAATCTTATTTTTAGGCAAAGAAATTTAATCCATCTATTAAACCCAAATATTATGCTGTTAGAAAATGTCCATTTTAATAGCTAGTTATTACCTATGACAATAATAATGCTAGCCATGATGAATGGTATACCTATTGCCCATTAAATATGCAAGATTTTCTTCAGTAATCAATGCATTATTTTTTATTAACATATGTTGTCCTATCTGTATCCCTTTTACCATCTGTATTCATAGTGACACCAGGTCAGTGTGTCCCAAGTCTTGTGTGCTATGCTTAAGCCAGTTTCTATGTTATTAGTGTAATAGTAATGTCAATGGTCTAGCTTCATTAAAGATTATCTTGTTAGAAATAATAAAGTTTACTGATTGAGATTTCTTGTTTTGTTCCTGAAAGGTTGTACATTTGATTGCTGTGTGTTTACTGTGTCATTTATTTTTTATTGTGATCTTTGAATATTGGGTATTATTGCTTACACAATTTATTCATACGTGTTCCGACACAATACAAACCCTCGTCCAGTATGTAGGATA
>NC_090730.1:12809919-12889919 GCF_036898095.1 Palaemon carinicauda
GCGAATGGAGGATGCTGGAACTGCTTTGTGGTGGAGTCAGATGTAGATCCACACTCCTTATGTGCTTTGTGTCAGGAAATGTTTGTTTGCAGACATCCTCTTGTGTTGTGTGTCAATCATGGCCTCCGGTGCAGTAGCAGGCTTATGCTCTGAAGAGGAAGAAGCACACTAGCCGTTTGTCTGGGTCAAACTGGGCAACATCCAAGAAGACACGGGCAACGGCTGCTGCTGCTTCTGGCTGAGTCCTGGTGTCTCGGTCCTGTGTCTCAGTCCCGGCTACAAAGGCCACCCGAAATAACCAGATAACCAGGGCCTGTCAAATAAGATGTGTACTGTCTGGCACCTAGTCTATCCCAAAGTTGATGGCAATCTCCATCTCACTTCCTTCCTGGACATTGGATGTCAGCTCCTCCCTCCTTCATTGACTGGATTACAAAGGAAAGGATAGTACCATTTGACATCGTTTTAGTAGACAAAGAATGTGGGGCTGTAGTCGTTGCTCCCCATGCCCAGAGGGCCGTGATTGTCCATCTGCCCCTACCCATGGTGCCAGGGTCAATGTATTGTGTACCAGAAGATCATCTCCTATTGATGTAGACCTGCCTGGGCCTTTGTCGGTCCCTGGCTATGAGTTTGGTCCTTGGGATGGAACACTTACTCGTGGGGGAGCAGATTATCCTGTGGATGTCGCTTCATCTTCGCCTGTGGTGACAGATGGGGTGGTCAAGGGATGGAGACACCCACAGAGGTTGACTCCCTGAGTCAGAGAGTTTGATTTTGGAGGTCCTTGCATTCATTTGTGATTGCAAGTAGGAATGGTTCAGGCGATCATGGTTCTGTCGGTGGTGAGGACTCTGGTAATTGATTGGAATTTCGGTACCCCGCAAGGTTCGCAGCCCACGCTGGCGTTGCCTTGGTCGTACCTTGTGGGCTTGGCCTTAGACCGTGTGGATGATAAGATCTGTGGATCTGAAAATTCACTCCGTTCAGGGAGGTCAAACAAGATCTTGCCTCCCCCACTCTAAGCGATGGAGTTTCTATATGCCTGAAATGCTACGGTTGCACCGTTGCAGGTAGATCTGTCAGTTTAAGCTCTGACTTGGGGCTCCCGCTAGAGAGACACAAGGCAGAAGGTATATCGGTCTTGGCCTTTGGTCTCTCTCCGTACTGTGACCTGCTCGACCAGGAGTCTGGCGTATTGATGTACTTTAGAGAAGTACAAGAGCCTTGTGCTGTCTGGCAGGGAAGTCAATAACCTTCCTACTTCCTAGCTCACCATACAGCAAACCTGTGGGCTATTGAGTTTTGAAGAGGTAAGATGCGGTGGTTTCTCGCTTCGCAAAACAGGTTATCGCGAAGGTGGTGATGTTATTACGGAACTCATCGGTGCTAGATGACACGTCTCTGCTTTTAGAGTCATGTTCATGGAGTGGTCGAATCGTGGAAGACTGCTTTGCAGCACTCTCTGATCCATCGGGCTCTTGCATCCAAGATTCCCGGCCCTTCGAAAGGAACACCAGCCAAACCCTTGGGTTCAGGCATTCCTGCAAGTTCTGGATCAAGGAAAGGCCTGTCATCTGTTCTGAAACCCCGTTCTGCTGTGCCCGTGACCTCTTCTCATAAAGAGCCTTTGTCCGCACAGCCTTTTCGACTACCACACTGACAAGAGAGTCAAAGTGTCAGCCTGGACCAGAGCTCACAAAGTCACGGGTATTGGCCCTGACTAGCTTTTAAAAGAAACATGTTGTTGGGCCAAGGTTCATAGGCAGGTTTCTGGAAGACAGTGTACCCACAAATCCTTTGACACCTTTATGCTTGGGCCTGTGTTGGCTGCTCAAACTGTTGTGTTGCAAGCATAGGTCCTGCATTGGACAGATTGCATCTTTTCTATGGTATAGTTACGATGTAAGTTGGGAATGAATGTATTATGACTGGGTCTATTCCTTTATTATTGGGGTCAGCCGTCGAAGCGTTACCTGCTGATTGGACCAGATGCTGGTAAGTTACATTTTGAAGCACCATTCTTTGTAATGAAAGAAGTTTATCTCCCTTGGCAAATCTGACTCCAACCCGTTACTCATTTGCCTGGTGTTTGCTTTTTTACCAAAGGAAAAGTTTCTTTCAGTATGTTATAATTATTGTACATCCCAGGTCCTATCAGCTTATCATCGCCATGATAAACAAGTAGGTTGTGTTACTGTCTCTGCTTTGCATTTCCACTTACAGAGAAGTTACAGAATTATCCTGTTTGATTGTATGAGGACTACCTACACTCCAATTAGTGAGTCTATTTAATTTAAATGACGAGGGTTTGCATTTCACGTAGGAACAAATATCAAATTTTAAACGTAATTTGTATTTATTCCGATACTAAATACAAAACCTCACTATTTATAGGGATTATACTTTCAGTGAAACTGGAAGGTAACCACAAGACTTTTAGCGTGGTGTAAACTACCGTACCGCTAGTTAGCGGGGTTGTAAGTGGGGTAGTCGGCCACCCCGCTCACACACACACCTGTGTTGTTTCATCATGTTTTACTTTGGCTCGGAGAGGGTGGACGTTCGTCTCTCTGGCAAAAAAGTACTGTACCCGAGATTCACATTAGGTGGAAAGATATACCAGTTTAAGGTACTGTGCTTTGGCCTGTCCACAGTACCTCAGGTGTTCATATGGATCTACCCTGGTGTCCTCCTGGGGTCACAAGAACGTCATTCATCTTCTTTGTTACTTAGATGATTGGCTAGTTTTAGCAGACTTGAAAGACCCTTCTCCATTTAGGCTGGCTCTTTGCCTTTTACCAGGATCTGTGGATCATGGTAAATTACAAGAAGTCATCCCTGCAACCATCGCAAGAGATGGTATATTAGGAATGAGGATCATGAGTAAACTAGGCAAAGTCTTCCCGTCCGAAGAATGGGTAGCTCACATGCTTTTTTCTTAGGATGCCTCACTAGCAGTTCTTTGGCAAAGACCTCTGGGGCACCTAACATCCTTGGAGAAGGTGGTCCCAACAGTCACCTACGCATTTTCTTTCTAAAGTGGCTGCTGAAGACCTTTTGATCTCAGCACCTTGACCCTCCGAACACCTTGGTGCTGATAGAGTCATAGCATAAGAGAGACCTGAGTTGGTGGGTGTCAGACACCAATCTGCTTATGGGAGTAGACCTCTTTTCTCCCTTGGAATTGTTCCTCTTCACAGATGCATCAAAAGAAGGATGGGGGACTTGCCTGTTGCACCTTACGGCGTCCAGACTTTGTTCTGAAGCTGAGCGACAGAGCCACATAAACCTTGAAATGAAGGTAAGCCCTTCTAGCCCTCAAACAATTCTTCCATAAGCTCCTTTCAGGGCACTCTGTGGTGCTGATGAGCAACAACACCAAGGTAATGTCACACATAGACAAGCAAGGAGGTACTTTTTCACAGCATCTTTGTCATCTAGTTGTAGAAATCCTCAGAAGGACGGAAGACAACTCGGTAGCCTTATCAGCCCGTTTCATCCCGGGCAAAAAAAATGTGCTTGTGGATAATCTGAGCAGGAGGACTCGGATAGTAAGCTCTGAATGGTCTTTAAAATGACAGATACCCAACAAAGTTTAGACGTTGTGGGGTTCGCCGACGATCTACCTGTCTGTGACGTCTCTGAACAGGAAACATCCGGTGTACTGCTCTCCAATGGATCCCCAGGCCGTCTGGCAGGATGCCTTCCAACATGATGGGACGGACTAGACGTCTACGTGTTCCCTCCCTTCTGCCTAGTAAGGAGGATTCTAAACAAGTTCAGGGCATCGCAAGACCTCTCAATGACCCTAGTAGGGCCTTTGTGGCAACAGTCAGATTGGTTCCTGGACCTTCTGCGTCTGCTCATAGAGGCACCGAGGGAATTCCCTCCACTTCCCAATCTCCTCAAACAACCACACATGAATATTTTCCATCAATTGATTCCATCGCTTCGTCTTCATATCTGAAGGTTATTTGGCAACCAGGCCAACCCCTTGCAAGGAGAGGCTTTTCGAGACCTGTTGCAAAGAGAATAGTAGGATACCTCAGGGAATGATCTGCTGCTGTATATCAGGCAAAGTGGTCCATCTTGTGGTTGGTGTTGTGAAAAGGAATCGATTCTCTGTGTCACTTCCAATGACAGCCGAGTTTTTGCTGTACTTCAGGGAGGAAAACTTTGCTTGGTCTCAGCGGTGAAAGGCTATCGATCAGCCATGATGGTTGCTTTTAGACTAAGCAGAGATAACATTTCCCCCTTGAAGGAATTGTCTCTCCTGATATGAAACTGCGAGTGCACCTGCCCTCAGTTGGAAGTCAGTACTCCTTGGAATGTAGTAGAAGTGCTATGTTCTCTGAAAGGAGTGCCTTATGAACCTCCATCAAGCGTCGGATTGTGGTTCGACTTTGAAGATGGTGTTCCTTCTAGCCCTGGCCTATGCAAAGAGATTTGGCAAGCTACATGGTCTGTCCTACAACATTGCCCATTCAAGGGGATGGGGGCCAAGTGACACTCAGTTCATTCCTGAGTTTGTGGCGAAAACTCAAAATCTGGTTGTAGCGAATCCTAGATTCGGGCCCTTCCAGATTGCAAGTCTCCATTCCGTAACAGATGACCCAGATAAGCTGCTACTCTGCCTTATAAGGGCACTGAGGAAATACCTAAAAAGGACTTTCAGAGCTAACTAGTGGAGGGTAATTACCCCTCGCAAGTCTCAACAGCTAGAACCAGCTATCACCGAAATACTGTATATTTCCACTGTAAAGAACTCCTGGTTTGTATAGTTAGGAAAACTGCAATTTATTTCCAAATTTTTAATTTCTCTTAACCATTGAAATCTAAGACCTCAAAGTTACATGTCCTGCTGCAAACACCTAGGCCAAAGATCAAAATACAGTAAAGGTTTTTTTACCTGTAAGGTGGGCAGGACTTACCCGCCACCTGGGAATCAACTATTTTTACCTTATTGAAAATACTTAATGGCTGTTTCAACTTCGCTGATGTCATACTTCTATTAAAAGTTTTAAGTTTGTATGGTTAGGAAAAAGAAAAATTAATTTAAAATTTGTGTCTCTTGTTCCATATCGTTCATATTCATTTTGTTTTTCAACAGTTGATGGAACGAAAATTGACCGAGAAGCTAAGATTCCACAAGAGACCTTAGATGGCCTAAAAGAATTGGGACTGTATGGAATGCAAATTCCAGAGGAATATGGTGGTTTGGGGTTAGGTGCCACTGAATATGCAAGACTTAATGAAATCATTGCTTTGGATGGAGGTATTGGAGTTACATTAGCTGCTCATCAAGCCATTGGCTTAAAGGTAAGTTGTTACAATACAAAATTTGTCACCATCGGATATACTTGCTCACTTACTCTATAATAAACTATATTTCCATGTTTACGGTATTGGCTTTACTGCTGATTACAGAATTTTTTTTTCAAATGTACACTCGGTTACTATTTTATCTTGTTTCTCTTCCTCTTGTTTTTTTTTTAAGTTTTTATAGTTTATATAGATGCTATATTTATTTTTATGTTACTACAGTGAGCCCTCGTTTATCGCGGTAGATAGGTTCCAGACCCGACCGCGATAGGTGAAAATCCGCGAAGTAGTGACACCATATTTACATATTTATTTAACATGTATATTCAGACTTTTAAAACCTTCCCTTGTACATAGTACTGTTAACAAACTACCCTTTAATGTACAGAACACTTAATGCATGTACTACAGTACCCTAAACTAAAACAGGCACAAATATTAAAGGCGATTTTATATCATGCGTTTCCTAAACGCCAAAAAGCACGATAAAAAATGGCAACCAATCTTTTGTTTACGTTTATCTCTGATCATAATGAAGAAACAAACGCATTTACACATCTGTGTATAGGTTAGTTTTTGCATCGATTATATTGATTATTCAGTATGTTGATTTTGTTATTACCAATGTTTTACTTAATTTTGCTTAGGACTTCCAAATGAAATGTTTTTCTTTATGACGCCGCCTGAAACGACGGCGTCATCAAGTACGCTCAGTAAACAAACGAAGGCATTTAACGCGCATGATGAAAGTGATAAATAATGATATTACAGTAAAAGCTTTTAGAAAATATGTTATTACAAATATTATTTACCGTATCTATATAAAATCATACATACGTAGCAAAGCAGGAAAACAATTTACGAGAGAGAGAGAGCGAGAGAGAGAGAGGAGAGAGAGAGAGAGAGAGAGAGAGAGAGAGAGAGAGAGAGACAGAGAGAGAGAGAGAGTTGTTTTACGTACGTAAATGTAAATTTAAAAAAAAAAAAATAGCCCCATATCATATAAAATAGGTTATTACAAATATTTTACTTTATCATATTACAGTAGTCTGTATAATACTGTAAAGTTCAGTACAGTATGTTGTTGTTATAGTCGTGGCGATGAAATTCTCACGAAACAAAAACACCGAATTCGATTACAACAGCTGATTCATATTCTCTCTCTCTCTCTCTCTCTCTCTCTCTCTCTCTCTCTCTCTCTCTCTCTCTCTCTCTCTCTCTCTTCGTGTTATACAATACTTACATATAGATGAAGAAACTAAAATTAGTTTTTTTAGTGTCAATTAAATACGAAACAAAAAAATTATGCCGAGTTTACATCCATTTCAATCGTTGCTAAAAATACGGCATCCAATTTCATCAGCAAACCACTATTTTTTGGGAAACATCATTTTATTCTAGAAAATTGCTACTCTTTAAATAGTTAATTGCACATTAAGAAAGCGTGTACTTTTGTTTTTAAATTTCGGGTCTGTTTTAAAAATCGAGTATTGTTGACTTCTTTTTGTTACTTTTGGCTATGATTAGATCAGCTGACGTCGAGCTGCCGCTCTTGAGAGTGTACGAATACACTAACAAAGTATCGTTTATACCATTTCTTAACTTATTCAAACCGTCTACAGTATACAGTTGATATTACATAAGCACCAATGTGTTATAACCTATAAAATTTTTTTGTTTATTACATTTAAAACAACACACACACACACACGCGCTCTCTCTCTCTCTCTCTCTCTCTCTCTCTCTCTCTCTCTCTCTCTCTCTCTCTCTCTCTCTCTCTCTCTGTGGGCTACTTTTCACTACCTCCCATTCCTTACCTCTCTATCTCTCTAACAAATGATATCTTTGTTGCTCCTCAAAGTTTCATTTATATTGAAAATCAATCATGATTCAATTTTCCTTACTTTCTCCAATCTCGCACTATGCGTCACATCGCGGTATTTTCGAAATTTCCGGAAAATCCGCGATATATGTATATACATGCGTTATGAAAAAAATCCGCGACGTGGTGAATCCGCGATGGTCGAACCGCGAAGTAGCGAGGGATCACTGTATTCTTAAGATATTTTATTTTTCCTTTTTTCCTATCCTCACTGAGCTATTTTCCCAGTTGGAGCCCCTGGGCTTATAGCATCCTGGTTTTCCAACTAGGGTTGTAGCTTAATAGGTAGTAGTAAAAATGATATGTTATGCTTAGTGTAATTTATCCCAGTTTGTGTTAATATATGTGAAAAGTTACAAAATTATGCAGCGTGCATCCAAAAACAAGCTCCTACTTACCATCACAATACTTTACAATGTATTTATTCTTTGTCATTACAGTATTTATTTACAAAACATATATCTGAGGGAGAAATTTAAGTTAGTAAATAAGTTTTGATTCCCATTACTTGGTAATTATTTGCAAACAAGGATGGTATTCAGACAAAAATACTTCCAACCAATCAGCTATTAGGAAACTTTTCCTGAGCTAAAAGGGCACCCCTTCGAGTCGGTGCAAATCTGCCTCACTAAAAAAAATTGATCATAGTGCATCTCCAGCTTCTGAAGGCATGGGAGTCAGGAGCACCTCGGTCATTATTATTAATAATAATTATTATTATTATTATCATTATTATTATTATTATTATTATTATTTTTATTATTTTTATTATTATTATTATTAGTTAAGCTAGAAATATTTAGCAAAAGGTAAGGAGGTGTATGTTGCGTTTATGGATCTGGAGAAAGCGTATGATAGAGTTGATAGGGAAACAATGTGGAATGTGATGAGGTTATATGGAGTTGGTGGAAGGTTGTTGCAAGCAGTGAAAAGTTTCTACAAAGGTAGTAAAGCATGTGTTAGGATAGGAAATGAAGTGAGTGATTGGTTTCCGGTGAGAGTGGGGCTGAGACAGGGATGTGTGATGTCACCGTGGTTGTTTAACTTGTATGTTGATGGAGTGGTGAGAGAGGTGAATGCTCGAGTGCTTGGACGAGGATTAAAACTGGTAGACGAGAATGACCATGAATGGGAGGTAAATCAATTTTTGTTTGCGGATGATACTGTACTGGTAGCAGACACAGAAGAGAAGCTTGGACGATTAGTGACAGAATTTGGAAGAGTGTGTAAGAGAAGGAAGTTGAGAGTTAATGTGGGTAAGAGTAAGGTTATGAGATGTACGAGAAGGGAAGGTGGTGCAAGGTTGAATGTCATGTTGAATGGAGAGTTACTTGAGGAGGTGGATCAGTTTAAGTACTTGGGGTCTGTTGTTGCAGCAAATGGTGGAGTGGAAGCAGATGTACGTCAGAGAGTGAATAAAGGTTGCAAAGTGTTGGGGGCAGTTAAGGGAGTAGTAAAAAATAGAGGGTTGGGCATGAATGTAAAGAGAGTTCTATATGAGAAAGTGATTGTACCAACTGTGATGTATGGATCGGAGTTGTGGGGAATGAAAGTGATGGAGAGACAGAAATTGAATGTTGTTTTGGGTGGATGGATGGAGTGAAGGAAGCTCTGGGTGATAGGAGGATAGATGTGAGCGAGGCAAGAGAGCGTGCTAGAAATAGGAATGAATGGCGAGCGATTGTGACGCAGTTCCGGTAGGCCCTGCTGCTGCCTCCGATGCCTTAGATGACCGCGGAGGTAGCAGCAGTAGGGGATTCAGCATTATGAAGCTTCATCTGTGGTGGATAATGTGGGAGGGTGGGCTGTGACACCCTAGCAGTACCAGCTGAACTCGGTTGAGTCCCTTGTTAGGCTGGGAGGAACGTAGAGAGTAGAGGTCCCCTTTTTGTTTTTGTTTCTTTGTTGATGTCGGCTATCCCCCAAAATTGGGGGAAGTGCCTTGGTATATGTATGTATGTATGTAAGCTACAACCCTAGTTGGTAAAGCAAGATACTATAAGCCCAAGGCCCCAACAGGGAAAAATAGCCCAGTGAGGAAAGGAAATAAATAAACAATATAAGAAGTAATGAACAATTAAAGTAAAATATTTTAAAAACTCTAACAACATAAAACATTATGAGGAAACTGACCGTCAGATTGTCGTCCCTATCTCTACAGAGTTTTGCTTCAATTCCATTCTCGGTCCGGTACGAGAATACATTAGAAGGACGTTTCTGAGGTGCTGGGCCCTTTTACTAAACACCAGTTGCTCATAGAAGATAAAGCCACCTGTGAAGACTGATAGTTCAAAGTCTTACGAGACTTTGTCTAACCTCACGTCATGTACACCTGAAAGGAGCGGTGCTATATCATCCTCCAACCCAACACTGAGAAGTGGGTTGGTATGAGGTACAGATGTTCACTCTCCTTTCACCAGTACTCAATCTTGTATGGGAACGAGTACACACACCAAGGGTCAGGAAAAAGGCCGCCGCGTTCCACCTATTACAGAAAGTCGTCTTCACCCAGAAGGATGAACGCACTTTGACCGCCTCTCTCAGGAGTGAGGCAGAGTCCAGTTGATTTGAGAATCATGAGACATCGGTCTTTTCCTCTACAGTATATAGTTTCATAGCCTCCCTTTTTTTTTTTTTTTTTTAAAGGCAGCTCACGAATGGCAGAGGCAAGGGACAATGACATTGCCCTATCAAGCAGGACAATGTCCTAGAGACTGACTGTATATATATATATATATATATATATATATATATATATATATATATATATATATATATATATATATATATATATATATATATATCTATATATATATATATATATATATATATATATATATATATATATATATATATATATATATATATATATATATATATATATATATATATATATATATATATATATATATATATATATATATATATATATATATATATATATATATATATATATATATATATATATATATATATATATATATATATATATATATCTATCTATCTATATATATATATATATATATATATATATATATATATATATATATATATATATATATATATATATATATATATATATATATATATATATATATATATATATATATATATATATATATATATCTATATCTATCTGTGTATATCTATATATATATATATATATATATATATATATATATATATATATATATATATATATATATATATATATATATATATATATATATATATATTATATATATATATATATATATATATTATATATATATACATATATATATATATATATATATATATATATATATATATATATATATAATATATATATATATATATATCAGTGCCTAAGCCCCATCTCCACCCAAGTCAGGACCAAGGAAGTCCAGGCAATGGCTGCTGATGAGTCAGCAGATAGACCTGTAGGCTCCCCAAACCCCCTATCCTTAGCTCACAAGGATGGTGAGGTTGCAGCGACCTAAGGAACTAGAGAGTTTGAGCGAGACTCAAACCCTGGTATGGCGATTACCAGTCAAGGACGTTACTAACAGGCCACCACAACCCAAGGTGCTTATGCTTGAGGTACAAGAGCTGACTCTCCTGTTGTCAGTGCTAGTTCTCGAACATGACAAAGGATTAACACTGCTAGCCATGACGTTAGCAGTCACTCTAGTCCCTCTCCTATGCCGGGACATTCCCGGGATGCTTCAGTAACGCCAAGACTTTAAGAACTTTGGAGAAACGCCTGTACGGTACGTACCAAGAGCGTTTCCAATTAGGAAATCAATCGTGGTACTTTCTCACCTCGTGCATGAGACAAGGTGTTGTATCATGAATTTTTCCTTCTCAGAGAATACATTTCAGTACATGGTATAGGGGTATACACACTTGTCATCACTGCATGGTCTTGTGCGAAACCAAACATGCCTGCCCCCCATGCAAGAGGATAAGTGTTGCCTCCCTTCCATTCCCTCTTCAGAGGGTTCCAGAGACAACCCAGTAGGAGTTGGGTGGAGCATATGATTGGAAAGGAATGCAAACGTTTCGATGTTGACAGCCTGTCCACTCCCAACTAACTGATCTCATGACAAGATCATCATAGGCACGATCGTAGTGCACATGATTTCCACGATTCAGGCCTTCCATATAGTGATTAATCACCATGGGCACGATCACTGTGCAAATTATCACTATGATTCAAGCCTTCCATATTGCCCCTTGTGTGAGCCAGTGTAATACCCTTTACTGAGAAAGTTCCACTCTGGGAAGGTATCCCATTACATTTTTGCCTCGTTTGCTAGGCGAGTTGGTATGTACGGAAAATTTTCTCATCCCCAAGTATATGTGTTGATGCAGGTGCTAAGTACCTGCTTCCTGTGCTATGTTTCTTATGAAAATGAGCAGGCTTTCAAATATCGGGCTTCACCATCACTACCTTTCCTGGGCATCTCTCTTTCAAGTGAGAAACTGAAGCGCTCTGTGTCGAGAGTTGTCCCTTTGGAAATAAGTATTCCTATGTGCTGATGTTGTACCTGTGTTTGGTCTTGTTCCAAATGCAACTTCCTCCACAGAAGAATTAATTTTCTTCAGATGTTCGATCAACATAGTGGAGTGTCACTGATGGTCTCTTTCCATGTACCTACCAGTAGGGTACATAGCAAGGTTGTACCCACCTCTGACCAGTACATATGAAGTTCACATCCAGCTGTTACCAGCTCTAGGTTTCGTACGAGACAGAGTTCTTGGACCCTCGATCGGGATAAAGGGCACTGCCCTCTCCCGTCCTTCCGAAAGTTCCTTAGACCAAGATAAGGATCAGTCGTAATGCTCTAATGATTATAAAGACACCACATCGCATATGATGCGTTATCATCGACAAGACACCTCACTGCTAACAGGCCTTCACACAACATTCCCACCTGCCGCTCAGTTTTACCCTCTTAGGTTTGCCCTTCAGCAACTAAAGTAACTAGTGCTTCTCCCACTAGGATTTTCCTGAGCCTACAAGCCTTCACTTCTAACGCCAGTTACAGTACTCCTAAGAGAAGAAAAAACCACCTATGATTTAGACAGATCATTCATAGTGTTATTAGAATTTGTCGGACCTTGCCCCATGAACAAATTAAGGGCCTGAAGCTGTATATCACTATCCTACCTAACACAGAGAGGTGGATAGGTATGAGGTACAGTGCTCACACTCCTGCCTCCAATACTTGGTCTAGTATAGGAATGAGTAAGCTCACCATTGGTCAGGATGAAGAATGCTGCCCTTGCCCTTCACCATTTTCAGAGACCTTGAGATACATTGTCACCCATGAGGATGAACGCTGTGTGATCTCTATCAAGTGAGAGGAGGAGCCTAAGTTTAATGAGATGGTGACCCATTCCTTTACATACTGTAGTTTCATAGGAGAAGCATTAATGTATCAAAACTCAACTCTACCTGAAAAGATATTTCAGTATAAGTTAAAGGAGCTCACTTCTCTGCTGCTAATGTTAGGTTTCTTGCGAGACCAAGCACAAGCACTGCCGGTCGGAACATTGGCAGCCTGCCTTATCCCTCTCCTGCACTGGGGTAATCCCATGCCGCTTAAGTAACCCCAAGCAAAGAATTTTGAGAGAACTTAATTATTATAGCTTTTCAGTCTCATAAAATTACAACTCTTGATGGGCCTTGATACTTATGAAGGTATAGACCCAAATGTTATTTTCCCTGTTGTTTTTTCTATAAAGACTGCTGATTTCTTAGCTCTTAAGTGGTCTGTTATTTTCTGCAAGAAGAGGTTCTTTTAGTAGTTGTTGGATAAGTGGTAATGTTACTCCATTAGGTAAATGAGTTTATGGTAGCTCTAGCCCTGCTAATTACTGCCTAATTTCCATAACTCCCGTGTTATCTAAAGTTTTTGACTTCTATGGGTAAAACATCTAAATAGGTATGCTGAAGGTAATTATCTGCTCTCCATTTTGCAATTTGTCTTTTGCAAAGCCCTTGGAGCATGTGATGCCCTTCTTACAATCTCCAGTGCTGTACAGAAATCCATTGATTCTGGTCTGGAAGTTTATATGATTGGCTTTTATTTTTTGTGCTGACTTTGACCGTGTTAATCAGGATGCTCTTGTTTTCAAACTCAAACAGTTGGTAGTATGTAGGTCTTTTCTTAGCATCATTATTGAATTTTTAAGTAATAGATTACAAAGAGATGTTGTTGTTGGACATTATAGTGAGCATAGGATTGTGATGTCTGGTGTTCCTCAGCGTATTGTTCTTGGCTCATTACTTCTCATATATACACATGATACAGTATGTGGTTTGCCCTTGAAAACAAGCTTGTTATATATGCAGATGATGCTACTCTCTTTGTCTCATTTCCGTCTATCCAATATCCTCCCCTCACCTCCCAAGTGTTAGCTAGGGTGTTCACTCTTGTGTCAGTTTGTGCTTGTACCAATAGAATCTCTCACCTTCGATACTTGGTTTTCTGGCTGATCCATTCTTCCTCTTGGAGGCAGCTGCTTCAGCAGTGAGACAGGCTTTTTGCTTTTTGCCCGATCTGGGAGAAGTTGTCTGTCACCTGAGCAGAGGTTTCTGGGAATGCTGATAGATACGGTAGCAGAAAAACCCCTCCCATCAGATGTCTGATCGGCAGACTCGGAAAGGTAATGCAATCTTTTCTCCCCTAGCAAAGCTATTGGTAATAGCTGCTCAGACATCTTTCATCATTAGAGTAGTTTGTTTCTGATGGCAGTCTTCATATGAGATCTCACCATCGGCGTTGTAAGAGACACTGGTCAAGCGCCAACAATCCTCCTTAATTTCTGGTTCTGGTGGAACAAGGGTCTCAAGTTGATCTAATTCGATAGCTAAATGACGAGAACCTTGTCAAGGACACTTCCCAAGAGTCTACTCTTACAAAATTTCTGCTCTTCGTGCATGTGTCGAAGGAGGGAAAGGAGGCACAGCACAGGAATCAGACCACCTCTAAGTGTTTTTCCAACAAAATACCTGCACATTAACTAAGTGGAAATGAAGGCAGTACTTCTGGCACTGCATAGTCTAACAATGTTTGATAAGCCACTCAGTAATGTTAATGAGCAACAACAGTATCCTAATGGCATACGTCAGCCAGCAAGGAGCCACTGTTCGTCAATGCACTGAATGAGGGGGCAGATGGACACAAATATGGACAACCCCATTACTTAATTTGACCACACCTCTTTGACCTCATTACCTTTTATGATAGAGGTTCTTCAGTGACAGTTTGTTGCCAGTTAGAAACCTAACATATCACCTGAGAATCTTTTCTCAGGTGATGGTAGATGGATGGGAGTCAATACTTTTGCACCTCTTTATGTTTAAGTGTATGGACATCATAGAATTTTATATCAGCCAGCTTGTTTATAGGGACTTTCTCCCTCCTCCCTCCATAGGATAAGTCTCCTATTAAAGGACAAGGATTTATGTATGTGTTAGAACAAATCATAAATTTCGAATTTTTTTTTTTTTCATAACTATATACCTGAGTTATTTAAATCATACTTCCTGTCTCAACCACCCCACAAATCCTAGGTGAATGTTAAAGTGGCTGCTCAGTGTTCTGACGAGGTGACAGTCCTTCCCCACCACCTATCAATAACTACCTACACCTCGTTAAGTTTCTACAGCAGAGTTCTTGCTACGCTGAAAACATATTCCTATTATAGGACTCTGGTTTTTATATTTAGGAAAAATACAAATTACTTAAAAAATATGTGATTTTACAGATGAAAGTCCTCATTATTAATATATTTAAGTTTACTGTTAATGAATATTATTAAGGAATATTTTATAAAGTGTCATGACTAGATTTACTAAGATTATTGACTTTGTGTTTTCAGGGAATCCTGTTGTATGGTACAGATGAACAGAAAGAGAAATATTTACCGAGATTGGCTAGCGGTGAATGGACGGCTGCTTTCTGTCTTACTGAGCCCTCGAGTGGCTCTGATGCTGGATCCATCCAGACTCGTGCAACATTGTCAGAGGATGGGAAGACTTTCTATTTGAATGGTGGAAAAATATGGATTTCAAATGGTGGCACGGCACAAATGATGACTGTCTTTGCTAGAACTGAGGTATGGTAATAACTGGTTTTCTAAACAAAATTACATATGCTTATTCATTTGCAAATAACACTTTATTGATGAAAAAAATTCTTTAATCAATTATGGTATATCTTAATGTTGAGTATTCAGTGATGGTTATACTGCATGTTGAATACTGTATGACATATTTTTTCAAAGTGAGAAATTTGCTTGTAAATGAAAGATCTAGGGCAGTGATACCTGTATATCTGTATTGGGATAATGCATAGTGTGTTCAATGCTATACTATACACTGATGGGTTATGGCTACGTTTTTTAGGCCCAAATTGCATTTGATTGTGAATGATCCCTTCCATTTGGTTTCTCCCACCCGTACTTTATCTTTCACTGAAGAACAAGTCTTATGACAATAGAAATGTGAATCAGTTGTTCTATTAATACTTGTTATATTTGTTGGTGGTGCTGAACAGCTTTTTATATGCATTAATTTATTTCAGGTGAAAGAATATGATGGTAAAGTGAGAGACAAGATCACTGCTTTCATTGTTGAACGGGCTTTTGGTGGAGTAACGAATGGCCCACCTGAAGATAAGATGGGTATTAGGGGATCAAACACTTGTGAGGTATGTTACAGTACTTCTGTAATTATGCTATTTTTAATATCTGCTATTTATCTTGTAAAATTTTAATGGTTATTGGGTTCTTTATACAAGGAAGAGGTTCCCAGCATCAGACACAGAATTCAGTAAACTTGTCGCTTTCAGGCTTTGTAATGTCTTTTAGCTATTCCCATATGCTATAAAGAAAGTATTTGCTGCATTTTGTTAATCTGTTGTGGTTTGGGTTAAGTGTGCTTTTATAAGCACAGGTTGGCAATATATTTCTCTCTGGAATATGCAAACTGTTCTTAACATTTTAAGGAATTTATCGCATGACGATTAAAATCTGTTTCGTAATATTTTCTGTATAAGCTAAGTTTGTTATTAATAGAACATGATTAGGTCGAGTTGCTATTTAATGTGGTAGTTTCCCCTTAGGGCAGTTAGTGCTGTCGTCAGTGCACCTCAAGCAATGTATTATAAGCAGTACTCAAAGATCACTGCAGCACCCTTTCAGGACTCACTTTTTACCCTTCAACTCTTATCTTTATTCTCCAGTCTCATAACCCTTACTTCTTGTTCATACTGGAAATTTGGGGTTTACCCCTAGTTGCACTACAGTATGAATGATCTCCCAGGGTCCAGTGCCTGCCTTTATGGCCCAGATATATAAATCCAATCTAATGTGCTTACTTTCTCTGTATAAACTCTACATTGTATTTATTTGTTCTGTGAACAAAATTTTAATGAAATTAAATCAATAACAGTTCACTAAAGTACAGTATGTATAAGAAATTAAAGGGTGTTGGATGCAGTTTTTTAAGCTACTTGCTTAGAATATAATATTGTTTACATGAGGGAGAAATAATTTTGTAATCAGGTTGATGAATTCTAGTTAGGAGAGAATGTAAAATGCCGGCATCCCGGAAAAATCTTAACTATAACCTTTTCTAGGCTTTTGAAATGCATCATTTGATTAAAGGGGAACTTTTCAAGATTGTGGTTTAATGAAAAAAGATAATTCTTGGTCTACACAGCAGGTATATGAATTTGAAAAATACTGTAAGCCATTGCTTTATTGTTTACTGACGGCAAACTTTTTTAGGAAGGAGAATTATTTGTGATATTTGAACCTAAAGGAAACCTCTATTTTTAGGTGTACTTCGACAACACTCCAGTTCCCGTAGAAAATGTAATTGGGGAAGTTGGTGGAGGTTTTAAGGTTGCCATGAATATCCTTAATTCCGGACGTTTCTCCATGGGTAGTTCCGGTGCAGGTAAGTCTTAGTTTCTTGTTTTTGTTCCTCCCCCATTTTAATTCTAGAAATTATAATTTATTCCAACAACGAATATAGACCCTTTTGCTCTTCTCTATTGATGTATATTTCAGCGAATGCTGAAACTAGCCATGAAACTTTTAGTGAGGTATAACTGCCCGTCGCTAGTTGGGGGGGTGGTATACCAGCCACCCTGCTCACAAGCACACTGGTGATATGATGTCACTTTTTACTTTGGCTCAGTTGGGAGTAGGCGTGCTAATACTTCCCCGTTAACCCATATTCTTTCAAATCCAAAAACTGGCTTTAACACATTCTTTTTCTTTTCAGGAGTGCTTGCATTTCAGGAGGTTTTGCTATGATGCAGATTTCTCCCAGCATGAAAGGTCGCCATTGCGGGACCTCCATGTCGGCTGCGGAAACTGATTCTCATGCCCGTTGTCCTACATCCAGAGGTCATCTATGCTTGTAGGAGTCTCCTTGTGGTGAATGTCAAGAGGGGCCATCCTTCCAGTGGATGCCATTCGGTAGGAGACAGAAGAAGTAGTCCTAAAGGGATTCTTCTTCTGGGTCTTCCTCGAAGGCGGAGAAGTCCCGACTTTTTATTCCGGCATCTTGTTCCCTCCCCTTTGACTCTGCTCGGTTGGTCTCCTCTGGAGGATGATCGTGTAAGAGTGGTGGCCAATTGACCCCCAGACAACTTTTAAGTTCAGAGGACACTGTTGCTTCCCCTAGTGAAGTGGCGCCACCCTTGCGCTTAGGTGAATGGCTTTTGGAAATTCTACACAGTAAGAGTGCACACCTGCTTCTGCAGGGGTTGACTATGGTCTTCCTACTTGAGACTGCAGTAGTTGATTCACTAGAGCTTCTTGTGCCCTCAGCTAGAACAACCTTTGTTTCAGCTCTTCCACCCTTTGTTTGTATTGCTTCGGCGTACAGACAAGAGCAGTTGCTGACTAGTACACTAAGGTTCATCCTGAACAAAAGAATATACCAGTTCAAGGTGCTATGCTTTGGCCTGTCCACAGCCCCTTGGTGTTCCTCTATTACAATACCTAGATGGTTGGCTGATTCTAGCAGTCTTGGTAGAGACCCTTCTCTTACATCGAGACAGGCTTCTCGAGTTTTGCTCCGATCTGGGGATCTTTGTACACCACAAGAAGCCCTCTCTGGAACAATCTCAGAAACTAGTACTGTATATTATTATTATTATTATTTGCTAAGCTACAACCCTAGTTAGAAAAGCAGGATGCTACAAGCCCAGGGGCTCCAACAGGGAAAACAGCTTAGTGAGGAAAGGAAACGAAGAAAAATAAAATATTTTAAGAGCAACAACATTAAAACAAACATCTATATAAACTATAAAAACTTTAGCAAAACAAGAGAAAGAGAAACAAAACAGAACAGCGTGCCCAAGTGTACCCTTAAGCATGAGAACTCTAGCCCAAGACAGTGGAAGACCATGGTACAGAGGCTATGGCCCTACCTAAGATTAGAGAACAATGGTTTGATTTTGGAGTTTCCTTCTCCTAGAAGATCTGCTTATTATAGCTAAAGAGCCTCTTCTACCCTTACAAAGAGGAAAGTGGCCACTGAACAATTACAGTGCAGTAAGAAGAATTGTTTGGTAATCTCAGTGTTGTCAGGTATATGAGGCAGAGGAGAATATGTAAAGAATAGGATACAAATAAACACCCAGCTAGGTAAAGTCTTTCCATTCAAAAGCAGAATAGAGACAAAGCGGGCAGCTCACCCCTTTCTGATGCAAGAATGGCTACCATGACATTGGTGGCCTTGCCTGTAGGGGCACTTGACCTCCTTGGAGCATCTTGTTCCCAATGGCCATCTTCGCATTCTTTCTCCAGTGCCAGCTGAAAATATTTTGGTCTCAGCACAGTGACTCTGAACCGTCAATTTCTGGTAGGGCTGGAGTAAAAAAGAGACCTGGTTTGGTGGGGGCCTCATCTGTTGCAGCACATGGACTGAGGTTCGAGTCCAAGCAGCAATGCCACATAAATCTGGAAATGAGAGCAGCCTTTCTGGCTCTCAGGTAATTCCACCAGCTTTTAGGACATTCCATGGTGCTGATAAGCGACAATACCACAGTAGTGGCGCACGTAAACAAGTAAGGAGGTACCTTTTCACAGCAAGTATGTCCTCTAGCTGTAGAAATCCAAAGATGGACGGAAGATAACTCAGTAGCCTAATCAGTCCGTTTCATCCCTGGCGATGTCCCTCAACCGGAAGCTTCCGGTATACTGCTCACCAGTACCAGATCCCCAGGCCTTTTGGCAAGGTGCCTTCCCACGTCACTGGGATAGTCTCGATGTCTACTCATACCCCCTTTTCCCTTCTGTCTAGTAAGGAGGCTTCTGAACAAAGTAAGAACATCATAAGATCTGTCAATGACCTTCATATCTCCAATGTGGCAACATGCAGAATGGTTTCCAGGCCTTCTACATCTGCTCACAGAAGTGCTGAGGGAGCTTCCTCCCCTTCCAGATCTATTCAAATAACCACATGTAAAGATTTGCCACAAGGCAGTGGCTTCGCTGTGTCTTCACGCCTGGAGGTTATCCAGGATCTCCTCTCGTCAAGAGGCTTTTTGAAAACAGTGACGAAAAGGATGTTTGGATATCTCCGGGAGCAGTCTTCCGCCATCTAATTGGCAGTGGGGGCAATCTTTTTTTTGTTGGCGTTGTGGAAGATGTATCAATCCTCTTGACACCAATATCACAGTGATAGCAGAATTCTTGTTATATCTTTGGGAGGGAAAACTCTGCTCGGTCTTGGCGGTGAAAGATTACTGCTAAGCCTTGAGCCTTGCCGTTAGAATGAACGGAGTTAACATCTCCTCCTTGTCGGAAATGTCCCTCCGCATATGGAATTTTGAGCGTACTTGCCGTCAACTGGAAGTCAGACCACCCCCTAGGAATGTAGTTCAAGTACTGTACTATGAAGCCTGAAAAGAGCACCTCATGAGCCATTGTGTTAGTCATCAGAACGCGACTTGACACTTAAGAGGGTCTTCCTTCTTGTACTGGCGTCTGCAAAGAGTCAGAGAGTTGCATGGTCTTTCCTACGATGTCGCCCATTCAAGGAGAAGGAGGCCAGTAACCCTTGACTTCATCCCTGAGTTCGTTGCTAAGACTAAATCTGGCTTAGGAACTCTGCAAGCGGGCCTCTTCCGTCTGCAGGTAAAAACTATATCCCTTCAAGTTAGTGGAGTTTAATACTCTAAGAATCCTTACCTAGTCAGGTCACAATGCACATCACACGGCATTGCCCAGGGTGTGACGCTCTCACACATTCAAGACCTAATGAGGTGTTAGGGTGCAACAAAGCACTGTCACAATCTCAGGTTTTTATATCAGGGAGGACTTCCACTCTCCTAAGGGTGAGCCCCCATAGTAAAGAGCTAAAGGGTTTGTGTTAGGTGTTGGAACCAATGACAAATTTGAAAGTAATTTGTATTTTTCCTAATTATACAAACCTTGAGCTCTTTACTCACACTTGACCCACCATCACCTATCCCCCAGAAAGTTCTGCCTGCTTTAAAAAAGTAACGTCATATCACTAGTGTGTGTGTGAGCCTGGTGCCTGAAATACCCTCTGCTAACTATGGGTGGGCAGTTATACCTCGCTAAAACTTTTATGGTTAGTTTCAGCTTTTGCCAAAAAATATACATACATACATACATATACCAAAGGGGTAGCCGACATCAACAATGAAACAAAACAAAAAAAGGGGGACCTCTACTCTCTACGTTCCTCCAGCCTAACCAGGGACTCAGCCGAGTTCAGCTGGTACTGCTAGGGTGCCACAGCCCAACCTCCCACATTATCCACCACAGATGAAGCTTCATAATGCTGAATCCCCTACTGCTGCTACCTCCGCGGTCATCTAAGGCACCGGAGGAAGCAGCAGGGCCTACCGGAACTGCGTCACAATCGCTCGCCATTCATTCCTATTTCTAGCACGCTCTCTTGCCTCTCTCACATCTATCCTACTATCACCCAGAGCTTTCTTCACACCATCCATCCACCCAAACCTTGGCCTTCCTCTTGTACTTCTCCCATCAACTCTTGCATTCATCACCTTCTTTAGCAGACAGCCATTTTCCATTCTCTCAACATGGCCAAACCACCTCAACACATTCATATCCACTCTAGCCGCTAACTCATTTCTTACACCCGTTCTCACCATCACCACTTCGTTCCTAACCCTATCTACTCGAGATACACCAGCCATACTCCTTAGACACTTCATCTCAAACACATTCAGTTTCTGTCTCTCCATCACTTTCATTCCCCACAACTCCGATCCATACATCACAGTTGGTACAATCACTTTCTCATACAGAACTCTCTTTACATTCATGCCCAACCCTCTATTTTTTACTACTCCCTTAACTGCCCCCAACACTTTGCAACCTTCATTCACTCTCTGACGTACATCTGCTTCCACTCCACCATTTGCTGCAACAACAGACCCCAAGTACTTAAACTGATCCACCTCCTCAAGTAACTCTCCATTCAACATGACATTCAACCTTGCACCACCTTCCCTTCTCGTACATCTCATAACCTTACTCTTACCCACATTAACTCTCAACTTCCTTCTCTCACACACCCTTCCAAATTCTGTCACTAGTCGGTCAAGCTTCTCTTCTGTGTCTGCTACCAGTACAGTATCATCCGCAAACAACAACTGATTTACCTCCCATTCATGATCATTCTCGTCTACCAGTTTTAATCCTCGTCCAAGCACTTGAGCATTCACCTCTCTCACCACTCCATCAACATACAAGTTAAACAACCACGGCGACATCACACATCCCTATCTCAGCCCCACTCTCACCGGAAACCAATCGCTCACTTCATTTCCTATTCTAACACACGCTTTACTACCTTTGTAGAAACTTTTCACTGCTTGCAACAACCTTCCACCAACTCCATATAACCTCATCACATTCCACATTGCTTCCCTATCAACTCTATCATATGCTTTCTCCAGATCCATAAACGCAACACACACCACCTTACCTTTTGCTAAATATTTCTCGCATATCTGCCTAACTGTAAAAATCTGATTCATACAACCCCTACCTCTTCTAAAACCACCCTGTACTTCCAAGATTGCATTCTCTGTTTTATCCTTAATCCTATTAATCATTACTCTACCATACACTTTTCCAACTACACTCAACAAACTAATACCTCTTGAATTACAACACTCATGCACATCTCCCTTACCCTTATATAGTGGTACAATACATGCACAAACCCAATCTACTGGTACCATTGACAACACAAAACACATATTAAACAATCTCACCAACCATTCAAGTACAGTCACACCCCCTTCCTTCAACATCTCAGCTTTCACACCATCCATACCAGATGCTTTTCCTACTCTCGTTTCATCTAGTGCTCTCCTCACTTCCTCTATTGTAATCTCTCTCATTCTCATCTCCCATCACTGACACCTCAACACCTGGAACAGCAATTATATCTGCCTCCCTATTATCCTCAACATTCAGCAAACTTTCAAAATATTCCGCCCACCTTTTCCTTGCCTCCTCTCCTTTTAACAACCTTCCATTTCCATTTTTCACTGTCTCTTCAATTCTTGCGCCAGCCTTCCTTACTCTCTTCACTTCTTTCCAAAACTTCTTCTTATTCTCTTCATATGACTGACCCAGTCCCTGATCCCACCTCAGGTCAGCTGCCCTCTTTGCCTCACGTACCTTGCGCTTTACTTCCACCTTTTTCTCTCTATATTTTTCATACTTTATACTATTACTCTGCAGCCATTCTCCAAAAGCCCTCTTTTTCTCTTCCACTTTTACCTTCACTCCTTCATTCCACCATTCACTGCCCTTCCTCATGCTGCCTCCAACAACCTTCTTGCCACATACATCACTTGCAATCCCAACAAAATTTTCTTTTACTAACTTCCACTCCTCCTCTAAATTACCAGTTTCTCTTACTCTCACCTCGTCATATGCCATTTTCAACCTTTCCTGATATTTACTTTTTACCCCCGGTTTTATTAGCTCTTCAACCCTCACTAGCTCCCTTTTACATCCACCTACTCTATTCCCCCACTCTTTTGCTACAACTAATTTTCCTTCCACCAAAAAATGATCAGACATACCGTTAGCCATACCCCTAAACACGTGTACGTCTTTCAATCTTCCAAACATTCTTTTAGTTATCAACACATAATCCATTAATGCCCTTTCTACTACTCTTTCATTTGCCACTCTTACCCATGTATACTTATTTTTATCTTTCTTTTTGAAAAAGCTATTATTTATCACCATCTCTTGCTCAACACACATATCTACCAGTCTCTCACCACTCTCATTTTCACCTGGTACGCCATACTTCCCAATGACACCTACCTCTCCAGCGCCCACTCTAGCATTTAAGTCACCCATGACAACTACATAATTCCTTCTACCCAGTCCTTCTACACACCTAGTTAATTCATTCCAGAACTCATTCCGCTCTTCTTCACTTTTCTCATTACCTGGCCCATACGCACTGACAAACGCCCAACATTCCCTACCCAACCTAACCCTTACCCACATTAACCTAGATGATATCTACTTCCATTCCACTACTTTACCTGTCATCCATTCACTCAGCAATAAAGCCACACCCTCTCTCGCTCTTCCCCTTTCAATACCAGACACTCTACCAGACATTTCACCAAACATCACTTCACCCTTTCCTTTCATCTTTGTCTCACACAAGGCCAATACATCCATCCTTCTACTTCTAAACATACTTCCAATCTCACATCTTTTACTCTCTATCGTACTACATCCACGCACATTCAAACACCCCAAAACTAGAGTGCGGGGAGCAGTCACTCTCCCCCCAGCTACATCTCTTTGATGATGTCTCACAGGATTTAAATATATCCAATGTAAAGAGTTCAAGGTTTATATAGTTAGGAAAAATACAAATTACTTTCAATTTTGTCCTTTTTCATGATGCATTTTACATTATAAAATATTACTTAAAATATACTGTATTGTGTGTATAAGCTTCTTCTAATCTTCATTTTTAGAATTGCAGGGGAATGGGTTTTTCACTGAATAGTTTAAATGTCTTAGCTATAAAGCTATTAAAGTTATTTTTGTATTTGTTTTTCATTACAATTTTACTGCCATATTTATTACTGTTGTTAGTATTATCAATTCTACTCTGGATACTATTATGTTATTACAACTTTAATATACAGTATACAGTACAATAGAAAAGGTAAAAAAGAAAGAGTAGTGGTGAAACTAGAACGTTGTACTTCATGGCAATCCTAACCGAGATGACGCTGGGAAAATCCGCCAAGATTTAAAATTTTATTAGAAATACTATGCGGATGTAAACGTGCATGATTAGAATGGCAAAGATGAAATCCACAAAACATACTGTAGGCCTGACTGTAATTCATCCTGTATATTTTTAGTATTTAGAGATACAGTGATACCTCGGTACTCGACCATAATCCGTTCGAGATCCGTGTTCGACCTCCGATTTGTTCGAGTACCGAATTTTTTTTCCCCATAAGAAATAATGGTATATATTCTATTCCATTCCCAAGCACTCGAACAGGCCCAAAATATTAATAAAACGTGTACCTAAACAACAATAATTATCTAAATGTGTATGAAATTGGTCAGAAAATCCTATAAAACAATTTTAAACCATTTACTGTACTAAAATAAAACAATTTTAAACCATTTTCTGTACTGTAGTGAACATACCTTTGAGCAGCGGTTCGATGGCATACAGGGATGGATGTGGAGAGGATGGAAGGGGGAGGTTACTGCTTGGAAGGAGAGTCCCCTTCCATGATGTGGCGGGGTAGTTCTCCTTCAGGAGTTGTTTCTCTCTCCAATGAAAGGGTGGGCAGATCTATTTCAGGGGTTTCTTCTCTTCTTTGTCTCTTCTTTGGAGGAGAAACAGGCTTTGATGTAGCAGCTTTCTTTTCTTTTGTGAAAAACTGGTCTATTGTTAATTGTTTCTTCCTCCTCTGCAGTATTCTTCGAAAATGATGAATACCTGTTCTATTACGAATACCTGTTCTATTACGAAACTTTTCAAACCAACCCCTGCTCGCTTTAAATGTAAATGAATCACTTTCACTGGTACTCGGACTTTTCTTCACTAATTCTTCATAGATATGCAACGCTTTTTCACAAATGAACGCTTCACTAACACTTTCCCCGGCCAACTGTTTTTCTTTAATAAATATTAAAAGCAACTTTTCCATCTCCTCAATCACTTGTGGCCTTTGCTTAGTTACCGCCGTAACTCCCGTTGCAACATTCGCCTTCTTAATCATTTCTTTATGCTTTAAAAACGTAGAAATGGTCGACTTCGCCATTCCGTATTCTACCGCTAAATCGGACACTCGTACACCATTCTCATATTTCGCTATAATTTCCTTCTTCAACTCGATCGTTGTTCGCACTGTTTTCCTCTTCTCCTTCCCCTTAACACTCATTACTTTCTTGGGACTCATTATGAAAGCTAAAAAAGCAATTAAAAGCACTGAAAATCACTAAATCACAACGAATGCTGATCGCGCGTTGTCTGAGTGACGCTCTCGAGAGAACTGATGCTTCCCGAACAAGCGAGAGTGGCCGAGATGGCGCGATCATCACAAAGCCCATGCGGTCGTCACGTGTTCGGCTGGTCGAGTACCGAATTTTTGGTCGAGCACCGCAGCAAAAATTTCTCGAAAATTTTGGTCGAACTCCGAATTGTTCGAGTATAGAGTCGTTCGACTACCGAGGTATCACTGTACAATTTTTTTTCCTTACTCTATCATTAGGTATTTTTTGCATGAGCTTTCAAGATATGAATTATTTCCAGTAATTTAGAGAATATTTTCTCAATTTACAGGTATCTTGAGGAAAGTGATGTGTTGGGCATTAGAGCATGCTTCAACTCGAAAACAGTTTGGGCTTAGCTTAACCGAATTTGGCCTTATTAAGGAAAAGATTGGTCGTATGGCGGTTTGCATTTATGCCATGGAGTCTATGGCATATTTAACTGCTGGAACACTGGATGCCTATGACAGCCCAGACTGTTCAGTTGAGGCTGCTATTGTAAAAGTAAGTATGTAACATTTTAAAGATTTCTTATAGTCTAAATTTTTAATAGAATGAGAAGTCTACAAAGCCTCTCTGTAAGCATTCATTTTGAAAATGAAAGGTTACTGATATTATTCTCATGGCTGGATCACTTATTTCATCCCGTTATTTTTCAATATTTAACTTAGCCGGTGATTATAATAGCTGCAACTCTGTTGCTCGACAGAAAAACTCTACGGAAAAATTCGCCAGCGATCGCTACACAGGTAGGGGGTGTACTCAACAGCGCCATCTGTCGTTCAGATACCCAGTACTCATTGTAAACAAAGAACTCAATTTTCTCTCTGTCGGGCTACCTGCAAGACCTACTAATTCGCTGTTGCTAACTGGATTTGTTTTCACAACTATTTGGTGAAGTACACTATTCTAGTTTTGAGCTTTCGCTATGCAGGTGTTTTATCTTCATCTTAAAACTTGAACTCGTTTTGGATAGATTTAATTATAGTGACAAAGAGAGTATGGACTTTCTTTCACTTTTAAATGGCCGACCCTTCCCTTAGACGGAAGTGTGTTTAGGCTTTTAGTATTTATCTTATCACGTTATAGATTTTCCTCTATATATTTTATATCTCTCTGCCTTTATTAGGCCTCTTCGATTAACTTTCCATTTTTTATAAAAAAAAAAAAAAAAAAAAAAAAAAATTTAATGCTTTGTTTATATAGACCTTTCCTGAGAGTAGGCGGTCCTAACTTGGAAACCGAAGTTAATCAACGTTGAGCCCTTTATATCGTCTTTAGCTTTTAAAGAGCTAAGGATTTAAAACTTTTTAAATGTAATTTTTTATGAAAGAATTTCTTTGATAGTCTTCGTACTGTTTTCAAAGATGAACTAACGTTTAGTTTTTTATGCTACGCAGTTGTTGACGTTCAGGACGTTCAACATGCGCTCTATCGTTACGATAGAGAGAGAGTGTATCACGGTTTCACTTTGCAGTAAGAGTAAATCGATTCTGACGTTTTGTTCATTCTTTCTTAGCTTAAATGTTTTAAATTCTAATTTAAAGGAATTTTTTATTTGAAAAACCTTTCAGTTTTTTCCTTTAGTCAAATAACATGTTTTTTTGACGATATATAATTGGGCTCTTCTCTTAGGTGCGAAATCAAGAGAGAAAGAGAGAGAGAGATAGAGACGGAGGGAGAGAGAGGAGAGAAAACGTTCCGTTCAAGCGGGTAACGTTGTTCTCGTGTTACTCACGTCCCTAGTCGCTGTACGGGGAGGAAGGATAAAACGTTTTTAGGTTTTTATTCTCGTCCCCAGGCTATGTGCGGTGAGAGATTGAAAACGTAGTTATATGAACTAGTGTTTAGTCTCTTTCCCAGCCACTGATTTTTCTTTTTATCTTAAAATATGTTTTCTGTTTTTTGCTGGTATTATGAGCTTGCATTATACGACTAATTTCGCAATTACTACCTTTTAATGAGGGGTAGAATTGCGTGTTTCAGGTAGAAATAAGTGCAAAACAGAAAATCGAAGTGATAAAGTGATATGCGCAAAGTGTTACAGTGTTGCGTCCGAGGCGCAAAGTGTTACAGTGTTGCGTCCGAGGGTTCGTCTGTTCGTGCCTGTCGTTCACCTAGTCCGGGACCTCTTACATGCTCCCAAGCCCAGGGGAGAAGTAATGTCAAACGACTTATGGGTTCGAGAGGCCTTGACCAACGAACAGACGTTTTCCCTCTATGGTATCGGGTGTATCTTACCAAGATCTCCCCTACCATAAGACGAGAGAGACGTTGTTTCTCCTCGCCATCCGTAGGCTTTTCGCATAAGAAACCTGTCACAAGGTTTCGAAGCCCTTAAGCGAAAGTCAGTCCTTTCAGGACAGGTCCAGCGTCCTGGTTACAGCCATTAGGACAGCTCTGACCCTATGCAGTCATCGGATAACTGCTCGCCGCCTAACAAAAGCGTAACACAGACTCCGAGTCTTTTTTTTGTAGGCAAAGTGTTGCGGTCACAGACGTTACCCTCGTCTATTACCCCAACCATTTCCGTTGATCCTTAAGGGGTTGTATGGCAAAACATGCAGTATATGCTTGCCTCCCTTATGGAAGACTATTCTGCCGATTAGTCCGTTGAGTCTAGCCGTTTATCTCATCGATATCCTGGCTTTCAGCCAACCTAACGTTCCTTTGTGCTTACTGTTGACGTTGGCGTAGCTTAGTCACGTCAGTCAGGTTGTTTAGAACCACACTCGATGTGGTCTCGTGTGGTTTTTCAGCCGCATTTGGACGTTAGGCCACTGGCTGATGCTCCTGTTGACGTTCAACACGTTCACTAACAATCGGAGTTGACTTGTTTTGACGCTGTGCGTCAACCTCCGCATTCTAGAGTTGTTTTGACTGCTCAGTCTAGGCAGTCAAAGCAGTCTCGAGTGGACGCTGTGCGTCCTCACGCACCTGTTGTGGTTGACAGTTCACAGACTGTCAAGCAGTTACATGACGTTGCGTTCTGGTCCGCTACTAATGCACCAGTGAGAGACTCAGCTTTTATCGGACAAGGTTCCTGTAGATGAGGAAGTTGCTGTTCTCCCTCCTACTGATATTCCCTTGAGGACTCTGTCAGATGGAGAGGAGCCTAAAGCTGCTTAGCCTCCTATGGACTTTAATTAAATCATGATGATTTTTTTAAGGATCTTCGTCCGGATCTTTTTGTAACTGCTGCTCCTCGTTCGCCTAAACGTCAGAGCTTACACTAGGCCTAGCTACTTCGAAGCCGTTGTTTTTAAGCTAGTGCTCTCTCGCTCTCCTAGAGAGCGTTACGTTGGCTAGGCGACTGGTTTTTCACCAGGAGGAGTTTGGGGGATACAGCCTTTGCTTTCCCTTCTTTTAAACTGGTTTATAGAGCGAGAGTCTGATATGACACGAGAGAAGTTCTCGGCTTGGGAGTTCATGCCTTTGCCCAGATAGACTTCTCAATTCTGGTAGACTCTCCCTGGCGCCTAGCCAGGAGACGCTCCAAGTTGTTTACAGGTCAACTTCACAGCTGTTGTCGAGCCTTTGAAGTTTTGCTGTACTATTATGTCACGCATAACAAGGCTTTCAGGGATGGTAAACGGTTCCGCCTCAGTCGCTAACCCCGTCTGTTGCCACACCTGCTCCCGTAGACCCTAAATGGGCTTTGCTGCAAGACATGCAGTCCAAGCTTGCGTCCTTGATAGAGGACTTAAATGCGGAGAAGCACCTTCTGGCCAACAACCTTCCAACCGGTCGGTTGTGCGCCCTGTTGACGCTGAGGTAACCTACTCGCGTCTGCCAGTTGAGGTGGTTCCTCCACCGATGCGACCCAGTGTGGGTTGCCAGCCGCACGTTGACGTTAAGCGACGCTCGGAGGTGGTTGTTGACGTTCAGGACGTTCAACAACCAGCAGAGGTGACTTGTTTTGACGCAGTGCGTCAACCTCAGCAACCCGGTAGGGTGTTGACTGCACAACCCAGACGGTCTAGACAGTCTCGGGTTGATGCTGTGCTTCCTCGCGCACCCATGGTTGTTGACAGTTCACAGACTGTGCAGCAGTTCCATGATATTGCGTCCGGCTCCGTCACGCATCCACCAGTGCGACCGGATTCAGCGAGCCAGACGTTGCCCACTCCGTTGCCGTTTCCTCATCAGTTTCGGATGAGGAACCCTCTGATGAGGACGTTGCTGAACAACAAGACGATCAGCCCCCAGCCCTGCTATCCATCCAGAAGATGCTGAAGAAGGAACGCTGCTCAGTCAGGCTGTGGATGAGTCTGGTAGGGACGCTGTCATCCGTGGATCAATTTGTGTCACTAGGAAGACTACACCTCCGTCCTCTTCAATACCATCTAGCTTTTCACTGGAAAAAGGACAAGACGCTAGAAGCGGTCTCGATCCCGGTTTCCGAAAAGATAAAGTCTTGTCTGACTTGGTGAAAGGACAATATCAACCTAAGAGAGGGTCTTCCCCTGGCTGTTCAGACTCCCAACCACGTTCTCTTCTCGGACGCATCGGACGTAGGCTGGGGTGCGACATTAGACGGTCGGGAATGCTCGGGAATATGGAACTCGAGTCAAAGGACAATGCATTTCAACTGCAAGGAGCTACTGGCAGTACGTCTGGCCTGGAAAAGCTTCAGGTCTCTCCTTCAAGGCAAAGTGGTGGAGGTGAACTCGGACAACACCACGGCTTTGGCGTACATCTCCAAGCAAGGAGGGACCTACTCTCTGACGTTGTACGAGATCGCAAGGGACCTCCTCACCTGGTCAAAAGGTCTAAACATATCACTAGTAACGAGGTTCATCCAAGGCAACTTGAATGTCATGGCAGATTGTCTCAGTCGGAAGGGACAAATAATTCCAACAGAATGGACCCTCCACAAGGATGTATGCAAGAGACTTTGGGCCACCTGGGGCCAGCCAACCATAGATCTCTTCGCAACCTCGATGACCAAGAGGCTCCCAATATTTTGCTCACCAATCCCGGACCCAGCAGCAGTTCATATAGATGCCTTTCTCCTAGATTGGTCACATCTAGATCTATATGCATTCCCTCCGTTCAAGATTGTCAACAAGGTACTGCAGAAGTTCGCCTCTCACGAAGGGACAAGGTTGACGCTAGTTGCTCCCCTCTGGCCCGCGAGAGAATGGTTCACCGAGGTACTTCGATGGCTAGTAGACGTTCCCAGAACACTTCCCCTAAGGGTGGACCTTCTACGTCAGCCACACGTAAAGAAGGTACACCAAGGCCTCCACGCTCTTCGTCTGACTGCCTTCAGACTATCGAAAGACTCTCGAGAGCTAGAGGCTTTTCGAAGGAGGCAGCCAGAGCGATTGCTAGAGCAAGGAGAACATCCACCCTTAGAGTCTACCAATCGAAGTGGGAAATCTTCCGAAACTGGTGCAAGTCAGTATCCGTATCCTCGACCAGTACCTCTGTAACTCAAATAGCTGACTTCCTCTTATATCTGAGGAAAGAACGATCTCTTTCAGCTCCCACTATCAAGGGTTACAGAAGCATGTTGGCATCAGTCTTCCGTCACAGAGGCTTAGATCTTTCCAACAATAAAGATCTACAGGACCTCCTTAAGTCTTTTGAGACCACGAAGGAGCGTCGTTTGGTTACACCTGGTTGGAATTTAGACGTGGTACTAAGATTCCTTATGTCAGACAGGTTCGAGCCGCTACAATCAGCCTCCCTGAAAGATCTCACCTTAAAGACTCTTTTCCTGGTATGCTTAGCCACGGCTAAAAGAGTCAGTGAGATTCATGCCTTCAGCAAGAACATCGGATTCTCATCTGAAACGGCTACATGTTCTCTACAACTTGGTTTTCTAGCCAAAAACGAGCTGCCTTCTCGACCTTGGCCAAAATCGTTCGATATTCCAAGCTTATCGTATGGTTGGAAATGAACTAGAAAGAGTCTTATGCCCTGTAAGAGCTCTTAAGTTCTATTTAAAACGAACTAAACCTTTACGAGGCCCGTCTGAAGCTTTATGGTGTTCAGTCAAGAAACCATCTTTGCCTATGTCAAAGAATGCTTTATCCTATTTTATCAGACTGTTAATACGAGAAGCTCATTCCCATCTGAATGAGGAAGACCAAGCTTTGCTGAAGGTAAGGACACACGAAGTTAGAGCTGTCGCAACTTCCGTGGCCTTTAAACAAAATAGATCTCTGCGAAGTATAATCGACGCAACCTATTGGAAAAGCAAGTCAGTGTTCGCGTCTTTTTATCTTAAGGATGTCCAGTCTCTTTACGAGAACTGCTACACTCTGGGACCATTCGTAGCAGCGAGTGCAGTAGTGGGTGAGGGCTCAACCACTACAATTCCCTAATTCCATAACCCTTTTTAATCTTTCTCTTGAAATGTTTTTATTGTTGTTTTTGGGTTGTCCGGAAGGCTAAGAAGCCTTTCGCATCCTAGTTGATTTGGCGGGTGGTCAAAGTCATTTCTTGAGAAGCGCCTAGATTAGAGGTTTTGATGAGGTCCTGTTGTATGGGTTGCAACCCTTGATACTTCAGCTCCTAGGGGTCGCTCAGCATCCTAAGAGGATCGCGAGGCTCCGTAAGGAAGACGTACTTAAAAAGGCAGAGTAATTGTTCAAGTCGACTTCCTTACCAGGTACCTATTTATTTTGTTTAGTTATTTTGATAACTTCTAAAATGAAATAAAAATTCTTAGCTCATATGATGGAAACATATTTTGCTGGTCTCTACCCACCCCCCTGGGTGTGAATCAGCTATTATAATCACCGGCTAAGTTAAATATTGAAAAATGTTATTTTGATAATAAAATAAATTTTTGAATATACTTACCCGGTGATTATAAATTAAAGGACCCTCCCTTCCTCCCCAATAGAGACACAGTGGACCGAGGAGAAAATTGAGTTCTTTGTTTACAATGAGTACTGGGTATCTGAACGACAGATGGCGCTGTTGAGTACACCCCCTACCTGTGTAGCGATCGCTGGCGAATTTTTCCGTAGAGTTTTTCTGTCGAGCAACAGAGTTGCAGCTATTATAATCACCGGGTAAGTATATTCAAAAATTTATTTTATTATCAAAATAACATTTTTGTTTGTAAGTAACTACTGATTTTATTGATCCACCTTTTAAGTGTTCCTTAGATGATCAAAATATATGTTCAAAATTTTGGTGGTTACTGCATTTATTTGTACCTACACAAATACATACCCTTCGCTCTTTATTAAGGATATATTTTTTCAGTGTACATTACGTAGCTGGAATCTAGCCGTAAACTTTTACCCGAGGTGTCAACGACCCTCTGCTAGTTGGCTGGGGTAGTGGTGGGGTAAACCGGCCACCCTTCTCGCCCAGTGATATACGTCACTTGTTTATGGCTTGGTAGAGTGAAGACAGGCTCTCTTGCTCTCACGTAAACCCTTTTATTTACCGGGCTGTAAAACTTAAAAATTTTTTTCTTTTGCAGGGGTGTGTGGTCTTTGAGGACTGCCACGATGCAGGTTTGCCCTGGCATATACGTGACTGTTGTGGAGATGGTTACTCAGTGACTTTAATCTGCGTGTAGATGACACTCCTGCATCCAGGCTTGTCCATGTGATGAGTGTCAGGAGTGATCATCCTCCCAGTTGGAGTGGTACGATAGGCGGCGGAAGAAGTCTAAAAGGGATTCTTCTCCCTTTCTCCCTCGGGATCTTTCTCAAGGTTGAAGAAATCCTGACTTCTTTCTCCAGTGCCTCGTATTCGTACTCTTCCTGTTGACTCAGCTCATTCTGGTTCCTCTGGAGGATAGAGGAACAAGAGTGATGATCATTTAACCATCCGACAACTTTCATGCCTGGAGGACCCTGTCACTTCCCCTAACGAAGTGGCGGCAGCTGCCACCCATGTGTTGTATAGCTCTTTTGATGCTTTACGCCATTTGTAGCCTTCATTGTGGCTTTTGGGGTCTCCCACGAAGGAATGACTTGTGGAGGTGTTGAAGCTTGGGGCATTGCAGGAGTGCACAGTTGTCCTTCAGGGGTTATCATTATTATTATTATTATAACTAGCCAAGCTACAACCCTAGTAAGAAAAGCTGGTTTCGTGTCCCATGCCAATGCTTCCTCCGCAGCTCCTCTCCCACCCAAGGAGTTGCAGGTGGGTTTTTCCACGTAGTTCCAGCCAGGCATGTAATCCCCCCCGTGGTAAGCATACACACTGAGTCTGCTTAGCAGGAGAAACCTGGTGTTTCTCCGCCTTACAAAGTTGATCGCCCTTCTTGCCAGTGTGAGAGGGCTTCCTCACGAGAGTGGTCCCATCCTTGATTACCTCGTAAGCGAGTGTGAGCTGCCCTGGTGATCGTGGCTGCCGTCTCCCTGTAATCGCAGCTCCCTTTTCACTGGGCCATCAAAGCACTACGATTCTCTGCCAGTCTTGCAAGCGCTAGACTCTCCAGGGTCTTTCCTCGGATGTCTATCCCCTTGGGGGAAGCCCCAGCTTGTTCTTATGTTCACGAGTAACGGTTGCATGCGTTCGCAGACAAGCCAACCTTGACTTGCGCGTCACCATCCGAGTACTTTCAGCTTTTGCAAGGCAATTCACGAACTACCTGCAAGTGTTCGTGTGCCTTTTTGCAATATTCCAGTTTGCAAATGAGCAGTTCGTAGTTAAAGAGTAGACACGCACCAGTTAGTGCTTGGCAAATATAGGTCTGTTCGCTTCTCAGAATGAGAGTGCTACTGTGGGGGCGTGCATATGTACCTTGGTTTGCTCTCTGAGAGAAGTGATTGGTGGTGACCAGCGTGCTTATGAACACAGCTCGCCAAGGCCTCTTGTGACTGCCCCATCATTCGCAAAGGATGTGCCATAGTTTGAAGAGCTTGTGAAGGGTGTAAAGCAAGCTGTCATAAACTCTACTCCAGCCCGATCATCAGGGACCTTTAACCAACCCGTGGCTATCCCTCTCTTGGTGTTAGACAAGCCTGATCACCTGTGGGATAACTTGGGTACTATCCCAGTCAAAGTGACTAAGAGATGTAGGAAATCGAGGCAGGAGATGCCACCCCCATGAGACACCTTTCAATATTTCTTATGTGTCCAGCCGTGGTTCTTTTGTTTACCATGTTTATGCCAAATGTTCTTCCTTTACCAAGTTGCTGCATAGCTTCATTTCTGCCTAGTCACCTGCTACCAACCTCATGCCTGCTTCCAGTCATGATGATTAATTTTCTGGACTTGATCTTTTTAAAATTTGTTATAACAGCAGGTAAAAGTTTTACTTTGTCAATTGGATATTGATTTAATGAAACATCCACATCTTTATAATCCATCTTCTGATATTCCTACTTGGTGTAGAACTTATGCACTGTATAGTTTGGTAAGTGTGCATACTTCCTCCAATTCAAGATATTTTGCAAACAACAACTCTCGTATGTTCTTACATGAATACAAACCTTTGTCCTTTAATAGGAGTATGATTTCAGCAAATCTAGAAAACTCTTGTTAAAATTTTAACAAAGAATCGGTAGTACCGGCACGCAGTGGAAAAGCTCCCCCCCCCACTACTGGCTCACTGAGTGGCCACTTTGATTTTAGCCACTCATGCATACTGATGAACTATTGGCACTGTAACCCAAACTTGGATGAATTGATATTCCTTCCTTTTTCTTTTCAGTGTCTGCGAAGCATATGAGTGATGTAGAAACAGAAAGTAGACATGCTGACTTGCCCCGGAGTTACCGATTGTAGCTGCTGTGTCTTCACGAGCAGGTTGTTGGTTGATCCTCATTCCTTGTGTCCATCCTGCAGGGGTAATAATTGCTCACAAGCATTTCCTTGTAAGGAAAGAAGGGAGTGGCTCTTCCCAGTGGCAGGTGTACAGCAGAAGAAAGAAGTCTAAGAATGACTCCTCTCCTTTGGGTTCTTCCTTGATGTCTAGGAAGTTGGCTGAACCTCTTCCTCCTAGCCCTAGTACCCTTCCCTCGTATTCTTCTCAGTTGGCCTCTTCTGTTGTCAGTGTCAGGAAAGGCAACAGTTTCATTCAGCTTTGTGACAAACTTTTGAAGGGAAAATTTAACCTGTTTTCCCATAGAGAAACTGGTGGACTTCTTTAATATATAAACTATAAAAACTTCAAAATAACTAGTGGAAGAGAAACAAGATAGAAAGTGTGCCCGAGTGTCCCTTCAAGCCAGAGATCTCTACCCCAAGGCAGTGGAAGAGTATGGTACAGAGGCTATGACACTACCCAAGACTAGAGAGCAACAGTTTAATTTTTGAGTGTCTTTCTCATGGAAGAGCTGCTCAACATAACTAAAGTCTCTCTTCTACCCTTACCAAGAGGAAGGTAGCCACTGAACAATTACAAATACTGAGTACCTTTTTATTGTGATTGAAACAATAGAAGTGTTCATTCCTCCATCTTTTCAATGAGGGGAATTATGGATAGTGATGTAAACCCTACAATTTAATTGCCTTATATAACAGACATTGTATCCAAATACAAGTTCTTCCACAACCACCTGTCATTAGACAAACTCCTAGACTATAGTCTGAAAATAGTGCCATAGAAAGTGGATTGGAGTCATCACTGCTCCCAAGTGGTGTGAGTGTTTAGACATCCCAGGATTTTAACCAAACAGGTTGGTTCTTCTTCAGAAGTTAACATTTGTTCATACAGATGCAATTGTATATGCATTTGAATGGTAACAGCTTAGCCCTAGCATTTCTGAGTTGCTATTCAGGCTATGTAAAAGTAATGGATTGGTTATGAAACCAATAAAAAAAATGCCCAGTATAAACTAATTACTTTTACTCAAAGTTTCTGTCAAACAATCACTGAATTTTAACGACTGGTTCAGACCACACAATAAGTGATCCAGTTAGCCAATGTAGGGCCCGAGGAAACACTGCACACGTCCCAACACACTTGCCGTTTTATTTAAAATAATTAGTTTTGTTAGAAAAATATTTCTTTTGGCCAGTATATACAGTACATATGATTACCGGTAATCAAAAACTAGACCTTCAGGTTGTGAAAAAAAGGATTAATTAATGTATATTACCTTAGTGGTACTGTTTAATTAAAATGTTTAAAGGTGCAATACTTATCTTTTCTAGGTCTTCAGCTCAGAGGGAGCTTGGAAATGGGGATCTGAGTGTTTGCAGATAATGGGCGGTCTTGGTTTCATGAGAGCATTTCCCTTTGAACGATATCTTAGGGATGCTCGTATTCTACTCATCTTTGAGGGTACCAACGAGATTCTTCGTATGTTCATTGCATTAAATGGTAAGTTTTGTCTGTAGTTGCTAAATCTTAAGATTTCTCAAAATAGAATATCATACTGTAGTTCTTTATAAGAGATATTGGTTATGATATGCTAAATATGTACCTTCCAAACATGAATTGTTATCTAGATATAATCCCTTTAATGTTATGTATGGTAATGTTTTATTCAGAGTATATACTTTATTGCTATTGTTATAAGCCCTTAAGAAATAATTTTGCACATAAATAAACACTGATTTTTGTGATACATAAAATTGTGCTACAGGACTAGTCCATAAGTTTTGCTACGACAGGAATAAAGTTATACAAAGTAAAGTAAATACAGTCAAGCCTCGTTATTCGCGATAGTTAGGTTACAGACACAAACGCGATAATTGAATTTTCGCGAATCAATACTGCACTAGGGTCAGCTAACTCGTAACCTAAAAAGTCTCTGCTCCTCGGCACGAGCGGGAGCCTGAGCTAATGATTAACACAGTAAATATTGCCTAATATTGTTTTTATTTGGTTTCTACAACAGTATATAATCATATGTACAGTGTACAGTACATTTGCACTCAGGTACACTACATGCTGGACACAGTAAGGTTACAGAACAGTATTGTGCTAAGGTAAAGTTTACCGAGTCATCATCATCCCTTACTGTTCTGTATAAAAAACGTTGTTCCTATCTAGTAATACTGTACTTTAACCTAATACTCACTGATACTGAGTGTATATTACCTGTAATATGTGTACTGTAATATTACTACAGTACAGCTTAACTGTGTTTTCGTTCAAGACTCGTAGCCTACACCGCTACTCTAGAAGCATGACACAACTTTTTTTTGTCTTGCATAGTATGTTACTGTTTTCTCTCTCTCTCTCTCTCTCTCTCTCTCTCTCTCTCTCTCTCTCTCTCTCTCTCTCTCTCTCTCTCTCTCTCTCTCTCTCATATAAATTAAATCTTTATTTCTTTGTTAAGTCTCTATTGAGGCTTAGCACCTCAGAGCTAAAAACTATAAAATATCATGCATTGGCAACATGAATGAAACTCCGGTTAATGTTATGCGATTCAACTCACAGTACAAGTAAATAAAATATGAGAGCAGCATTTCAAATAAAATTATTGGAATTAATATGCTAATTTGAAAATGATAGATCAAGTAATAATTATTTCTTTTAGTAAATATGAAATACCATGTATCCCTCTATTGTTATTTGATTAGAAAATTGAGGTTGACGACAGACTAGGGAGGGTTGTTCTGCTGATTTGAATGTAAACAGTGCATAAAATTATAATTTGCTATGTTTTTAATTATAAATATGATCCTGAAATGTGAATATTACATGCATTATTATTGGATACACTTAAGGGAAACAACAGATGAAACAATATGACAAAGAAACAAGACAGGAGGGGCCGAGTAGCCAAGTTCCTTCACCTTGCACATTTCCTCCGCCACATCTACGCTAATTCTGATAAATTAGCAAAATCAGTGAATTTGGGAAATGCAAGAAGAAGGAATGGGAATATGTGGAATGATTGATAAGAAAGAGGTTTAGATTTATTAATAAGATGAAAATGACAAATGAATGCAAGAAAACAGAAGATGATTGAAATCGTGAAAAATAACGAGAATCAAAAAGAGTTGTATAGATACATTGTAGATGTGTGTGGGAGAGCAAAGTAAATGTATGAAAGGAATTTGGGAAGTAATTGGGAAAAGGGTTAAGGATATAATAATAAGTGAAGGAGATATCATACTAATATTGCATGATAGGTTATATCAGGGGTAATTCTGTAAAAGTGAATGGTCATATCAGTGGGATAATATTGTGCAAGTGAATATAGATTGACGACGGACTACGCAGATTTGATCAGCTGATTTGAATGTAAACAATGCATGTGATTATCATTGGCTATGTTTTTTATTATAAATACAATACTAAAATGTGAATATTACATACATTATTATTGGATACAGTTAAGTGAAACACCAGTTTAATCAAAATCCAGTTTATTTCAAATACTGTATAGGTGTAATTTTTTACCACCGTAAATGGATACATACTGTACAGAGAGAGCTAGGACCATCTGGGTGTAGAGATAGGTAGTGCCGCGCTGTAAAGAGCACAGACTATTTAAAATCAAGGCCCAGCTCGTATTTTATTTCAATTTTTATGAGAATTTTTATTTAATAGGTATTGCATTATTCTTGGCCATCCCAATGATGTTGCCAACTATTAGAAATCAAATATTTTTTTTTCCTCCTTGGCTGCGAAAAAACGGAACTGCGAAGCAAGAAACTTTGACTAACGAGGTCTGACTGTAATGAATTTGTATTATAATGATTACAGTAACAAAGTAAATATCTATTAGGGAGCCTCTCATTCATCCTGCTGTTCTTGTTGATTGGTCATCCCTCACCAATATATTTTCTTTCGTCTTCTAATGCTATGAGGCGATCACTGGTATCTTTCATTAATTCTTTTACTTTTGATATAAAAAAACAATAAATTTTACTTCATATTTAAAATTACTAAACTGGTGCTAATTATTGAATAATAGAAATGCCTGCCTCACTATTCTATCTTGACTAATCTATGATCTTAACTTGAATTTCGTCAAATGCTAATAGATGTATATCAGTACCCCATAGTGTTAGAAATTTTGAGGATAACTTTTAGATAAAGGCTGAAATTGAAAATATTTTTTTTGCAAAAAACATATTAACACAAAGCCATACTATAAGCAATCTGCCATTAGTTTTAAGAAACTGAGCAGCTTAGTAATTTCTCATATACAATATAAATCTGCCTTTATATTAAAATTTTTTTCTATACAATATAAATATTCCTTTTGTATTTAGCGAAAACACTATTTTAGTGTATTATTTTTATGCAACTCCTCTGATGTTCATATTGCTTCTTTCTAAGGTGTTAGGTTATTTATTGTTGTAATAGGGGATGTCTTCTGAAATTGCTATGAATGCCAGTGAAAGTGGTTCAGACAATTTTGTGAAATCATGCTGACAACAGGATTGTTTTTTGTTTTATTAATTTGAGGAATGTTCTTCACAAATAGCTTCTTTTCTTAAGAGTTTTGATAGCTGTTCAAAACGTAGAAGTAAATTTTTAGTTCTTGGGTAAATCCAGAGAAGGTTTTAAGTAGTTAGTCAATTACATTAGATGTTAAAATGCCACTCAACCATCAGGAGAGTAGTGCGACCTTTCCTGCACAAGCACGATTTAGCTTGAGAGTAGCAATAGCTATTGGTGCAACTTTCTTCCCTTGAAAACCTCATGCCACATGCGTGTCTACACCAACAATCCCTTTTTTGGTGCCTGAAGAGATTTTGGTCAGCATAGGCTGCTGACCAAAATCTGCACCATCTAGTTCGTATAGAACAGGAAGTAATGGTAAACTTAGACTATTGTCAAAAAGATACCAACCTCTTGAAGGGACCCCTTTAAAATATTGACCTCCGGAGATGCTTTTGTATGGATGCATTGAAGGAATGCTGGGAAACACACCTAAAGAACCAGATTGCCACTGGATGTGAGTCCAACAAAGAGGAGAGCCTGCACATCAAACTGCTGGATCACTTCTGGTGCTGCAATCATCTGACATCGTCTGGTAGGTCACTTTGTAATATAGATGAGCAACAACACTACAGTAGTGGCTCATGTCAACAAACTAGGATGTACTGTTTTACAGCACCTCTGTCAGTTGGCAAAGCAGGCTCACATGTAGGCACTAGACGATGTAGTAGAACTGTCGGCGAGATTCATCCGAGGCAAGAGGAATTTAATCGCCAACAAACTCAGTTGTCGGGGACAAGTGGTCATTGCAGAATGGTTACTTCATCCTCAAGTGCCGAAGAGGAAACACTTCTTAACTTAAGGGGGTTCCCCAATAATAGATACTGTATGTTCATTATTTATGGAATTGGACGAAAACAGTAGCTCTCGATAACTTGCATTTATTGAAAGGTGTCTGTGTGGGGGTGGGGGAGGGGAGGGGGAAGGGGGGTGAAGAACTGTTACATATTTATGTTTCACTTAGAGAATGCTTCCACTAGCTGAAGAGGGTTAATTTGGTTATTTATGACAACATAAAAACATACTAAAATAGCCCTTATATAATCACAAATAAAGACTAGAATCTCGAGTGGTGGCATGGATGAGGAGGCAGCTACATCTCTTAGGCTGGCGGTATCCGGGGGAGAGTAATGCCTCATGTAGAAAAAGTTTCCATTGGCTAAAAAGAAAGGTGTGATTATGCATGGTAAGATAAAAATTCACTATAATAGCCCTTACATAATCAGTAATAAAGGCTAGAATCCCAAAGTCTTGTTGGTTGGCTGAAGAAAGTAGAAGGTGGGGTCAATTAAGGGGAGAATTTTTTTTTTTTTTCTTTTTTTTAGTAGAATATCCCCTAGGTTTGATATATAACCATGTGTTGAGAGGATAATCTAAGGATTTTAACTAATATATGGTTTATAAATGACATCTTTTGTAAAGCATGCAACCCTGTATCTGGCATGTTTTGACCTGCAATGTACATTATCATATGGAAGGAGTTAGGATCAAAGTAAGGGTTACACTGTCTGGGGTGAGTGGGGCCTACCCTTCACCTGTCAGCAACTTGAACCACCTCGCTCAAATTTAAACTGCAGTTTCCAGCTTTGCCAAAGTCATACTCCTGTTACAAGACTCAAGTTTGTATAGATAGGTAAAATATAAATTACTTTGAAATTTGTGACTTTTCTTGAAAAATTATTGGACATTAGGGATGTAGTGTAAATACTGTAAGAATTTACTATTATTTAATTTGCTTAAATTTGTTTCAAGGTATACAATTCATTTTCTCAATGAAAAAGTTCAAAATGTTGGCCAATATAGTAAGTGCAGTATATAGTTTGAAAAGTTTTATAGTGTTAATATGTTTGGAACCGTCTTGTAACTCACTTAAGAGTTTACTTAACTTTATAATTGGTTACCATTGAACTAGGTCAGTCTCAGGTAATTGATGAATTATATTAATTTATATTGTTATTTTCCTATCTTTTTAACATTTTTGACCCATCTACATTAGTGTGTGGGAGTTGGGAATATGAACATCAGGGGAGTTTCAAAGAAATAAACTTAATTTTAATCACAGAATTTATTTCTATACTTCGCTGATGTTCATAACATGCCCTCCCCCCTTCTCCTTTACATTGACTAGTGATATCAAGAGGCTAATGATCTGATTTTAACTTTGAGATTGAAAAGACTTAGGAAATGTCATGTACCCATGCCCTGATAGTTTCCATTAATCTCCATACAAATTTAATCCTTAACCAGAGGGTAGGGCATTTTGCAAGATAAGAAAATGGGAAATTTTTTATTTTAAAATAGAGATAAGATTTAAATAGCTTTGAAAGCGAAACAGTATGAACATAGGTAGCATAGAAGTAAAAAGTTATACAGTACAGTATTATAAAAATTCTTATTAGTTAAATGTTCATTTCTATAATGTAGGCAAATACAATTACCTTATTATTCTTAGAACTCTATTGCTTCCATTTAGTTTTCTCTTGAACATAATATAGCATCATGTACAGTAAATACAAATATATGACATATAATGACTATTTAATTAGTTGACACCTCAGCAAAGTCTGATATGATAAGGTAGGGCTTTGTTGTTGAAGTTTTTACGACTGGATTTAATTTTTTTTTGTAGGTTTACAGCATGCAGGAGCAGAGTTGCGTGAAGTGGTAAAGAAGCTCCGCAATCCTTTGATGAATCCAGGATTTGCGATTGGCAAAGGTATTGAAAGAATGAGAAACACCCAAGGTAACCCTAAATTGGATCTGAATATAGCAGGTCACTTGCATCCTACTCTCAAGATTGGAGCAGATGCTTTAGAATTCAGTGTCAAGAGGTTCCAGTATGCTGTTGAAACTGTTCTTGCAAGGCATGGTAAGTCGTCTGAATTTTTTGTTGAGAATTATTTTTTTCTATGCCTGTTTGATAAATTTTTTTTAGTAAATACTTACCTTGGAGCTTGATGGAACCTTTCCATTGGACTTTAGGTTATCTATGAACTTGGGAATAATTTTTAAAATATTTTCCTTATCATGTCAGAAATTGAGTTGATAAGTAGAGAGCAGACATTAGTTCTATAACAATACTGTACAAAATTTCACTACAAACCAATGTTTGTTACCGCACATTTGCAAACCGTTCGTTTTCAAAAAATTTATATGCCTAAAGTTGCGCTGGAATTTTCGTTGAATTGTTAACAAGGAATTGGTTAACGACTGGTGGAGCTAATGGGAAACCCTACATAACATAACAGCTACTTTTGTCTTTGGCCGCAGCAGACATATTTGTGCTGCACTCCTCTCTCGATTGTAAAGTATTTTCTTACGTTATTTTGTGAAGTGTTTGTTTTTCATTTATTTTGTGAGTGCTCTCACTTTAAAGTATAAGTCTAATGAAAGTTAAGCATGTGGTGAAGTGAATTTTGTTTAAAGGAGAAACAAAACCTTGAAAACGCCACGCCATGTACCTTTGTGAAGGGTCGACTGTAAGCAGCCCCCTCCCCTTTGGAGTATTCTCACTTGAAATCAGAAAGACAATGTACACCAAGAGTAGCTTTCCTTGCTTCTTGGTATTGTGTCTGCCTCAGGAGGAAACTAAAAATTTCAAAAGGAGTTTCACCCTACCTAACCTGCATGCCCGATAGTGATTTTATCTTGGCGGGTTCACCTGGTGCAGACAGTGTTCCATTGATGGTGATCCTTGTGAGTCTTCCCAGTGCTTCCCTTGTGACAAAACCTCAGGTATAGTGGTTTGTATTGTGGCAGGGGAAGCTGTAAGCCCCTATTAGTCACCCAGACTATTACTCCTCTGATAATGAAGAATTTTTGGCACAGAGGAGGAGAGTTCAACCTCTCTCTTTGTCCTCTAACAATCAGTTTGGTGGGCATTTTTTTCTTGAGAAGACAGCTTTTGCTAAAAGCTCCTTGGTACTTACAGCAATTACTATCCCCCTTCAGGAGAAAGTGATGGTACTCACTCACTAAGTAGCAGCTTTGAGATTAGTCAAACAAGTATGAGCCCACCTTTCTCGTTCTTATGGGGATATAGACTTTTCCCTAAAGTGATGCACACAGTGCCATAAAGAAATTGCTCACCGATACTTTCAGGGTCGGTTAGCGATCATGAGCCAGGTGTTACAACCAATGTTGTGTATTTGAAAGTTCATAATCTAGGCAGAGTTAACAAACCAAGAGTGGATTGACAAGCACATAATCTCTAGACTGAGATACAGTCAGGCCTAGTCATTCGCGATAGTTAGGTTACAGACACAGGCGCGATAAGCGAATTTTCACGAGTAAATACTACACTTTGTTTCTATGCTAAGTGTTTATTGAGGCTTTATAATCCAGCACCACAGTGCTTAAAACTATAAAATATTGTTCATTGGCAACATGAATGAAACTTCGGTTAATTTTATGTGATTCAACTCGACAGTACAAGTAAGTAAAATATGAGAGAAGCATTCCAAATAAAACTATTTGAATTAATATGCTAATTGGAAAATGGTAGATCAAGTAATATATAATTGTTTCTGTACTAAAATATGAAATATTTGTTTTTGACGTTAATAGTTTATATATGACATATCTTTTGATGTTGTTACTGTTTTTAGAATGATTTATTGTTAATTTGTTCTCATCATAACCTTATTTCCTTAACTCACTGGGCTATATTTCCCTATTGGAGCCCTTGGTCTTATAGCATCTTGCTTTTCCAACTAGGGTTGTAGCTTGGCTAGTAATAATAATAATAATAATAGCATGCCTTAATAATAAGGGAGTTATTTAATCCAAAAATTGGGGTTGATGATGGACAAGGCAGGGTTGATCAGCTGATTTGAATGTAAACAATGCATAAGATTATAATGCACTATGTTTTTAATCATAAATACGATACTAAATTACATGCATTATTATTGGATACAGTTATGTGAAACACAAGTGAGAGAGAAGGACAAAACAATATGACAAAGAGATGAAACAGGGGGAGGCGGTAGGGAAGTTCCTTCTCCTTGCATATTACTTCCGCCAAATCTACACTAATTCAAATAAATTAGCAAAATCAATGAATTTGGGAAAAGCGAAAAGAAGGAATGAAAAATAGGAATGGGAATACTGTATGTGGAATGAGGGATAAGATAGGGTTTAAGAATGATTAGTGAAGGACAATAATAATGTGAAGGAGATATCATACTAATATGTATGATAGGTTATATCAGTGAGGTAATTCTGTGAAAGTGAATGGTCATATCAGTTGGATAATATCGTTAAAGTGAATACAGTATTGGTTGACGACTGACTACGAAGATTTGATCAGCTGATGTGAATTTAAACAATGCATGAGATTATAATTTGCTATTTGTTCCAACACAGAGTACTTATCTAGAACTACTTTCTTAGGAGTTACTGGTAACTCTTCCCAACCGACCAGAATTTTGTGTAGTTTACCCTATTCCCGTTTTCTATGGGGGCAACCTCAGGCGGAGTGATACGCGCCCTGAGGCGACCCAGGGTCGGAAAGCGTGCTAGCTCAGGTCGTGCTCCTCAGTAAGTTTCTGGTCGCGACGTGATTACCATCTTGCCGCGTTCTCTCTTACCCAGTGCGACTCTTTGTGTCCCCCGACCCTTTGTGTCTACCACGCGGTTCCCACGTGTCCATATTCTTATCCTTTCCTCTGTGTCCCTGTGTCTCTTGGTGTCTTAGTGTTGCATTATGGAGCATCCCCGCCGTTGCCCTGGGCCTGTGGCCGGGAAGTCTTGTGGGGCTTTCCTTTCCAAGCCCGAGGTTGACCCCCACTCGCTGTGTTCGTCATGTAGGGGCAAGGTGTGCTCCCCTACCACCACGTGTTCGGAGTGCGAGTCCTGGAGCGAGATCCAGTGGGTCCTTTACGGCACGAAGAAGAAGAAAGCGGCCAAGAAGTCGCCCAAGAAAGCCAACGTGTCTTCTTCATTGGTGTCGCCAGATGCCTCGTCGGAACGGGGCTCCCTTCCATCTTCCCCTACCCAGAGTAGGGGACGAGGTAAGTCCGTTGCGGGGAAGCGGCCCATTGCACTTCCCCAGGAGTCTGAATTGTCTGTGGGGGAAGATTCTGGTGTTATTCAGGCATGTGAGGGGCCTGAGGGAGGTGCGGGAGTGTGTTCGGGAGACGAGGTCCTGGTGCCCGCAGGGCCCGTCTCTACTGAAGACCCTATGTGGGGGAAGTCGGGTGCTACCTCTTCCCCAGCATCATGGGTATGTGTTTCAGGTGCTTCAGCCGCCAGGGGAGACGCCGAGAAAAAAAGCTCGTCTAATTCGGACCCCGCCGTTTGGGATCCCCCTAGGACGCCCTTCAGGTCACCCTTTAGACTAGAGGAGTTTGATCATTGGTTCGCCCGTAAGAAGGTGCCTCGTTCTCCCCCATCGCCCTCGTCAACGCTCCCGCCCGTCTTTCTTCAGCCTGCGACACCAGAGATTCGACATGGAGTTCCCCATGCTGCGTTGGACGTCTCAGGCGATTCGGCAGATTCCCTCTCCGCCTCCTCGTCCTCGGATTCATCGTTGTCGGAGGACGGAACCAAGTCCACGAAGAGGAAGCGGGAGAGGTCCCGGAAGAAGAAGTAGTCCCGCTCCCATTCCAGACAAAGCAGGAAGGAGTCCAGGCCCTCCAAGAAGAAGGCTAAACGAAGTACAGTAGATCGAAGGAGTGGGTAAATATCACGGTACCCCGGAGCGAGCTGTTTAATGTTACCACAGCCGGCCGCTTCCAGTTGGCTCCCTAGAGCTTCATCTCTACCGTCTGGCCCCTCCTATCCTCCTACAGACCAGAGTCCCCCGTGACGCACCTAAGTCCACGAAGGCCTCCGCTACATCAACCCTACGGAGGGAGGCGCTCCACCAGATGCCAAGGTGCCCGCGGCTAGCGTGGCGCCAGCCGCTGGCACCTTGGCGGACTTCAATAAGCACCAAGGGCGCCCGGCGGCCCGGGATAATCCTACTGACACAAGAAACCCCGGCAGGGCAGGGTAATCCCATGACGGATACCTTCGCCTCTGCGGGTCCGCCTGTGCCACGGGCAGGCCCGTCCAACGTTACCCCCTCCCCCACCGTCACCTAAGATACTCGTACAGAGGGACTGGTGACGGAGGCCCTGGTAGAAGGAGGAGAGTGCTCTTCGGATGACATCTCCTTTCGGAAGGTATTGGCCCTCATAAGACTGCACTATCGGCTAGATGAGCCCAAGCCCGCGGCGGAACAGACATGGCTCTCCGGACTCAGTAGGCTTGTGGAGAATCCTGTGCAGCAGAAGCCCTCCTTAGCTCTACCCCTAGCTCCTGATGTCAAGCTTGGTATGGAGCACATAGATAAGTTCTTGGCCGGCCTGGCAGACGCCCCTAGGAGCCAAAGTTCCTCGAAGCTGCTCCCTGGGCTAAGGACGCAGAAGAGGTTCTACGTGCCAGAAGGTCGTCGTGGAGGGCCCCGCGCAGTGGAGTCAGCAATTACCACGTTGAACCAGGGTGCCGCTGAAAACAGGGCGTCCATGGCCCCAGTATGCTTTTCCCCTACGGAGACTTCCATGATGGAGGACATGGCTCAAGATTTGGTTTATGTGTCCTCCTGGTTAGACTGGTGGGCCTGCACTTTGGTAGGTTTTCAGTCATCACATGATCTCTCCCTCCCAGAGAACCAGTCCTTATTGAAGGAGTTGATCAGCTCAGGGGGCAAAGCCCTAAAGTTTTTGTCATATCAATCTCTCTCCCAGGCCACCAATTGGGTCCTGCGGAAGAGGGATACAGTCCTCAGCAAGTTAGAGAGGAAACTCCCCGACCGGGAAGCGAGGAAGTTGAGGAATGCCTCGGTGTGGGACGAGTCGATCTTCCCCCTCAAGCTAGTGGAAGAGACGATGGAGAGGGTGAGGAAAATGAAGGACGTGGGAGAGCATAGGCCTCCCCCCATGAGACGACCAGCGCACAGGAGACCCTCTGTGGACGTCCCTCATTCATCCCGTGCATCTCCTACCCAACCTAGAAGAGAGGCTCCTTCGGCCCCTTGGCTCCAAGCAACACAGCCCCCCTGTAGGGGTAACATGACCCCTCAGTCGGCCTTTAGACTGTCCTTTGGCAACTCAAGGAAAGGTCGGTCCGGCCGCTTCTCCAGAAGGAGATAGGAGGAGAGGCCCCCTACTCCTACAGGAGCCTCAAGTAGGGGGATGCCTCAAACACTCTTGGCAAGCATGGCGGGATTACGGTGCGGATCCCTGGACAGTGACAGTCCTGAGGGAAGGTTACAGACTGCCCTTCCTAGCAGAACCTCCCCCTCTCATTCCGGCCCTACAGGCCGAGTGGTTGATACCCAAGGACCCCTTGAAACGGGCGGCGTTGCAAGAACAGGTGTCGTCCATGATCTCCACGGGAGCGTTGGAACCAGTCGAGGATCCCGGCCCGGGGTTCTACAGCAGGCTCTTCCTGGTGGAGAAGACAACAGTGCGGTGGAGGCCAGTAATAGACCTGTCGGCCCTCAACAAGTTTGTGGTAAAAACCGACTTCAAGATGGACACTGCGAGGACAGTGGTGGCCGCCTTGAGGGAAGGGGACTTCATGATGTCCCTGGATCTCAAGGACATTTACTTTCAAATCCCCGTTCACCCCTCCAGCAGGAAGTTCCTCAGGATAAAGTGGGATACCCAAGTCCTGCAATTCAAGACCCTTGGCTTCGGACTGTCGACAGCCCCTCAAGTGTTTACAAGAGTTTTCACGACGGTCTCCGTATGGTCACATGAGCAGGGCATTCGTCTGATCCGATACCTGGACGATTGGTTGCTTCTTTCAGCCTCAAGGGAAGAACTGAGGGAGCAAGGCGTGAAGTTGCTCCGTCTCTGCAAAGAATTGGGTATCACAGTCAACTTAGAAAAGTCCCAGTTGATTCCCACCACCAGGATGACCTACTTGGGGATTGGCCTGGACACCCGCTTAGGTAGAGCCTTCCTCTCATTGGAGAGGTTGGAAAACCTGGAGCGAGTTCTGTAACCCTTCCTGACGGACCAACCCAGGAGGGCCAAGGATTGGCAGAAGTTGCTAGGCCACCTAGTGTCGTTAGAGAAGTTAGTACCACAGGGGAGACTCAAACTCCGGGCAGTGCAATGGAACCTGAAGGAACACTGGACCCAAGGAAGAAATCCCCACAAGGTGGTTCCGGTCTCCTCAGAAGCGAAGGTAATCCTACAGGGGTGGGACGACAGAATGAAAACCGAGAAGGGGATGCCCTTCGCACCCGACCCTCCGGAGGTGCTGTTGTTCACGGACACATTGAAGGAAGGTTGGGGGCTCACCTACTCGACAAGTCGACAAAAGGAAAATGGTCCCGCGTGGAAGCAACGCGACACATAAACATTCTAGAGATGATGGCCGTGCTGAGGGCAAGTCAAGAATTCGTTCACCTCCTCCGGGGGAACACCGTGGCGTTGATATGCGACAACGCCACGGTAGTAGCCTACGTAAAGAAGCAAGGGGGACTAAAGTCGAAGGAGCTATGCGCGCTATCAACGGAACTACTAGAATGGGCTACAAAAGAAGGGATCAAATTCACAGCAAGGTTCATCCCAGGAATGAAGAATGTCCTGGCAGACGGCCTCAGCAGAGTAGGCCAGGTGATAGGCTAAGAGTGGACTCTACACCCGGGAGTAGCTCGAGCAGTCATACTGAAGTGGGGCTCTCCGGTAGTGGACCTTTTCGCCACACGTCTGAACGCCTAGCTCCCCGTGTTCTGTTCTCCAGTCCCAGATCCGTCAGCGGCGTTCGAGGACGCCTTCCAACACCCTTTGGGGCGGCCTCGATGTGTATGCCTTCCCTCCCTTCGGGATGATCAGGCAAGTCCTCAACAGAGTGAGAGCAACGGCCAACCTCCAGATGACTTTGGTTGCGCCTTGGTAGCCGGAGAGGGAGTGGTTCGCAGACCTAAAAGAACTAGCTCTTCTTCCTCCTTGGCCGCTTCCAGACAGGCCAGACCTCCTCCGTCAGTCCCACTTCCAGAGGTTTCCCGAAATCCCTCGGTCCCTCTGCCTTCACGCGTGGAGGTTATCGAGCGGCTCCTGAAGAAGGATGGGTACTCATCGAGGACCGCGGCGAGGATGTCAGGTTACTTAAGGCATTCCTCAATCGCAGTTTACCAGGTAAAAATGGGCAGTCTTCTCAAAATGGTGCACTTCCCGGGATACCAAACCCTTGAGGGCTTCGATTCATGACATAGCGGACTTCCTGGTGTACCTCAGAGACGATGTGGGCACTTACATTCCAGCCATAAAAGGGGTACGTGCAGCATTAGGTCAGGTCTTCCTCCTAAAAGGCATTGATTTAGGAGCCTCCCGACACATCTCAAAGCTCATCAGGAGTTTTGAGCAGTCATGTCCCCCACAAGAGGTGAGGGTACCGCAGTGGGACCTAGCTAGAGTACTCAAAGCCCTGTCAGAACCGCCCTTCGAGCCCCTTAAGGACATCCTGGGTAAGGAACTCACCCTCAAAACAGTCTTCCTGTTGGCCCTGGCTTCGGCAAAGAGAGTTAGTGAGTTACACGGACTATCGTACGAGGTCTCACACTCATAGGGGTGGCGTGAGGCTTCTTTTAAGTTCGTCCCTAGTTTTGTGGCCAAAACACAGAACCCGGCTTGTTGGGATCCTCGGTTTGAGGGTTTTTCGGTGCCAGCGATCCCTCGGTCAGACAACCCTACAGACTTGCTCTTATGTCCGGTCAGAGCAGTAAGGAAATACCTGGAAAGCACATCCAAGCTCCATCCTGAGATCAAGAGTTTATTCGTTTCGACGGGACGTGTGAAGAAACCAGTCTCCAAGAATTCAATCTCCTTCTGGCTACGCAAAGTGATCAAGAGGGCTTACGACGTCTCAGGAACCCCTCTCTCAGGCAAACCAAGGCCTCATGATATTAGGGGTCTTAGCACCTCCCTAGCGTTTGAAAAGAACATGGCCGTGAGCCAAATCCTGAAGGCGGGCACCTGGTCCAGACAGTCCACGTTCACGGAGCACTACCTGAAGGACTGTTCAAGGAAATCCTTGGACGGGTTCGCCCTTGGTCCGGTCATTTCAGCCCTTCAAAAGATTTAAGGTCATGGCCCCAGGGAAACCGGGGGCGGTAAGCCTAAGAGACAAACGTTCATCCCTTACCTTTCCCCTTAACATCCTTCCCCTGGCCCTTAATTCCCTGCGTAGAAGTGACTCAAAAGACCTTAGCGGCCATGAGATACGTCTTCATTAAGGAATACGTCTCGGAAGTGTTTTGTACAGAGGTAAGCCACGTAGACACTAAGATAGTTTTTTGGGTAGTTTCCCCTATTTTCGTACAGTTTTCTAGTAGTGGTCGTTGGAACCTAGTCTCCTATCTAGGTTCCTTTCCCCCTTGTGCTTCCAACCTTCGATCCCTAGTCCCTGCAGGACACTCCCACCTCCTAAAGTTTAAGCCTCCTAAGAAAGTAGTTCTAGGTAAGTACTGTGTGTTGGAACAAATCACAAATTTTTAAGTAATTTGTATTTTTCCTCTCATACTTACCTAGAACTTCTTTTGGGTTATGGCCCACCCATCCTTCCCCGAGGGCCCTGCAGGGCTGAGGAGAACCTTTCCGACGAAACTTACTGAAGAGCACGACCTGAGCTAGCACGCTTTCCGACCCCGGGTCGCCTCAGGGCGCGTATCACTCCGCCTGAGTTTGCCCCCCATAGAAAACGGGAGTAGGGTAAACTACACAAAATTCTGGTTGGTTGGGAAGAGTTACCAGTAACTCCTAAGAAAGTAGTTCTAGGTAAGTATGTTAGGAAAAATACAAATTATTTAAAAATTTGTGCTGTTTTTAATTAAAAATACGACACTAAAATGTGAATATTACATGCATTATTATTGGATACAGTTAAATGAAACACCAATTTAATCAAAATCTGGTTTATTTCAAATATAACTAATTTTTTACCACAGTAAATGGATACACGCTGTACAGAGAGAACTAGGACCAGTTGGGTGTAGAAATAGGTAGTGGCGTGCAGTGCTCCCAGTATAAAAGGTGCACAAGCTATTTGAAATCATCCCCCAGCTTGAATTTTATCACAGATTTTATGAGAATTTTTATTTAATATGTATTGCATTGTTCTTGGTCATCCCAATGCTGTTGCCAAGTATTAGAATTCAAATTCTTAATGTTGGGTAAACAATCATCACAAGAAGTTTTTTTCCTTTTTCTTCTTGGCTGTAAAAAACCAAAACCGCGAAGCAAGAATCCCGATTAACGAGGTCTGATTGTACTTTCAACTGATTGATGGTCATCCATGGTCATATTTTTTGGGTACAGAGATGTACTTGCTCTTAGGATCAGATAGGTGGTGGAATAATGTTAAAGTAGTAGTGGAAGGGGATGCTGTGTATCATAACTCCTTCATCCACGGTGTGGTATCCCTGAAGGACTTGGACTTTTGAGGGAGACCATTGCCATACCTTAGGGACAGTCATGCCAATTGGCTCGAGTTTAAGGAAGGTCCAGGCTTTCTCAAAAATCCCAGCAAGCACCATCGCCACAGGCTTTTGTCTTCAGAAAGGACAAAATGGGTTAGACCCTGCTCCAACTGTTCTTGCCCCCTTACAAGCTGAGTCTAGGAGGGAGAAAGGAGGGGGGGGGGTGGCATTGTTAAGGCAAGTCCCCCTACTGTCAGTAAGGGGATACCTTGCCTTGCACATTACCTGCCTCTTCCATCCAATTCTATTCCATGCCAATCTTCCAGGTTCTATCCCTGAATATGCAACAGAGGTAGAGCAATTCTCTGAATGTCTTGTACATTTTTCAGTCTTCTCCCTTCTGCTCTTCACGAGTCATCGCAGGGACGGAGCACGAGTCCGTACTCCTCTTCGGAAAATTGGGACTTCTCAGGCGACATTCAGTTGGAACTTTAGTTTTCATACTCAGCCTCCATAGAAGAGGACTTCTTGCTTATGGTAATTCGAAGGACTTCTAGTCCATGCAAGCCATCAGTCACTCTGAAAAATCCTTTTCTATTCCTCAGACTCAAACACAAGTGTTCAACTGAATGTTTATTTTTCAATATTAAACTTAGCCGGTGATTATATAAGCTGCAGCTCTGCTGCTCGACAGAAAACTCTACGTTCAAAATCCGCCAGCGATCGCCATGCAGGTAGGGGGTGTACATCAACAGCGCCATCTGTCGGGCAGGTACTCAGTACTCAATGTAAACACAGAACTCAATTTTCTCTCTGTCGTGCTACCGGCAAGACCTACTAATTCGCTGTTGCTAACTGGATTGGTTTTCACATTTTTTTGGTGAAGTACACATTTCTGGTTTTGAGCTTTCGCTTTGCAGGCTTTATCTTCAATACATCCTTGCATTCTTTTGTTGATATCAGATTATTTGTTGATGACTTTGGATAGTTTTTGAATTCCCCACTTGACTAATTCAAAATGGCTGACCCTTCTCAAGTCCCTAAATTCAGGAAGTGTAATGCTAGGGACTGTTCAAGGCGTCTTCCGAAGGCCTCTATCGATCCTCACACCGTTTGTTCCAATTGTCGGGATTAAACCTGCCAATTGGAAGATCGATGTGAGGAATGCGTTGGGCTTTCGGAATTCGATTTCATCGAATTCCTTAAATATACACGTAGGCTAGAGAGAGATAGAGTCAGGAGAAGTTCGTCTCGCTCCGTTGAATTTTCCTCTCCTCATGCCCCACAACCTATTCCTTCCCCTGTAGTGGTTGCTCCTGATCCCCCTTCTAGCACTCAACAACCTTCGATGGCAGATATGATGCGTGCAATCCAAGCTCTGGGTGAGAGAGTCGAGTCCTTGGCTAGTGACCGCAACCAGCTCATGGCAGACGTCAAGGAGCTGAAGTGTAAAAGTGCAGTGGGTGATAAAGTGAGTGATAGTGTTGTGGATAGTGTTGCGCTTGAGGGTTCGTCTGTTCGTGCCTGTCGTCCTCCCAGTCCGGGACCTCTTGCAAGCTCCCAAGCCCAGGGGAGAAGCAATGTCGTACGACCAAAGGGTTCGAGAGGCTTTAATCAGCGAACAGACGTTCCCTCCGTGGTTTCGGGCGTATCTACCCAAGATCGGCCCACCCACACTAAGACGAGTGAGCCCATTTATTCCTCGTCTGCGGAAGAGGTTTCTCGTAAGAAACCATGGACCAAGGTCTCGCGGCCTCTTAAGCGCAAGTCGGTCCCTTCCGCTCAAGTCCAACGGCCCAGTTGTAGCCACTGGGTCAGTTCGGACTCGCTGCAGTCTTCCGACGACTGCTCACCTCCTAAGAGAGGCAAAGCGGTACCGCATCAGGCAGTCACACCGTCTGTTGCCGCACCTGCTCCTGTAGACCCTAAGTGGTCTTTGCTGCAGACCATGCAGGCTCAGTTAACGTCATTGATGCAGGACTTTCGTGCGGAGAAGGTTGACGCTGCACCAACCTCTAGCCTACAACCACCCACGGTTGTGCGTCCTGTGGACGCTGAGGCAACCTTCGACCGCACTCCAGCTAAGAGAGTCCCGCCACCCATGCGCTGCCAGCCGCATGTTGACGTTCAGCGACGCACGGAGCCTTCCGTTGACGTTCGCGAGGTACAACAACAGTCTAAGTTGTTTTGTTTTGACGCGGTGCGTCAACCTCCGCAACCCATTGTGGTTACCTCTGCTCGCCCACATCAGACTACACAGTCTGGAGTAGACGCTATGCGTCCCCGCGCTGCTATGGTTGTTGCCAGTTCACAGACTGGGCAACAGTTCCATGACGTTGCGTCCGGTTCAGTCACGCGTGCACCCGTGCTGCCGGACTCAGCTGACCAGCCGATTCCTACTCCTTTGCCGCTTCCTCCTCAGTTCTCAGATGATGGACTCTCTGATGATGACGACGCGGCCCACATTGATGACCCACATACGGACCTTGACGAACCCAAGACCACGCAACCCTCTTTGGACTTTAGGAAAGTTCTTGCTCTGTTCAAAGAGACGTATCCGGACCAGTTTCTGTCTGCGGCCCCACGCTCCCCTCCATCAGAGTTTGCTTCAGGTACGCAGTCATCCGCGCCTGCCTTTACGAAACTCGTCCTCGCCCGCTCGTCCAAGAGAGCTTTACGGGTTTTAGGAGACTGGATGCAGTCCAAAAAGGACCTAGGGAAGACAGCGTTTTCGTTTCCCCCTGCGAGACTCTCCTCCAGATCGAGCGTCTGGTATGCCACGGGAGAAGTTCTCGGCTTGGGAGTTCCTGCCTCTGCCCAGGGCGACTTCTCAAGCCTGGTAGACTCTCCCCGCAGGCTAGCCATGAGACGCTCTAAGATATGCTGGTCTCCTACGGACTTAGACCATCTGTTGAAAGGAGTGTTTAGAGCCTTCGAGGTCTTTAACTTTTTGGACTGGTGTCTGGGAGCTTTGAGCAGGAAGATCTCCCCGTCTGACAAGGAATCTTCCTTGCTCATAATGTCCTGCATGGACAAGGCCATACGAGACGGATCTAGTGAACTTGCGGCTTCGTTCGTATCCGGGGTCCTCAAGAAACGGGAGAACCTTTGCTCTTTCCTGTCAGCTGGAGTAACACCATGTCAGAGATCTGAACTCCTTTTTGCTCCCCTCTCTAAGTGCCTTTTTCCAGAGGACTTAATTAAGGAGATTGCTGCCTCTTTGATTCAGAAGGACACCCATGATCTGGTTGCGTCCTCTGCCCGCAAAGCCACCCCTTTGCCTTCTGTGTCAAGACCCAGGATGGACACTCCAGCGTCCAGATTCATTCCGCCCTTTCGTGGCAGAGCCTCCAGCAGAGGAGGTGCTCGTGCCGAAGGGAGACGTGGGAAGTGTGTGTGATACTGCCACATACATCCGTGTAATAAATGTAATGGAGGGTGACAATTTAAACCAGTAGGTTCTTTAAAATCCCGTATAATAGAGACAAACAGACATAAATGTGACAAGCAGCGGGGAGCAGGCCCATACTTATCGATACAGTGACCACTGAACAATGACTGACTATTGTATGCACATGGCGGAAAGAAAGGCAGTGTTGACACATCTAATTACATTGTTGCCACGATGCATAATGAAAAAGTGGTCGTACAGTATATGTAATGGGAAAAGATAAATGGAAATAAATATCATTCTTCTACGAAATAATAATAAAGCAAATGTAATGTTCATAACTGTACGTAATGTAAATAATATATGGCATAATATTAGATATCTATACAGGAAGAAGAAAGGTACCAAGTCCTTTAAAGGCAGAGTCTGACTGCCTCCTTCTTCAGACAGCAGTGGGAGCCAGACTCAAGAACTTCTGGCAGACCTAGGAGGCAAGAGGCGCAGATGCACAATCTGTGAAGCTGCTCAGAGAAGGGTACAAGATCCCGTTTGTCCGCAAACCCCCTCTAGCAACGTGTCCCTTCGATCTCTCTCCCAGGTACAGAGAGGAACACAAGAGACGAGCTTTGAAGCAGGAGGTGTCTCTCTTACTAGAAAAGGGAGCGGTAGTCAAAGTCCGGGACCCTCAATCCCCGGGCTTCTAAAACCGTCTCTTCTTAGTGGTAAAGAAGACAGGTGGGTGGAGGCCGGTGCTAGACGTCAGTGCGCTGAATGTCTTTGTCACAAAGCAGACGTTCGCCATGGAGACCACAAAGTCTGTTCTAGCAGCGGTCAGAAAGGAAGACTGGATGGTCTCTTTAGACCTAAGGGACGCATACTTTCACGTCCCCATCCACCCAGACTCCCAACCTTTTCTGAGGTTCGTTTACGAAAAGGTTGTCTACCAATTTCAAGCCCTGTGCTTTGGCCTAAGCACAGCTCCTCTTGTGTTTACGAGGCTGATGAGGAATATAGCCAAATTCCTTCATTTAGCGGACATCAGAGCCTCCCTCTATTTGGACGACTGGCTTCTAAGAGCCTCTTCCAGTCGTCGCTGTCTGGAGAATCTAAAGTGGACTCTAGATCTGATCAAGGAATTGGGTCTCCTGGTCAATATAGAAAAGTCTCAACTGGTCCCATCCCAAACTATTGTGTATTTAGGGATGGAGATTCACAGTCAAGCTTTTCGGGCTTTTCCGTCGGCCCCCAGAACAAGTCAAGCCCAGGTATGCATCCAGAACATGCTGAAGAGGGAACGATGTTCAGTCAGACAGTGGATGAGTCTGATAGGGACGCTATCATCCCTGGAACAGTTCGTTTCGTTAGGGAGACTACACCTCCGTCCCCTTCAATTTCACCTAGCTGTTTACTGGAAAAAGGACAAGACGCTAGAAGCGGTCTCGATCCCCATTTCCGAGAAGATGAAGTCGTCCCTGACTTGGTGGAAGGACAGTATCAGCCTCAGAGAGGGTCTTCCCCTGGCTGTTCAGACCCCCAACCACGTTCTCTTCTCGGACGCATCGGACACGGGCTGGGGTGCGACTTTAGACGGTCGGGAATGCTCGGGAACTTGGAACTCGCATCAAAGAACGTTACATATCAACTGCAAGGAGCTACTGGCAGTTCATCTGGCCTTGAAAAGCTTCAAGTCCCTCCTTCAAGGCAAAGTGGTGGAGGTGAACTCGGACAACACCACGGCTTTGGTGTACATCTCCAAGCAAGGAGGGACCCATTCTATGACGTTGTACGAGATCGCAAGGGACCTCCTCACCTGGTCAAAAGATCTAAACCTTTCACTAGTAACGAGGTTCATCCAAGGCCACTTGAATGTCATGGCAGATTGCCTCAGTCGGAAGGGACAAATCATTCCAACAGAATGGACCCTACACAAGGATGTGTGCAAGAGACTGTGGGCCACATGGGGCCAGCCTACCATAGATCTCTTCGCAACCTCGATGACCAAGAGGCTCCCAATATATTGCTCACCAAAGCAGTTCATATAGATGCCTTTCTACTGGATTGGTCACATCTAGACCTTTATGCATTCCCCCCGTTCAAGATTGTCAACAAGGTACTGCAGAAGTTCGCCTCTCACGAAGGGACAAGGTTGACTTTAGTTGCTCCCCTCTGGCCCGCGAGAGAATGGTTCACCGAGGTACTTCAATGGCTGGTGGACGTTCCCAGAACTCTTCCTCTAAGGGTGGACCTTCTACGTCAGCCACACGTAAAGAAGGTACACCAAGGCCTCCACGCTCTTCGTCTGACTGCCTTCAGACTATCGAAAGACTCTCTAGAGCTAGAGGCTTTTCGAAGGAGGCAGCCAGGGCGATTGCTAGAGCAAGGAGGACATCCACTCTTAGAGTCTACCAGTCGAAGTGGGAAGTCTTCCGAAACTGGTGCAAGTCAGTATCAGTATCCTCGACCAGTACCTCTGTAACCCAAATAGCTGACTTCCTATTATATCTGAGGAAAGAAAGATCTCTTTCAGCTCCCACGATCAAAGGTTACAGAAGCATGTTGGCATCAGTCTTCCGTCACAGAGGCTTAGATCTTTCCAACAACAAAGATCTACAGGAACTCCTTAAGTCTTTTGAGACCACGAAGGAGCGTCGTTTGGCTACACCTGGTTGGAATTTAGACGTGGTACTAAGATTCCTTATGTCAGAAAGGTTCGAGCCGCTACAATCAGCCTCCTTTAAAGATCTCACTTTAAAGACTTTTCCTGGTTTGCTTGGCCACAGCTAAAAGAGTCAGTGAGATTCACGCCTTCAGCAGGAACATCGGATTTTCATCTGAAACGGCTACATGTTCTTTACAGCTTGGTTTTCTAGCCAAAAACGAGCTACCTTGTCGTCCTTGGCCGAAATCGTTCGATATTCCAAGCCTTTCAAATATGGTTGGAAATGAACTAGAAAGAGTCTTATGCCCTGTTAGAGCTCTTAAGTTCTATTTAAAACGAACTAAACCTTTACGAGGACAGTCAGAAGCTTTATGGTGTTCTATTAAGAAACCTTCTTTGCCCATGTCAAAGAATGCCTTATCTTATTATATCAGACTGTTGATACGAGAAGCTCATTCCCATCTGAGTGAGGAAGACCAAGCTTTGCTGAGGGTAAGGACACATGAAGTTAGAGCTGTCGCAACTTCAGTAGCCTTTAAACAAAATAGATCTCTGCAGAGTATAATGGACGCAACCTATTGGAGAAGCAAATCAGTGTTCGCGTCTTTTTATCTTAAAGATGTCCAGTCTCTTTACAAGAACTGCTACACCCTGGGACCATTCGTAGCAGCGAGTGCAGTAGTGGGTGAGGGCTCAACCACTACATTCCCCTAATTCCATAACCTTTTTAATCTTTCTCTTGAAATGTTTTTTATTGTTGTTTTTGGGTTGTCCGGAAGGCTAAGAAGCCTTTCGCATCCTGGTTGATTTGGCGGGTGGTCAAATTCTTTTCTTGAGAAGCGCCTAGATTAGAGGTTTTGATGAGGTCCTGTAGTATGGGTTGCAACCCTTGATACTTCAGCTCCTAGGGGTCGCTCAGCATCCTAAGAGGATCGCGAGGCTCCGTAAGGAAGACGTACTTAAAAAGGCAGAGTAATTGTTCAAGTCGACTTCCTTACCAGGTACTTATTTATTTTATGTTTGTTATTTTGAATAACTGCTAAAATGAAATAAAAAATCCTTAGCTCATAATAATGTAAACAATTATTGCTGGTCTCTACCCACCCCCCTGGGTGTGATTCAGCTTATATAATCACCGGCTAAGTTTAATATTGAAAAATGTTATTTTTATAATAAAATAAATTTTTGAATATACTTACCCGGTGATTATATATTAAAGGACCCTCCCTTCCTCCCCAATAGAGACCCAGTGGACCGAGGAGAAAATTGAGTTCTGTGTTTACATTGAGTACTGAGTACCTGCCCGACAGATGGCGCTGTTGATGTACACCCCCTACCTGCATGGCGATCGCTGGCGGATTTTGAACATAGAGTTTTCTGTCGAGCAGCAGAGCTGCAGCTTATATAATCACCGGGTAAGTATATTCAAAAATTTATTTTATTATAAAAATAACATATTTGGCCACTTGGATTGACCTCTTCAAAATGTTTCTAGGATGGCATCAAGACTATGCCTCGCTTTTATTATGATCTGAGAATTGTGATTGGAGAGTGATCTCATGCTCTAATATCACTTTTATTATGATCTGAGAATTGTGATTGGAGAGTGATTTCATGCTCTAGTAAAGGCCGAACACTTGGGATTGCTGAGCGACGGGGAAATTTTTTTGTACTTGAATCAGCATTCTCAGAGAGGTAACACACAAGTTCTTGATTAGTAGGAAGGCAAAGGCAAATTTTATTCTATCGACCCCTTCCGGGGTATGAGAATTACAAACTAACAAAAATATACATATGAATATAAAAAGATATCTGTAGATCACAATTGGATCTATGTACAGTACATATATATTTAGCAAGTACATAAAAAGGTTTACTAACAAAGAAATTTGTAAATGAATTCTTTATACAGGCAATAAAAGATAAAAAGACATAAGATAAGTAACTTATTAAAATAATAAAAAGGACAGTGTAAGGTTGATAAACTTTGCAAGTTTTTTCAATTCTTGAGTACCACTTGTATTGAGGGTAGATTGAATTTAAAAGTGTTAGGTCTTCTGCAACACTGTGGCTATACTTATCTCTTATTTCTCAAATCGGAGGACAAAATAAAACAATGATAATCATCCCCAACCTCATTGCTGTTACATAGTCTGCACGGGTGTTGATTTTCCTACCCAGAATCTCCTATTAGTTATTACCGGAAGTTTGTGGACACCACAGCTATATTTACTAAGAGCAATTCTTTCTGGTATATCTAAATCAATAATATACTTTTCTTGGCCTAAGAAATATATTTCTTTCTGCTTCTGCCTGCCAGTGTTCTCTCTCTATATCTTTTGAGTTTCATTTCTAAGTTATTTATTATCCATGTGTGAGGAAATTTTTGGGATGTTCCCATTCATTTGACATGTCACAACCAAGGATAGTTTTGATTTTATGGTTCCAACTCACAGAATTTCAAGAAAATGATAAACATTTGACAATTAAGACTCCTTTGAATATTCCAATTTTGAATCTGCCATGCAGTTTGGTTGTTCACTCAGCTGATTTTTAATTAACTAATTGTGAAATACTGTACTTAATATGGTCTAGTTTGTCGTAACCCTATATTTCACAACCATAAGTCAAAATTGGTACAATTAGCACATCAAATAGATCACAGTTGATATCAGTTGATAATTCAAGTTTGTTTATTTTTTTTTTTTTTACATTTAATTACCATACTAAATAATGCAATATGGACTTCCATGACTTGCTTGTTAAAGCTATTAACAAGCAAGGCTATTTACCCTTACAATTGAATGTAGTACCAAGGTATACATATTAAGTACACATGGCAGCAAGGAAGACCTGATTGAAAGGGGAAGAGTGAGTTTGATCTCTTCTACCTCCTTATATTCTCTTTGGGAGTGAGTAATGGATCTCGCTTGCTGTCAGTTCCCTATGGTTTGGTTAGGTGGATCCGTAGGCCAGGTGAGGGTGAGCATTGCTCCTACTTTCATCATGCCTGTTGTGATAGGATGGATGCTCTGACCCTTTGAAAGCTGCCCTCCATGTCCTGGAGGGAGTATTGGCTATCTTCCATTGACCAGTACCTTCAGGGTTGTTTGAACCATTGTAAGCTCAATATGAGTCTTCTCCTTGGATTGGATGCAAGTGAACGGTCTTTGCCGAGATTCAACACTAATTGGCGAAGGGGAGAAGATTCGCACACATTTCACGTTCCTACCTTGAATAAGAGGAGCATCTTTGCCTTGAAAGTTGCTCTTCTCTGTCAGGAGGGGGTAACAGAACTTACCTGCAGACTGTTTACTTCGGGGTCCATCAAGTGGAGTGTGAGCCTGGTGTGACAGTTACCACTGTGGCATTTGCTGTATGAGAGAGGTTCCACATGCACCATAGGCCAGGTAACAGTAGAGTATACATTGCCTGTCAAGACACCCCCTCCTCTGGGAGGGAGTGACGGAGCTCACCTAGTGACCGTTTCTACAGGTAGCAGGTAACGGTCCCTCCAGGGATTGAGTACTTGCGCTGTCCATGTAGAGTAAATTGTGTTCATCCATCTTCCTGGTCCCTTCCACACTCCGGGTAGGGGTCTAGTTGAGTTTTGCATTGTTCTGCTAGCTCTCAGATAGGTCCCGAAAGAGGGAGAATTTTGATGGGATTGTAAAGAACATGTCTCCACCTAAAGTACTTTTCAGCAGATCAGACTTTGCCTGCCTCTGCCGAAGTACCACCATCTCCTTGGGTGACCGGTCCTTGCTCAAAGGAAGCTTTGAGCAGTCTTGCCTATCATGGGACTTAGGTCACTGGCGTACTTGCCTACTGCCAAATTGAGGAGGACATCATGGGGATATTTTCCCTCAAAGCTCTGTCTTCAATGCATCGGCAAGTGTGGGAAAGTTTCAGGCTCTTTATGATGTTAAACTTTTGTGGGATTGAGATTCTGACATCATCTTTGCCTTGCTGGCATGTGACGAAGAACCAGTACCAGTTGGTCTCGAACACCAGTTCGTGACTTTTCAATCCTGGTGCCATGTTAGGGCACTGCATTGCATCAATTTGCATGAGAACATTGCAGACTTCTCATTAACCCCAGCAGGAACAAGAATTGAGTGTCAAGACACTTCCTTCTGGCATGGTGAGGCTGTTAGCCTGCAGTTGTGGCTTTGGTAAATGCACACCTTTGCCATCTCAAATAAGAGCTCATAAGCCTAATCTTGTTAGTAACCTTTGTTCACCTGTCGGCATAATCTGAGCTGAAGGTACGTTGATTAAGGACTGCATAGTTGAAAGAACCTGCTTCTGCCATTAAGGCCAGACCATCTACAATGAAAAGAAGGAAGTTGGGTCTGAAAGTGTCAGACCACCTTTTTTGCTGTACCGAACGGATATTACTCCAGAGCCTTGGTCACCTTTTCCTTGATTCTGAGGTGGCTTCTCAGTAGTAGTGTAGCACTCATAGAACTGTCATGGAACTTACATTGTTTCCTATCTAAGGTATCACATTTAGCTTAAGTATTGGCGAGGGGTAGAATGACTTGTTTGTTTACCTTTCTTGTTTGTCTGGAGGGAATGCAGCAGCCACAACTGTTATACACTTGACTAATGTCTGATGATGGCAAGTTACACCACAGAGCACTTTTCTTACAAACTCCATCTGGCAGAAGCAACGTGCCTCCTCCTAACGAGGGGGAGGATGGGTTGGTGTCTTACCCAACAATATTCTTGTTGTGCATGGTTTGACATTGCCCACTCCATCTCCCTGATAGGTAGATAGGTTTTATTGGTCTTAGTATTACCTTCTTTTAAAGCCATTACTGGCTGAGACCCTGACAGTTTCTGCATCCTTATGATTACCTTTTAGGAGGCTGTTGGAGCCACCTTCCTTGTTCCCGTATGGGACCAGGATAGATGACATGTCCAAGGAAGAAAAATACCATCTTTTTTTTATTATGGGGACTTGCTCCCACAAATGAGTGTCTCCCTATTTTAAAGGATGAAAGTTTTGTATGCAAGTAGGAACAAATAATAAATTGTAAAAGCAATTATATTTATCTTAGCTATACAAATTGTAAAACCAATTATAATTCTCTTAGCTATACAAACCAGAGTCCTTTAAATTAAATTTCTGATCTCAACCCTCTTCCTCTCAGTCCTAGGCCTCAGGACAAAAAGAGGCTAATCTGTGATAGGGAAGTGGGCAGAGCTTTCCCTTGTAACACGTGGTGTTAATCAGTTGCATTGTTAATAATTCAGTGGCTGTTCCAGCGTTGCTAGAGACATTTCCATATTTTAGAACACGTGTGTATAGCTATGAAAATATTAATTCTACTTATCAAATTTTTTATTTTATACACCCATTAAATTCTGTAAGAAAATGATAAGTGAATTGTAGCACCATGAGTCATAGTTGTTTAGAATATTGGTGACATAATTAACTTCTTTCTTACACCAGATTAATGTAATTAAAGATTAGTTTAAATTGTAAAAGGCAATGTTATAAAAGCTCTAAATTGTAAAAGGCATTGTTATAAAAGCTTTGTAAGAATTAGTCATGCTTTTCAAAATTTAATAACTGTAATCTATTACTGTTCTGCACAGGGAAAGGAGTTGTGAATCCAGAGAACCAGATCGAGTTAGCTCGCCTTGCCGACTGTGCTATTGATATATATGCAATGACTGCCTGTCTGGGACGTGCATCTCGGTCATATTGCATAGGAGTAAAGAATGCAGACCATGAGGTAAGATAAATTCCTTTTTTAAATTGATGAAGGTTTTGTATCTCATTTTAAATTTGATAATTAGTTGACAAGAGGAACGAAAATAAACTTAAAGGCATTAAAAAATAGAAACATATACATTGGTGTCAAAGAAATAGCTTAGCTGCTAGTCATGTATCATATTTTTATAAGAATAGCTGATGCATTTTCTGTCTCTGTATGACGTTATCAAGCTTGACTGCATTGCAAAATTCCTCCTTCATTGAAGCTTTTTAAATTTCATAGTCATTTTAAGCTTCCATTGATACAAATAACTTTTAATGTTTTAAAAAAATAGCTAGTGGTTTACTTATAAAATGTTTTTACCCATAAATTGAAAAGCTTATGTAAGATCATTTATGATGACAAAACTATTGGTGCTATTTTCTTGAATAGTATATGAATTTGTTTATATTTTTTTTCTGGATTGGTATGTAAACATTGTCAGTAAAATTCTTCTCAAGTAGTATTTGGAGTTAAAAGACTGCAGGGATGCTGTAATTATCATAAAAAGACTATTACTAGCAGTGTATCAATGTTAACATGTTTTATGACTTTCCTACTAAAATTTTGTCACATTTTTGGGTAGTACAGTATTGAAGACTTGAAAGAGCTATAATAATTGGCCTTCAAAGTTTTTCAACAAGATTACTTTGTAATTATTAGTCTTGTAAGGCATACAAGAAGAATTTACTCTCAAGAAAATGGACAGCCAACCAGAAAATGCCAAAAGAGAACAAATGAAAACTACAAGATAGAAAGCAACACATCTTTTATTGAAGGACCATTGCAAAAGTGTCTTTTTAAGTACTGTCTGCAGTACGTGACTCAAGCCTTGGAAAGGTACTGAAGAGTTATTGGTTACACGTGTTTACTCGAAACGTTCGACGACATCTAAGCAAGGTTGCTTTACTGGGAGGAGGTGTAATTATAATAAAGTAGTTTAACGAGATCGCTAATTATTGTACTCTAAAAATTTTGCCATAAGGCTCATTCTTAGATGAGATTGAGGCTGGATTAAAATGTGAAAGAAATGACATTTGCGTGAAGAGGCTAAGGTGACAGTCAATTTGGGAGACACAAGCAAAATATTAGATAGAAAATAACGCAAGATGTGCCAAAAGGCATACTGAAAACACTTGTGCATTATTTTTTTTAAAAGGTGATTAACAATAGTTTGTTCCAACATGGAGTACTTACCTCTTACTACTTTCTTAGGAGTATCTGGGATCTCCTCCCAACCGACCAGAGTTTTGTGTAGTCTACCCTATACCCATTTTCTATGAGGGTTAACCTCAAGAGGAGTGATATGCGCCCTGAGGCTAACCCTGGGTCAGAGAGCATGCTTGCTCAGGTCTCGACCTCCAGTAAGTTCTCTGGTCGCGTCGCGATATCATCTCGCCGCTCTCCTTAATCCCAGTGTGACTTTGTGTCCCCGACCCCTTTGTGTCTCACGCGGTTCCTTTGTGCTTTTCCCTTTGCTTTCCCTGTGCGTTCTTGTGTCTCGTAGTGCTTCCTACTGTGTTATGGAGCATACCCGCCGTTGTCCTGGGCCTATGGCTGGTAAATCATGGTGAGCGTTTCTGTCAAAACCCGAAGTAGACCCTTACTCATTGTGTCCTGGTGCAAGCAGGGCACGTCTCCTCTGATGACCCTATGTGGGGGAAAAATTTTCCTAAGTCTTCTCCAGCCTCCAGGGCTTGTTTTTCAGGAACTTCTGCAGCCGAAGGTACCGCTGAGAAGGAACACTCGCCGACATCAGACCCCCTCGCGTGGGTACCCCCGAAGACACCCTTCAGGTCCCCGCTGAGAATGGAAGAGGGCTTCGGTTCCTGGTCCCCCACTGAAGAGCGTCCGCGCTCCCCTCCAGCGCCATCTGCTACATTTCCGGACGTCTTCCTACAGGCCCCGCCGCCGGTCGAGCGTCGAGGGATCCCTCCTTTGTCTTCGTGTGAGTCGGGTCTACAAGTCGTCGGGTTCGTCAGTCGAGGCTTTTTCCTGCTCCTCGGAGAATGAAGCCTGGAGAAAACACAGAAGACATCGAGAGAAGTCCCGCAGGGGGCACTCCCGTTCGCGCTCTCGCTCCACGTCTCGCCACGGGAGAAGACGTTCCGAATCCCCCAGAAGGAAATGGAGGAGAAGTGGCTCCCCAGATGAGGAGTGGGTGGTTATACCTCGCAGCAGACTGTTAGAGTTAGCAACGGTCCCAGGCTCTTCAGGTTGGCACCCTAGAGCCTGTTCTCCGGAGAGATACTCTTCCAGTAGCAGATTCGACTGACGGAGGGAGTCGTCGTTCCAGGTCCCAGCAGACAGGCATAAGTTCGCGAAGGTTCTGGCTCCATCCGCCCAGCGGAGAGAGTCGCCCCTTCGGTCTGGCAGCCGTGTCCAGACCTCCAAGACATCCCTGAGCCGTCAGGATCGTGAAGGACGGCTCCCCTCGTCGAGTAGACCCGCAGACATGTGGACCTCCGTGAGGAAGGATAGACCGAGGACGGAGGCCTCCGTCTCGACGGCTATGCCCGTTTTTCAACCAGAACCCCAGGAGATGGAGAGGACCAAGGCCTTGGCTTCTCCCCGTACGAAGACCTCTGATGGAGGTGCCCCGTCGCATGCAGCAGTTCGTCCTGCGGAGGAGCTGGACGATCAGGGGGAGGGCTCAGCAGCGGAGGTATCAGCCTATCGCAGAGTGATAGGCCTCATCCGGAGACACCACAGGCTAGACGAGCCCGAGCCCTCCTTTGAGGAATTCTGGCGGTCCAGTCTCGACAGACTGGTGGATGCCCCCATCCAGCAGAGACCCTCCCTGGTCCTTCCGCTAGCTAGGGATGTGAAGCTAGGTAGAGCCCACATAGACAAGATTGTGGCCAACCACGCCGAGGCTCCCAAGAACCAGAGTTCCTCCAAACTACTACAGGGCCTGAAGTCCCAGAGCAAGTTTTACCTTCCGGAGGGCCACCGTGCAGGCGCATGTACCCTGGAGCCTGCACTCGCCGGTTTGGGACAAGGAGCTGCGGAAGATAGAGCCTCGTCAGCACCAATCTGTTTTTCTCCTGCGGAAGCCACCATGATGGAGGAGATTGCGAAGGACCTGGTGAACGTCTCCTCCTGGCTGGATTGGTGGGCTTCTACCCTGGTGGGCGTCCAGGCATCGTACGACCTCACAGTCCCAGAAAATCAGGCCTTACTCAAGGAGCTGATTAGCTCGGGAGGTAAGGCCCTGAAGTTTCTCTCAAACCAGTCACTAGCACAGGCTGCCAACTGGGTCCTACGGAGGAGGGACACAGTCCTTAATAAGATAACCAGACGGCTCCCCGACAGAGAGGCGAGGTCCATGTGAAGCCTAACCCTGTGGGATGACTCGATTTTCCCCCTGAAGGCAGCTGAGGAGTCGATTGAAAGGGTCAGAAAACTCAAGGACCAGGGCAATCCCAGACCTCCCCCAGTGAGGAGACCCGCGCACAGAAGGTCGACCTCAGATTCCTCTGCCATCTCGGGCTACTCCTAGCCAGACCAGGAGAGACACCCCTACTACGGCCTGGTCACAGTCCTCTCAGCCCTCCCGTAGGGGAGCAGCCTCAGCTCAATCCTCCTATAGGCCTTCGCATGCAGCTTCCAGAAGAGGGCGTTCAGGCCGCGCCTCGAGGAGAAGATAGGGAGGGAGGCCCCCTACTCCTGCTGAAGCCTCAGGTGGGGGGATGCCTCAAACACTCTTGGCAAGCATGGAAAGACCACGGAGCAGACCCGTGGACTGTGGCAGTCCTGAAGGAAGGGTACAGGTTACCCTTCCTAGCAGAACCCCCACCTCTGATACCAGATCAGCAGGCAGGGTGGCTAGCCCCCAAGGACCCCTTGAAAAAGACAGCCCTACAGGAAGAAGTCTCAGAGATGTTGGCAAAAGGAGCGATGGAACCAGTCAAGGACCCTGGTCCGGGGTTCTACAGCAGGCTGTTCCTGGTGGAGAAGGCAACAGTGGGCTGGAGACCAGTCATAGACCTCTCAGCCCTCAACAAATTTGTGTGCAAGACCGAATTAAAGATGGACACTCCGAAGTCGGTCTTAGCGTCCTTGAGGGAAGGGGACTTCATGATGTCAGTAGACCTCAAGGACGCCTACTTCCAAATTCCAATTCATCCATCCACCTACGGGTGAAATGGGGTACCCATACGTTGCAGTTCAAGACCCTCTGCTTCGGGCTGTCCACAGCCCCTCAGGTCTTCGCGAGGGTCTTCACGACGGTCTCAGCCTGGGCACACGAACAGGGCATTCGCCTGATTCGGTACCTAGACGAATGGATGTTACTTTCAGCCTCAGAGGAAGTACTGAGGGAACAAGGCACGAAGCTTCTGCGGTTCTGCAACGTCCTGGGTATCATCATCAACCTGAAGAAGTCCCAGTTGATACTCTCCACCAGGATGACCTACCTCGGAATGGTTCTGGACTCCCGGTTGGCGAGAGCCTTCCCCTCCGCGGAGAGATTAGACAACCTAGACCGAGTCCTCCGCCCCTTCCTTCCTTGTCGGACCAGCCCAGGAGAGCGAAGGACTGGCAGAGACTGATAGGACACCTTGTGTCATTAGAGAAACTGGTCCCCCAGGGCAGGCTGAAGCTCAGAGAGGTTCAGTGGAATCTGAAGGAGAACTGGAACCAGAGGGACTTCCCCCCCCACAAGGTGATCCCGGTGTTCCCGGAGACGAAGGAGGTCCCAGAGTGGTGGTGCGGCAGGTCGAACACCCTCAAGGCTCAAGGGAGTGCCCTTCGCAGCCGACCCTCCGGAGATGCACCTGTTCACGGACGCATCAAAGGAGGGGTGGGTGCCCATCTGCTCGTACGGTCAGCAAGAGGGACCTGGACGAACGAGGAGAAAGCCCAGCACATAAACGTGCTAGAGATGCGGGCAGTACGAAGTACGAAGGGCGTGCCTGGAGTTCATCCATCTACTCCGGGGGAACACCGTGGCGTTGATGTGCGACAACGCCACGGTAGTGGCCTACATAAAGAAACAAGGAGGACTAAGATCGAAGGAGTTGTGCGTCCTCACGTTGGAACTGCTGGAATGGGCCGAAGTAGAACAGATTGGGATCTCAGCAAGATTCATTCCAGGAAAAAGGAATGTCCTGGCTGACGGCCTCAGCTGGATGGGACAAGTAGTGGGGTCCGAATAGTCCCTGCACCCAGAAGTAGCCAAAACTATCATTCTAAAATGGGGGTTGCCGGTGATGGATCTCTTCGCAACCAGGTTGAACGCACAGCTCCCCGTGTTTTGTTCTCCTGTGCCAGACTCAAGAGCGGCGTTCAAAGATGCCTTCCAACATCCCTGGGACAACCTCGACATTTACGCCTTCCCCCCCTTCGGGATGCTCAAACAGGTCCTCAACAGAGTAAGAAGGGCGGACAACCTGTGGATGACTTTGGTAGCGCCCTGGTGGCCGGAGAGAGAATGGTTCCTGGATCTAGAAGAACTGGCATGACTTCCACCTTGGCCCCTTCCAGACAGGCCAGACCTTCTTCGGCAACCACATTTCCAAAGGCTTCACGAGAACCCTCGGTCCCTCCGTCTTCACGCGTGGAGGTTATCGAGCGTCTCCTGAGGAAAGAAGGCTATTTGTCGGGGACGGCAGCGAGAATGTCAGGCTACCTGAGACAATCATCGGCAGCAGTCTACCAAGCAAAATGGGCCACCTTTACTAAGTGGTGCGCCTCTAAGTCTGGAAGAACACTATCTCCTTCTGGTTGAGGCAGGTGATCATCAGGGCCTACAGTAAAGCGGGTATCCCCCTGCCGGGAAAGCCCAGACCCCACAACATTAGGGGTCTGAGCACCACGTCAGCGTTCGAGAAGAATATGGCAGTGGGCCAAATCCTGAGAGCAGGCACCTGGGCTAACCAGTCTACCTTCACTGCTCATTACTTGAAGGACTATTCAAGAAAATCCCTGGACGGTTTCTCGATAGGTACCGTCGTTTCTGCACTCCAAACGGTTTAAAGGTCTAGCCCCAGTGATAACCACGGGTAGAAAGTACAAGAGATACAGGTTCGTTCCTTAACCCCCCTTGTTCTTCCTCCCCCCCCTATTCCGCTTAAAATGGTCTCAGATAGGACTCTGGCCCGGGATACAAGGACCCCTACTTTGGAAGGACATGGCTCCTAGGATTTCTTGCAGAGGTGAGTTACTTAGACACAAAGATGAGTTTTTTGTGTAGTTTCCCCTATTCTCATTTTTCCTTGGGGTCACCAAGACCTAGCCTCCTATCTAGGTCTTTGGATATATCTCGGCACGGTCTCAGAAGGTTTAAGGCCACTCCCACCTCCTAAAGTATAAGTCTCCTAAGAAAGTAGTTCGAGATAAGTACTCCGTGTTGGAACAAATCACAAATTTTTAAGTAATTTGTATTTTTCCTAACAGTACTTACCTCGAACTACTTTCGGGTAATGGCCCGCCCTTCCTTCCCCGAGTGCCTTATGGAATTCTTAGAAACCTAAAACTACTAAGAACTTACTGGAGGTCGAGACCTGAGCAAGCATGCTCTCTGACCCAGGGTTAGCCTCAGGGCGCGTATCACTCCACCTGAGGTTACCCCTCATAGAAAATGGGTGTAGGGTAGACTGCACAAAACTCTGGTCGGTTGGGAAGAGATCCCAGATACTCCTAAGAAAGTAGTTCGAGGTAAGTACTGTTAGGAAAAATACAAATTTCTTAAAAATTTGTGATGTTAGAAGTAATGGAAATAGGTTCAGTTTCAGCTAGAAAATTGATCTCTTAAATTCGTATGAACAGGTACAGTATTGATTGTATGGTGATGTCTATATTATTTAATGGTAAGTTTGTAGAGCTTACGCACAATTAATATTTTCATTTACAACACTTTGCAGATGCTTTTAGCACTGACCTTCTGCCATGAAGCATCTAAGAGAGTCGGAGTTCTTGTGAAAGAAATAGAAGACGGTCCTCAACTCAACAATGACAGTTCTCACATAAAAATTGCCGATACAATTATTGGAAACAAAGGCTACGCAGCCGAACATCCACTAACGCGTGTATTTTGGTGAGCTTTTTGTACATTTTGGCACATCCACAAAGGCACTCTGATCAATGCAATTATATTAAGGATGTCCTCTAACTTAGTTATAGGATTTTAAGGTGCTCAAATTTATGTTCATTATTTTGTGACACTATTAATGAAATGTATATAATTTACCTATTACAAAAAAATAGTAAGTAATTTTAGCATTATTATTTAATACCAAAATCTTAATCGCCTTAAAATACTAGAACTATGTTATTTTACCTCTAGCCTAGGGAATTTAATATTCATATTGTACATATATGTATTAAAGTTTTCAAAAAGATATATATTTTTAATATCTCACCTGGCAATGTTATTTAAAGGTCTCTGCACAAGTTAGCGATGGCCATTATATTTTCCTAAATGATATTATTCTTCAGTTGCGGTATCATTTCTGAAAAGGAATAAGATCATAAAGAACAAAGTTTTTCGGTACAGTGGTGTATTTACTAAAAAGCAGTATTTTTACCTTACAAAAAGGTTGTTTTCCCTTTTTCCTTAACTTTTATTTCTTATGAAATAACTGATGTGAATCGGTAGGTAATAATAGTATTTTGACTTGTATATTTGTCAGTATAATTGTACTGCCTTTGTGCTTTATTTTAATGATAAAATGTTTCCAATGGGTTTCAATAGTAATCAGAGGAATATTTATTTGTTTAATAATTACTGTTGATATTATAAAATTTTCTTTTACTCAAAAGGTATAAAATATGTGAAGTATATATATATATGAATAACAGATTATGAGAAGTAAAGAATTTGTGTAGAATATGAGTAGTACATATATGATGAATAGATTTATAAGCATGTCAAAATTTTGAATAAAATTGAAGATTAATCATCATGGTTTCTTTAAAAGAATAAGTATAAACTCTCCTCCATAAGTGTCATTGCATATGCCTCTCCCTGTATATTCTGTACTGTACATGAAAAAGTCTACAAGTAGTTTTTAAACATTATAATTTAATATTGAAATACAAATCTATTTCACTTGCATTCTTATGGGTAAAAATGTGAAATGTGCTAGAATTGGTTATTATGTATTGTACAATTAATTACAGTGGTACCTGGTTTTACAAGTTAATTTGTTCTGGGAGTTGGCTCACAAACTAAATATTTCCAACAAGAAATAAAGGCAATGCACTTGATGCATAAACATTCTACAGGTCCATAAATACGAGTGCTAAAAAGTTCCTGGTTATAAGGGTATCGTGGAAGGGCAGAGCTGTTACTTTTACAGGGGAGGTGGGACAACTATTTAAGTGATGATAGGCCAAAAAAAGCACATCTCTCTCTCTTAGCTTGACTTCTTTGTAGGAAACTTATGTATAACCCTGAACATGACAAATTTGGAAATAATTTCTATCAATCCTAGGTATACAAAACTGGAGCTATTTATGCAGAAGTATTTATTTCGGTGAAGCTGACACTAGCAGTTAAAGCTTTTGAGAGGTGTAACTACCCTCCGCTAGTTAGCAAGGGGGTAGTAGCTCATGCCAGTACTAGCGACTGATCGTCATTTTGCAATTGAAGCAGGACTTCTTGGGGGTAGGTGATGGCAAGACCAGTAGTGTATGTGTAAAGAGCTCCAGGTTTGTATAGCTAGGAAAAATAAAAATTATTTCCAAATTTGTCCTTTGTTCCAAACCAACATACAAACCTTCCGCTCTTTAAGTAGATAACTCGCCTTTAGGTGGAAGTCAGTCCTAAAACCAAGTGGCTGGAAGATTGTCCCAGGGTGGCACTCTGTGCTTTACACGACCTGTTTAGAGGGCACCCTGATACCTCGTTATCCTTAGGCATATGGCTTGGGCAATCAGTACTAATGTAGAATTTAGCGACGAAACTTGACCAGGTAAGTGTACAATTGGAGCTAAACCCCTTACTTAACTAGACACTGCCTGACTCCACCTCGCATGGAGGACGGGAACATAACAAATACTGTATACTGTATATACACTGTATATCAGGTTGCACAAAGGGCACAGTATCCACATGCAGTTAGACGAGGTCAGTTTGCAGAGTTCCTCGGATGCTGCGCCACAAGAGAGAGGAGGATTAAATAAGCAGTGGGCAGTCACTCACACATTCACCCTATCCTTACTCGTGGGTAATGTCTGCCCTCCGTTCAACTTGAAGACGAGGCTGAAGGCTGAGCGATAGCCTTTTATCGCTGATGCTGAACAGTTTTTCCTCCCTGAGGTACAAAAAGAACTCCACTCTTGTTGGTATAGAGGCACCCAGTGGAGTAGATACCCCATCCATGACACCAGCCACAAAAGATGGACAACTCCCGAAGGTATCCTGCCATGTGCTTCACAACTGGCTTTGAAAAGCCTTTTTGTGAGCAACTGCTGGATAACCTTCAGGCGTGAAGTGGTAGCAATGGTATTGTTCGATGATAAATCTTCACATGTGGTTGTCTGAGTAGATCGGTAAGTGGAGGGAGCTTCCTCGGGTCCTTCGTGAGCAGATGTAGAAGGTCTAAGGACCATTCTGCATGTTGCTACAGCAGAACTATGAGGGTCATCGCTAGATCTTCCGATGCCCTGACCTTATTTAATAGCCTCCTTACAAGGCAGAAGGGGAGGAATGCATAGACATCCATTCTGTTACACTGATGTTGAAAAGCATCCAGCCAGAACACACAGGGATCTGGTACTGGCACCAGTACACCGGAAGCTTCCAGTTTTGGGACGTTGCAAACAGGTTGATTGTCGGCGAATCCCACTAAGTCAAAACCTTGTTGCTTCAAGGACCATTCAGAGCCAACTTAGATTGTCTGCTATCATATTCTTATATTCTTATTGCCTGAGATGAAATGGGCTGATATGGCTACCGAATTGTCTTCCATCCATCTGAGGATTTCCACAGCCAAGTGGCATAGGTGCTGTGAAAAGGTACCACCTTTTTGTTTATGTGGGACACCACAGTAGTGTTGCTGCTCATCAACACTACAGAGTGCCCTGAAAGGAGCCAATGGAAAAGCTTGAGGGCCAGATAAGCTGCCTTCATTTCCAGGAGATTTATATGGTAATATCTATCGGATTCAGACGAAGGCCCGGATGCCATGAGGTGAGACAGATGAGCCTCCACTCTTTTGATGCATCTGCGAAGAACAACAAATCCAGGGAAGGAAAGAGAAAGTCTACTCACTTCAGGGATGTTGGTGTCTGACACCCACCAGCTCAGGTCTCTCTTCTGCTCAAGCCCTACCAGCATGAGAGTGCTCGGTGGGTCTCTGCGCTGAGACCAATAGGTCTTTAGCTGCCACTGTAGAGACCAAATGCCGAGACGGTCGTGTGGCACTGAATTCTTGAGAGAGGTTAGGTGCCCGAGCAGCCTTTGCCACTGATGTGCTGACAATTTGTCTCATGCGAGGAAACTCTGGGATGTCTCTCTCTCAGTCTCTTTACTCGATCTCCGGATGGAAAGACCTAGCCTATTGGGGTCTTGATTCTCATCCCTAGGTATACTATGTCTTGGACCGGTTACAGATGGGACTTCTCGTTATTTATCAAGAACCCCATATCCTGACAAAAAACAAGAAGTTTGTCTCGACAGAGGAGAAGGGTCTCCCTCATGGCTGCAAGAATTAGCCAATCATCTAGATAACGAAGGAGACGAATGCTGTTCTTGTGTACCCAGGTGAACACTTGGGGTGCTGTGGACAGGGCGAAGCACAGCACTTTGAATTGGTATATCTTTCCCGCTAAGGTGAATTGTAGGAACTTCCTCGATGATGGTAGGGAATCTGTCATCGTTGGATGAAGGGTCAGACGAGGGAAAAAGCTGGTGAAAGGGAGAGTGTACCCCTTTCTTAACAAAGAATCCAGGCTGGAGAAACGCCCTTCTTAGTGGGACTGTCCTCAACGGTGCTTCTTACTTTCTTTGCCCTTTCTGGAGCCCCTAGATTAAAAGGGACGCTTGAGGTCTTGACTCTACACTGCTTCATTCTGCTGGGCGACCACGCTCGCAAGGCGAGAGCTGGAAAAGTGCGCTGGCTTGAGCGCCTCTTTCAGTTCTTACAGGTAAGTGATATACCTGCGTGTGTTCGCGAGGTACGAGATGATATAGCGTGTTGACATGCACGCCTTTCTTATCTCATCCAGGTAAGGTTTATACTTGTGTGTGTTTGTTGTGAACACACTCTTCTATCTGAAGATCACATGGAGTGAGCGCAAGCAGGGTAGAACTTGCCCTAGTACCAGAACAGATTTCTAGCATTCACGAGTCACGATGCAAAGACTCGTGAACATAAGCATCGCACTCGTAAGGTGTGGCACACTTGTCTGACTCAAGCAGACGAGCTCGCCCTACCCCCTCGCTAGGAAGTAAAGCGCGCAACAGTGGGCGTCGTGCCCACTCCCTTATGAGTGTGTCCAGGAGAGGAGCAATCCTGCTTACCGTATCTCCTGCAGGAGAAAGGCATGACGACAAGAAAGACAAGATGGCAACCGTCATTGGGACTGGTGGAGGGCTGTCTTCTCTCGGAAGGGAGAGCACTCAACACCTGAAGGTGGACCTCCACCCGAGCGAACTCTGCCAAAGATAAACTCCGAGAACCGCTCTCCCACCTGAGCAGGGTGAACGCTAGAACAAGCAGGAGGAGAGATCTCAGCAACTTTGCGAGCACAAGACTCTGGTAAAGCACCTCTAGAGTCTGGCTTGGGAAGAACGAGATCAAACCCTGGGGCGAATGTCTCCCCTTGCTCCGCACCCAATTGCTAGATCTTTTGCAGTCATCCCTCGCACAGGGAACCTGTGATTCCAAGGAAGGCAACAACAGATGAACCGTGTCATCCAAGAGAGACTTAACCCTGTGGGTGGCCAGCACTGCTTTGCTAGGGGAAGCAAGGGAGGCCCCCAGCACGCAGGGTTGTCCCGGAGTCACATGACTGCCACTTGTACTTGACCGACTCCCAGGGGAAGCCGATCGAGCAGAATTGATGTGGCGAGATCGAGCCAACGGAGAATGGAGGAGAGTTTTCTTTCCTAGCGAGGCTCACCTTGAAGGGGGAAGAATCCCTCTTTGCCTACTTCCGGCCCCTACTAAATCTCAGCCACTGGGAGGCAACCACACCACAATCAGCGCAAGGAGACTCATGTGAGCAAGAGTGACCCCTGCATGCAGGGCAGAGGTCGTAAGGATCAGTCTCCTTAGCCAACATGAAGGTGCCGCATTGGTGCCCTTCAATGCCAGGACAAACCAGCGTGGTCTTCAATATCTTCATGGAGACTCATACCAAATAAAAGAGAAAGTTAGATGGTAACAATCTAAGCTTTAGGCCAGTTGTTTCAAGGAAATTTCTTATTTCTTAGGTTTTATGAGCGGAGGAGTAAGACACGTCTGCACTCCACCAAACTAAAATAAAAAGTGACAGCCAGATGCTGGTGCTGTTGTGCCTAGCCTACCCCACTACTCCCACCTGGCTAACTAGCGGAGGGTAGTTACACATAGCAAAAGATTTAACAGCTAGTTTCAGCATCGGTGAAATACATACTCCTAGGTAAAGAGAAGAAGGTTTGTATGTTGTGCTGAAACAAATCATAAATTAATATAAACAAATAAATTCTGTTGCTCCAAATTGCACAGTGAAAGCAGAAGTACGTCGGAGTGTGAATAAAGGATGCGAAGTGTTTGGGACAGTGAAGAATAGAGGGTTAAGGATTAATGTGAAGAGAGTTCTGTATGAGAAAGTGATTGTACCAACTGTGATGTATAGATCGAGTTGTCGGAAATGAAAGTGACGTAGAGACAAATTGAATGTGTTCGAGATGAAGGGTCTGAGGAGCATGGCTGGTGTATCTCAATTGGATAGGGTAAGGAACAAAGTAGTGAGGGTGAGAATGGTTGTGAGAAATGTATTAGCAGCTAGATTGGATATGAATGTGTTGAAGTGGTTTGGCATGTTGAGAGAATGGAAAATGGCTGTCTACTAAAGAAGGTGATGAATGCAAGAGTTGATGGAAGAAGTACAAGAGGAAGGCCAAGGTTTGGTTGGATGGATGGGGTGAAGAAAGCCCTAGGTGACAGGAGGATAGATGTGAGTGAGGCAAAAGAGCACGCTAGAAATGGGAATGAATGGCCAACAAAGTGTAACGCAGTTCCGATAGGCCCTGCTGCTACCTCGGGTCACCTTGGTGACTGCTGAGGTAGCGGCAGTAGGGAGAGTCAGCATATGAAGCTCCATTCGTGGTTGATCATGGGGGAGGATGGGCTCTGGCATCCTAGAAGTACCAACCAAACTGTCGAGTCCCTCGCCAGGGAGGGACGAATGAGAAAAATCCCCTCTTCTTTTTTCTTTTGTTAGTTACCTCCCAAATTGGGGGAAGTGCCATGGTAGATAGATAGATAGAATAATTCACAATAAAAAAACAGAAATATGGACAATTTAACCCTCACCTTACTTTTGAGACAGTTGTGGCTGGCATGGAGATGAAAGAGGAAGAGTGGGTGCCTACTTGGATGGAGAATCCTCCTCTGTGAGAACTTCTGGTAAAATAAAAATAAAGAATTCCATTTAAAAGTAATATGATAAATTTGTAATTTGTATTTTTCTTAATTATACAAACATTGAGCTCTTTACTATGGATATATTGTTCCAGCTTGCTGGAAAACGAACCATAAACTTTTAACCCGAGGTAAACAACACCCACTAAAAATTTTTGGGGGGGGGGTTAAATCAACCATCCACCTCACACACAGATCAGCTGTCTACCCACTTCTGATGCTGGCATGACTTTCCTGGGGGATAGGTGATGGCGGGCCAAGTATGAGTAAAGAGCTCAAGGTATTTAATAGTTAGTATCAAGCAGTATCACTGTACTTAGAGATCCATCCTAATAAGGATGGTGCTAAAAAATGTAACTTACCAGAATCAATGTCAAATTCAGTGTGTAATGGTACCAAAGCCTACCCCAAAGTAAGAGGAATGGAAGATGCAGAGGAGCCAGTTAATCTCTCTCTCCTTTTGACTTCCATCGAACACTTTACCATGGACGGAGGTGCTTTCTGTCCTGCTGGCTATATAACTAGTAGAGCCACCACCACAGGGTCAAGAACTAGTGTTGAAAGACTCGTGGGTTTAGGTTACCATATTCCAACATCTGTCTGACTGCAGATTCTTCAGGGTCCAAGTGGGGTAATCAGACTGTGAGCTCTGCATTGAGCTCATATCCCGACCCCCCTCAAAGGACGAAGCGTATGATCTTGAAAGACTCGCGTAGTCAGAAAGCGGCGTTTTCCGTGACTCCTCTTTCTTGTTTCTGCCAGTGCTAAGGAAGAAACACTAAAATAACTGGCATAAGATATCAGGTTCTTTTCAGAAGCTATGACCATAGAAGTACTGTATTCCCCTCTAAACAGATGATGGCCCACCTCTATCAATAGACAGCTTCAGCAAACCGTAGTTATACCGCAATCTCCCATAGAGACCTTGGGAAAAGCCTTTAACTTGAAGCTAGATAGCCTCCAACCACATTTAAATTAGCGTCTCCCTCTACCCTTCCTCGTCCCACCTTCTCTGTCTTGCTAGGTTGGGAGACTTTATGTAAAGGCTGTACAAGCACAGTATCCCTACAAGATGAAAAAGTTGTTGGCTGTCCTGATTGGGGATAGAGAAGATTGCAGAGCCTTCTGAAGGAAGGATCTCTAGCATCGATCAAGGCATAGACAGAAGTACTTCGTACTGTTAACTCTGATCGAGGTGGAGAGGAAGCGATGACCCCATGCCTGAGCATGAGGCTGAGGCTCCTTTACCAACGCCTCAAAGGCAGTCCATTGTGCACAAAGATGACATCGAAAGGTACCATCTTCTCAACACTGTATACCTCAGTACCCTGTCCAAACAAGGAGCAGTAGTGCATTGTCCAGCAAGCAAAGGCGATCACCTCAGCTCTTCTAATCTGTGTCCAACAGAAGTTGTACAAAAGCCAATTAAGGGCTGTGCACCCTTTTTGGGGGAACCTGGGTCACGGACCAGGGGTCAAGGTTGACATGTCACCAAGGTCCCAGGGCCCGTATGGCCATGGCACTCGATTGTGGTCCCCTCCTCCATGGGACCAAGGACCACTCAGGTGTCGGGTGTAATCCACCCCCATGAAGGAGAGGTGATATCAAGAGCCCTATTCTTGTAACTACAACAGGCTTTCCTGGACTTCTTTTATTTCTTCTTGAAGAAGTGTCAGGATCAGAAATGGACAAGCAAGAGAAAGAGGAAGAAAAGTTGCGAGAGAAAGGGGAACAAATCGCTTCTTCCGCTTATCAACTTTCTCCTCAGGGTCTGCAAGCATAAAGTCCATGTCCAAGCAAACAATGACTTTGAAGATCTCCCAAGGGGAGACACTATCCAGGTTGCTTCACTGAGACTGGGTGCCCTCTCCTCAACATGGGAAACAGAAGAACCCTTATTAGAGAAGAGAAGATTGTCCACAGCCCTAGAAGGAAAGTAAAGTTGATGGAGATCGCCAAGGTTCTTCCAACAGAAGCCTGGCAGAAAGTGAACATGGACCTGAGGGGAATCCAGAAAATGGCCAGAAAGAAAGGGGATTATGGCACAGGGATGCAGT
>NC_090730.1:12894919-13069919 GCF_036898095.1 Palaemon carinicauda
GAGAGAGAGAGAGAGAGAGAGAGGAGAGAGAGAGAGAGAGAGAGAGAGAGGGATGGTTTTAAAGTACTAAACAATAAATATGATAGGTTATAACACATTGGTGTTTATGTAATATTAACTGTATAGATGGTTTGAATAAGTTAAGAAATGGTGTAAACAATTCTTTGTTATTGTATTCGCGCGGAAGCTAGACATCAGCTGATGTGATCACAGCCAAAAGTAAAACAAAAATAAGTTAGCAATACTCGATTTTTAAAACACACCCGAAATTTAACAACATAAGTACATGTTTTGTTATAGCGCAATTGACATTTAAAGAGTAAAAATTTTCTGGAATAGAATGGTGTTTCCTAAAAAATAGTGGTTTGCGGACGAAATCGGTTACCGTATTTTAAGGTATACACGGTATAATTTTTTCGTTTTGTATTTAATTGACACTTCAAGAAAACCGATTTTGGTTTCTTCATCTATTTGTAAGTATTGTATAACGAGAGAGAGAGAGAGAGAGAGAGAGAGAGAGAGAGAGAGAGAGAGAGAGAGAGAGAGAGAGAGAGAGAGAGAGAGATATTATGACGCAGAAGGTTACAGACCTAGAACAGGGGAGGATGAAGGTGGGGGGAGTGATGAGATAGGCTGGGTGGACTCGCAGGGGAGACGGTAGGAGACGGGGGAAGGGGGGATTTGGTTGCCAGTGGCTAAAAATAGATTCTGAAAGACGGTAAAGGGAAAAACGAATCCCATCGAATAAACAGAATAAGGAAAGGGAATAAGATCCAGAGGAATAATAGATATAATGGAATGAAAATTACTAGATGGTGTTAGTTGTGATAAGAATAATTTAGATATTTGAAATAAGAGTGTCTGAGGAGGTATAGAAGGAATTCGTGATAAATATAGAGGAATATCAAAGGATACAGTTAGTTTGCATTAAAGGGTTTGTTATCGTTTATCGGCAGTGAATAGCCTAAACTTCGGTAACGAGTCGTCAATATTTTGTCATATTTTAAACAGTATACATTTGATTTGCAAACATTGGTTTTGTAGAGTAGACGGTAAAATAAAATCGAGAGAGAGAGAGAGAGAGAGAGAGAGAGAGAGAGAGAGAGAGAGAGAGAGAGAGAGAGAGAGAGAGAGAGAGAGAGAGAGAGAGAGAACCTCTCTCTCTCTCTCTCTCTCTCTCTCTCTCTCTCTCTCTCTCTCTCTCTCTCTCGATTTTATTTTACCGTCTACTCTACAAAACCAATGTTTAAAATATGACAAAATATTGACGACTCGTTACCAAAGTTTAGGCTATTCACTGCCGATAAACGAACCCAGTCTACTCGTGAAAACCTTGAACGCCCAGAGGGAAAAATAAGGCTTTTAAATATACTGTACTAAACAAAAATAATGCTTTAATATACCATCATTAACACTACCATTACAATTATCGTAAGGTTGGAGAAAGATAAAGATTGCCGAGAACGTAACCACATTTCTGTTTACATTTTGTCAGCTGGACTCGCACAGTTAACAGTTGATTTCATTGTTGATGTGGAATTTTATCCTTAAATAGGCTATTCATTATGAAATTATGTTAATGAAATGTAATGTTGATATTGTTTTGTAACATTTATTATAAATCACCGTATTTAGGGCTACCAATATACTTAGAAAGACAATAGATTTGATACATTTTGTAGTGCTTGACTCGCGAACTTTGAACAGCCTCGCAGATACAGAAAATTTATTTTTGAAAAATAGCGATCGCGGAAAAGGGGAATCGTGTAATTCGAACACGCTTAATTCGGGACCCTACTGTATATATATATATATATATATGTATACATATATATATGTATATATATATATATATATATATATATATATATATATATATATATATATATATATATGTATATATTATATATATATATATATATATATATATATATATATATATATATATATATATATATATATATATATATATATATATATATATATATATATATATATATATATATATATACTGTATATGTATAATATATATATATATATAATATATATATATATATATATATATATATATATATATATATATATGTATATATATATATATATATATATATATATATATATATATATATATATATATATATATATATATATATATATACAATATTGAATGTGTTACCTTATGCAAAGATATGCAGTTAATTCCATAATCTTTATAATTTTCAGAAATGAACGTTATACTCTTAACACTGTTTTCACGGGAAAATAACCCATTTATGAATCAAGATGTTAGAAATGCTGTTAGAAATGCAATACTACCTAAAAGGTGAGCTGTTTTTTTTAGGTTGGGTACAGCAAACATTCACCTATGATGTTCACAATTATCAAATCTATCTGAGGTGTAGAATCATCCTTACATGTCTTGTACTGTAATTACTCCTAATTGTAATTCTCATTAAAAATACTATTACAGCTACTTAGATAGAACACAGTACATGTATTGGTCTGCATATTCTACATGGTGCAAATACTACAATTTTATGTTGTGCTTCCAAGATATTATCAATGCATCAGAAAATTCTTGAATTTAGATTTATTGTTCTAATATTTATGAGGCCCCACATGTTCTCAAAGCAGGTAAACAGTGTACTGCAGTCATAGTACACTGTTACTTTAATTATTGAGACTCCTAAGCAACTTGTTTGTAAATATACAACAGATTTTTTATTACTAGTACAGTACAGGAGTTTGTAATTACAAAAAGCCTAATTATTTGCACACCCCAATAACCTACAGAGAATATACTTTATATGGTCTGTATGCAATAAAAGTAATTTGAAGCCTACTTGTGTATAGATAATTTCTTCACGTGGAATCAGATACCACAGCATACTATGGTACAGTACTACAGGTACTATTTTCTCTATCATAAATAAATATACGTGTCCATCTGTAATGAAAATGGATGATTGAGTTCCTGATTACTTTACTGTACTTTCACCTTCCATTTAAGAAAAAATGAATTACAAGTTGGTTAGCAGACCTTAAAAGTTTAATATAATGTATAACACTTGTGCAATGGTAAATTGTTGACAATCAAGAAATACCTTCTAAAACTTGCATATGCATAACATCAATGCATATTGTACAGTGGTTTGAACAAAGTAAGTAGTAATATTAAAATGTAAAGTATTTTCAGAGTAAAAAACATACCAGAACCTTACCATCTTCAATAATATATAGTAGATAGACAAGTAGCAAAGTGAAGGAAACAAATGCTTAACACCTCATAAAAATTCACAATGTGATACTGGAATTGTAATTTTAACATAAGCATTACATCACATAATGAAACCTTGTGTGACCTCCAGCATATATACATATACATTTAAATATAAATGTATACATACTACAGATAATAGAAAGAACTTCAACTTTTAGCATCCAAATAGGTCAGACTCAATTAAAACATGAACTAATCTAGTCATGCATATAAGATGGCTTAAAACTGGAAATAGCATTTTTCATTTTTTTATAATGTAATAACCTACAGAAAATTCATCACAAAAATGCTGAACAATGTTTTCTGTGAATAAGAAAAATCTAATTCTTTTCAATGATCTATGAAATAAGTTACGATATAAATAATTTTCAAGGTAAATACAAAAAAAAAAAATTCTGGCTAATTCCTCTTCGTTGACAATAATATGTATATGTATGTTTACTACCGTAGCTGTTTTTCTCCCATTAAATTCCGATGACATAAAAAATGATCCCTCACAATAACAAAAAGCCACAGCCCTATTGAATTTTGCATCCCTTCGCAGTTTTAACATGTGGGAGTACAATTCACAACCAAAGTAGCCAATGGCTATTCAAGTGTACAAACTCTTCAGTATTAGTACAATTCTAGAGTGGGTGGCAGGATTTAAGGAGACTGGACTGCAAGTGAAGGGATCAGAGTGAGGCTTTCGAGCATATCACAGACTAGAATCTGCCCAGAACTGAGCATATCAAGTTACCGGGCTCCAATGCAGTATTCTAAGTAACTTTAACAAAACGCCTAGCGAACTACGTGAGCTTTTTTTTCTCATTTTAATCACTGCACCTGGAGAAAAACATTACTCTATGAAAGTTCACAGACAAAAGTGGGCCAATACACTACAATGATGAACATAAAAAGGCCTACAATCATCATGAAATAAAGGTGGAGTACTGAATAACACTAGACACCAAAAAGAGTTCAATGATACAATCAGAAATCCAAATTTAACATCTAAAGTACTGCACCTGGAATAACAGACCTGGTTTTTTATCCTGCATGGAATTTATGAGAGGAAGAGTTATTTGAAATAATTTTCTGTATCAGAAAAATCAGAATATTCATACATCTAAAAATACAGAAAGGACACATAATACAGTATATGATTATCAAACTTCATTCAACTGAAAATATATGAAACAGTACAGACAAATATCTACTGTTGACATGTAAACTGTACTATAAACATCTGAAAAATAATGTCTGCAGTATACTTGCTGAGCTTTCATCGTTTCAAAGTATAAGAATACTTTATGTATCCTTGCATTTAAGTAAACAATAAAACAGGAATTGGATTATAATGGGATGTGTAAAAATTAGTTTAAAAAATGGATAATACTGTATAGTATGCAGAAAAATTATGGAACCACTGCATTGAAATTAGTTGTTACTGGGGTAAGAAACTAGTTCCTTAGCCATCCAATGAAGGTAGGAAAAACATGGGGACCCTGTTATCCGGCGGCCAATAGCAAGTTAGGAAAAGTAGCCTAATTCTAGTGTAAATACTTGGGGGCAAGATGAAATAAAATTTGGGTTTAATATATCTTTTATCCTTTTGATAATATTTTCTCAGTTATAAGATATACTTTTTTCTTTTTCAGTAGGAAAATTAGAAACAGGAACAAGGTTCTATACTCTAGATGTGTAGGTGAATAAAGAATTAATCCTACTGATTCCAAAACTCAATTCTTATACCTAAGCTGTGTGATCCAAGATGTGATGAATTCACAGCTTGGGAAATCAGGTAGTAAATGGTCATAATTATACAGTATTTTAGTACAAAACATAACATGGAAATAAAGAAATTCATGATCGATTTGGAACACATGCAAGCCAGGAGTGATTTATCAAAAGTCATGTTATCCATTCCTATTAATACCAAAATGATGATGGTAAGACCCCTTTGGTACAGTTAATTGGCTAATCTTTAACTCCATTAAGCAAAGAAACACTTCTAGATAAAAAGAATAAATACAAAAGTAACCTAGTAACTGTAGTATTTACGAGCAATATTCACAAAGCATCTGCAAGAAAACTTTTTGTCGAGAAATTCTACACATGGAAAGTAATTCCTCTGACAATCATGGAAAACTTCTTGAGCCAAGTTGCCTAAGATGTGAATGGTAGTCCCAACTAGAAGCAAAAGAATCATTGGCAATTAACAATTATACTAGTTGTTATAATAAAACCTCATGGGAGAGCTCATTTTACAAATGAATTAACTGAGAGCCACAATTAACACAATGATTTGTATGAAGTTTGTAATGAACTCTCTACAAGCTCAGTACTTCCTAATTTTCTCAGGTTCTACTTAAATATAAAACCTTAGACCTATTTTGTGGTCAAATGAGGGACAATAAATGCAAAGTTGATTGAAATTAAGGGTCAACAGCTCATATTCAAGGAAGAAAATATACAAAACTTTAAATTACCATATATGATACATATCAATTATTATTATTTCTTTTTTTCTTTAGATTGAGTTTACTGTAATGTACTGTACTGATAATAATTCTCCATTAAAGAAGTTGGAATCACAAGATGATGAACTATTTTAGTACTTTTTTCTACATTTTAGCTATCTACATCGTTATATTTTCTTTAATACTGGATGAACAATTTATTTACTATTAGAATTGTAGTCTACCTTTAAGGAAGAAGAATTAATTATTTCTATGAGATTTTCGAGATATTCATAGTACCGTACTTCTCTTTTGAAGCTGATTAAATACCGACGCCTAACCTAAAATGAGAGTGGTGAGAGACTGGTAGATATGTGTGTTGAACAAGAGATGGTAATAAGTGCTAGCTTTTTTAAAAAAAAAGATAAAAATAAGTATACATGGGTAAGAGTGGCAAATGGAAGAGTAGTAGAAAGGGCATTAATGGATTATGTGTTGATAACTAAAAGAATGTTTGGAAGATTGAAAGACGTGCACGTGTTTAGGGGTATGGCTAACGGTATGTCTGATCATTTTTTGGTGGAAGGAAAATTAGTTGTAGCAAAAGAGTGGGGGAATATAGTAGGTGGATGTAAAAGGGAGCTAGTGAGGGTTGAAGAGCTAATAAAACCGGGGGTAAAAAGTAAATATCAGGAAAGGTTGAAAATGGCATATGACGAGGTGAGAGTAAGAGAAACTGGTAATTTAGAGGAGGAGTGGAAGTTAGCAAAAGAAAATTTTGTTGGGATTGCAAGTGATGTATGTGGCAAGAAGGTTGTTGGAGGCAGCATGAGGAAGGGCAGTGAATGGTGGAATGAAGGAGTGAAGGTAAAAGTGGAAGAGAAAAAGAGGGCTTTTGAAGAATGACTGCAGAGTAATAGTATAGAGAAGTATGAAAAATATAGAGAGAAAAAGGTGGAAGTAAAGCGCAAGGTACGTGAGGCAAAGAGGGCAGCTGACCTGAGGTGGGGTCAGGGACTGGGTCAGTCATATGAAGAGAATAAGAAGAAGTTTTGGAAAGAAGTGAAGAGAGTAAGGAAGGCCGGCGCAAGAATTGAAGAGACAGTGAAAGATGGAAATGGAAGGTTGTTAAAAGGAGAGGAGGCAAGGAAAAGGTGGGCGGAATATTTTGAAAGTTTGCTGAATGTTGAGGATGATAGGGAGACAGATATAATTGCTGTTCCAGCTGTTGAGGTGCCAGTGATGGGAGATGAGAATGAGAGAGAGATTACAATAGAGGAAGTGAGGAGAGCACTAGATGAAACGAGAGTAGGAAAAGCATCTGGTATGGATGGTGTGAAAGCTGAGATGTTGAAGGAAGGGGGTGTGACTGTACTTGAATGGTTGGTGAGATTGTTTAATGTGTGTTTTGTGTTGTCAATGGTACCAGTAGATTGGGTCTGTGCATGTATTGTACCACTATATAAGGGTAAGGGAGATGTGCATGAGTGTTGTAATTCAAGAGGTATTAGTTTGTTGAGTGTAGTTGGAAAAGTGTATGGTAGAGTACTGATTAATAGGATTAAGGATAAAACAGAGAATGCAATCTTGGAAGTACAGGGTGGTTTTAGAAGAGGTAGGGGTTGTATGAATCAGATTTTTACAGTTAGGCAGATATGCGAGAAATATTTAGCAAAAGGTAAGGAGGTGTATGTTGCGTTTATGGATCTGGAGAAAGTATATGATAGAGTTGATAGGGAAGCAATGTGGAATGTGATGAGGTTATATGGAGTTGGTGGAAGGTTGTTGCAAGCAGTGAAAAGTTTCTACAAAGGTAGTAAAGCATGTGTTAGAATAGGAAATGAAGTGAGCGATTGGTTTCCGGTGAGAGTGGGGCTGAGACAGGGATGTGTGATGTCGCCGTGGTTGTTTAACTTGTATGTTGATGGAGTGGTGAGAGAGGTGAATGCTCGAGTGCTTGGACGAGGATTAAAACTGGTAGGCGAGAATGATCATGAATGGGAGGTAAATCAGTTGTTGTTTGCGGATGATACTGTACTGGTAGCAGACACAGAAGAGAAGCTTGACCGACTAGTGACAGAATTTGGAAGGGTGTGTGAGAGAAGGAAGTTGAGAGTTAATGTGGGTAAGAGTAAGGTTATGAGATGTACGAGAAGGGAAGGTGGTGCAAGGTTGAATGTCATGTTGAATGGAGAGTTACTTGAGGAGGTGGATCAGTTTAAGTACTTGGGGTCTGTTGAGGAGGTGGATCAGTTTAAGTACTTGGGGTCTGTTGTTGCAGAAAATGGTGGAGTGGAAGCAGATGTACGTCAGAGAGTCAATGAAGGTTGCAAAGTGTTGGGGGCAGTTAAGGGAGTAGTAAAAAATAGAGGGTTGGGCATGAATGCAAAGAGAGTTCTATATGAGAAAGTGATTGTACCAACTGTGATGTATGGATCGGAGTTGTGGGGAATGAAAGTGATGGAGAGACAGAAATTGAATGTGTTTGAGATGAAGTGTCTAAGGAGTATGGCTGGTGTATCTCGAGTTGATAGGGTTAGGAACGAAGTGGTGAGGGTGAGAACGGGTGTAAGAAATGAGTTAGCGGCTAGAGTGGATATGAGTGTGTTGAGGTGGTTTGGCCATGTTGAGAGAATGGAAAATGGCTGTCTGCTAAAGAAGGTGATGATTGCAAGAGTTGATGGGAGAAGTACAAGAGGAAGGCCAAGGTTTGGGTGGATGGATGGTGTGAAGAAAGCTCTGGGTGATAGGAGGATAGATGTGAGAGAGGCAAGAGAGCGTGCTAGAAATAGGAATGAATGGCGAGCGATTGTGATGCAGTTCCGGTAGGCCCTGCTGCTTCCTCCGGTGCCTTAGATGACCGCGGAGGTAGCAGCAGTAGGGGACTCGGCAGTATGAAGCTTCATCTGTGGTGGAAATGTGGGAGGTTGGGCTGTGGCACCCTAGCAGTACCAGCTGAACTCGGCTGAGTCCCTGGTTAGGCTGGAGGAACGTAGAGAGTAGAGGTCCCCTTTTTTGTTTTGTTTCTTGTTGATGTCGGCTACCCCCCAAAATTGGGGGAAGTGCCTTTGGTATATGTATGTATGTATGCCTAACCTAAAATAAATAATTTCCTGTTTTCGTCTACACTTGATGAATTAATACTATATTGATATTAACGTTTATATTTTCCGTTTAAGGGATTCGATGCAGATCAAGGATTCAATGAAAGGGTGAAGTCTAGAATATTTTGGAGAACTTCAAACTAAAAGGGTAGAATGGCTTTGTAGAGCTGAATGTCACCAATCCTTTTAATCAGCCCTGGATTTTTCATAGCTTACTAAGAAAGAATGCAAGGATGCAGTATGCATGCTTAAACTTTTTTAAATTGCTTTGCTGGACACATGCACCTTCTTCAAGTATTTTGCAAAGAAAATAAGCTGAGGTTGTTCCCAGGAAAATTAGTGGATAGGAGTCTTGGAATGTACCCATATGAGAGAGAGAGAGAGAGAGAGAGAGAGAGAGAGAGAGAGAGAGAGAGAGAGAGAGAGAGAGAGATTATTGGAACTCTTTGATGGAGAGGGGAGAACAAGTATGTGAGAACATTACCATGGAGCTTAGATGAAACTAATCAAAATAAAAACAACTGAAATAAGATCTAAGAATATCAGGCTTTGAGTGGCAAAGTTTATAAAGCTACATCAGTCAAGAGTATATAAAGCTACATCAGTCAAGAGTATAAAGGTTTCACAGGGGAAAAGAAAAAAAAAATAAGGACCAGCCATCAAATAAATCACTAAAATTGAGAATACCTCCTCCATCACATACTGTAACTTTGTGCTGCTACAACCAAGTTGATACAGTATTACTAGGACGACAAATATCTTATGGTCTCCAAAAATCATCCTTAAAAAATATGAAATTGCTCAAGGGGTGGATAGAGAGAGCATAATGTCTTTCGGAACAAATCTAAACATCAAAACTATCCTCAAATAGCACCATCAATATTATCTAATGCTGCCATATAACTATTCTCTATTATCTTGATAAATTTTCACGTAATATTCTTAACTTTGTAACCAATCCACAATTTGAAAAATTATCTCTGGAGCATTTAACATGGTTGTATCTTATAAAATTAATTAATCAGAAAAGGTACACAAATATGTTATTTTTATTAGTAAAATAAATTTTTGAATATACTTACCCGATAATCATGTAGCTGTCAACTCCGTTGCCCGACAGAATTCTATGGAGGGATACGCCAGCTATCACAATACTAGAAGGGGGTGTACTTACCAGCGCCACCTGTGGCCAGGTACTATAGTACTTCTTGTTGACACCTCCTCAATTTTTCCTCGGTCCACTGGTTCTCTATGGGGAGGAAGGGAGGGTCAATTAAATCATGATTATCGGGTAAGTATATTCAAAAATTTATTTTACTAATAAAAATAACATTTTTCAATATTAAACTTACCCGATAATCATGTAGCTGATTCACACCCAGGGGGGTGGGTGAAAACCAGTGTACAAGATTAAAGGATAGCTAAGTATCCCATATTTCATATAACAGTTATCTCAAATAACAATGAAATAATAAGTACCTGGTAAGGAAGTCGACTTGAACCGTTACTCTGCCTCTTTTTTAAGTTCGTCTTCCTTACTGAGCGCAGCGTTCCTCTTGGAGGCTGAATCAACTCAAAGGTGCTAAAGTATATAGGGCTGCAACCCCTACTAAAGGACCTCTACACAACCTCTAACCCAGGCGCTTCTCAAGAATGAATTGACCACCCGCCAAATCAAAAGGATGCGGAAGGCTTCTTAGCCTACCGTAACAACCATAAAAACAACAATAAAAGCATTCAAGAGAAAGGTTAAAAAAGGTTATGGGATTAAGGGAATGTAGTGGCTGAGCCCTCACCTACTACTGCACTCGCTGCTACGAATGGTCCCAGGGTGTAGCAGTTCTCGTAAAGAGACTGGACATCTTTAAGATAAAATGATGCAAACACTGACTTGCTCCTCCAATAGGTTGCATCCATTATGCTCTGCAGAGAACGGTTTTTATTAAAGGCCATCGAAGTAGCTACGGCTCTTACTTCGTGGGTCCTTACCTTCAGCAACGCAAGGTCTTCCTCCTTTAAGTGAGAATGGGCTTCTCTAATCAGAAGCCTTATATAATACGAAACCCCGTTCTTGGACATGGGCCTCGAAGGTTTCTTGATGGCACACCATAAGGCTTCTGACTGTCCTCGAATAGGTTTAGACCTATTAAGATAATACTTGAGAGCTCTGACAGGGCAAAGAACTCTCTCTAGCTCGTTACCTACCATGTTGGAGAGGCTAGGTATTTCAAACGATCTAGGCCAAGGACGCGAAGGAAATTCATTCTTAGCTAAGAATCCGAGCTGAAAAGAACATGTTGCAGATTCGGTCGTGAAACCAATGTTCTTGCTGAAGGCATGAACCTCACTGACTCTCTTAGCTGTTGCAAGGCAGACGAGAAAAAGAGTCTTGAGGGTAAGGTCCTTGAAGGAAGCTGACTGGAGAGGTTCGAACCTAGGTGACATAAGGAACCTTAAGACTACGTCTAGGTTCCAGCCTGGAGTGGGTAGACGACGCTCTTTAGAAGTCTCAAAAGACTTAAGGATGTCTTGAAGGTCCTTGTTGGAAGAAAGGTCCAAACCTCTGTGGCGGAGAACTGAAGCCAACATACTCCTGTACCCTTTAATCGTAGGGGCTGAAAGGGATCTCTCATTCCTAAGATGTAATAGGAAGTCAGCTATTTGGGTCACAGAGGTATTGGTAGAGGATACTGCATTGGCTCTACACCAGCTCCGGAAGACTTCCCACTTAGATTGGTAGACTCTACGAGTGGAAACCCTTCTTGCTCTGGCAATCGCGCTGGCTGCCTCCTTCGAAAAGCCTCTAGCTCTAGCGAATCTTTCGACAGTCTGAAGGCAGTCAGCCGAAGAGCGTGGAGGTTTGGGTGCAACCTGTCTACGTGAGGTTGACGTAGAAGGTCCACTCTTAGAGGGAGAGTCCTGGGGACGTCGACTAGCCATTGAAGTACCTCTGTGAACCATTCTCTTGCAGGCCAAAGGGGAGCAACCAGCGTCAGCCGTGTCCCTTCGTGCGAGATGAACTTCTGAAGGACTTTGTTTATTATCTTGAACGGTGGAAATGCGTAAAGGTCGAGATGGGACCAGTTCAGCAGAAAAGCATCCACATGAACTGCTGCTGGGTCTGGAACTGGGGAACAGTACAGCGGAAGTCTCTTGGTCATGGAGGTGGCAAACAGATCTATGGTAGGCTGACCCCACAAGGTCCAAAGTCTGTTGCACACACTCTTGTGGAGGGTCCATTCCGTGGGAATGACCTGATCCCTTCTGCTTAGGCGATCTGCTGAGACGTTCATGTTGCCCTGAATGAACCTCGTGACTAAAGTGAGGTTTTGACTTCTTGACCAAATGAGGAGGTCCCTTGCGATCTCGTATAGGCTCCTCGAATGGGTCCCTCCTTGCTTGGAGATGTAAGCCAAGGCTGTGGTGTTGTCTGAGTTCACCTCCACCACCTTGCCTAGCAGGAGGGACTTGAAGTTCAGCAGGGCTAAATGAACTGCTAGTAGCTCCTTGCAGTTGATGTGGAGCGTTCCCTGTTCCTCGTTCCACGTTCCCGAGCATTCCTGTCCGTTCAAGGTCGCACCCCAGCCCGAGTCCGATGCATCTGAGAAGAGATGAAGATTGGGGGTCTGAATAGCTAACGATAGGCCCTCCCTGAGAAGGAGATTGGTCTTCCACCACAAGAAAGTGGTCTTCATCTCTTTGGTGACTGGGATAGAGACTGCTTCGAGAGTCAAACCCTTGTCCCAATGAGCTGCAAGATGGAATTGAAGAGGGCGGAGGTGGAGTCTCCCTAGCTCGACGAACAGGGCCAGCGATGAAAGGGTCCCTGTGAGACTCATCCACTGTCTCACCGAGCAACTGCTCCTCTTCAGCATGCTCATGATGCAATCTAGGGCTTGGCTTATCCTTGGGGCCGATGGAAAAGCCCGAAAATCCTGACTCCGAATCTCCATTCCCAGGTACACAATGGATTGGGAGGGAATGAGCTGAGACTTTTCTATGTTGACTAACAGACCCAGTTCTTTGATTAAGTTCAAAGTCCAGTTGAGACTCTCCAGACAGCGACGACTCGTGGAGGCTCTCAACAGCCAGTCGTCTAAGTAAAGGGAGGCTCTGATGTCCGATAAGTGGAGGAATTTTGCTATATTCCTCATCAGATGCGTAAACACCATAGGAGCTGTGCTTAGGCCAAAACACAGGGCTTGGAATTGGTAGACAACCTTTCCAAAAACGAATCTCAGGAAAGGTTGGGAGTCTGGATGAATAGGAACGTGAAAGTAGGCATCTTTCAGGTCCAACGAGACCATCCAGTCCTCCTGCCTGACCGCTGCTAGGACCGACTTCGTCGTCTCCATCGTGAACGTCTGCTTGGTGACATACGCATTGAGCGCGCTGACGTCCAGCACCGGTCTCCAACCTCCTGTCTTCTTGGCCACCAGAAAGAGACGGTTGTAGAAGCCCGGGGATTGATGGTCCCGGACTATAACCACTGCCTTCTTCTGTACAAGGAGCGACACCTCCTGGCGCAACGCTAGCCTCTTGTCCTCTTCTTTGTAGTTGGGAGAGAGGTTGATGGGAGATGTGGTCAGAGGGGGTTTGCGGCAGAATGGTATCCTGTAACCCTCCCTCAGCCAACTGACAGACTGGGCGTCTGCACCTCTCTTTTCCCAGGCTTGCCAGAAGATCTTGAGTCTGGCTCCTACTGCTGTCTGGAGATGCGGAGAGTCAGTTTTTTCCTTTAGAAGCCTTGGAACTTTTCCTAGACTTGCTCCTGGAAGAGTCTGGACGGGAGCTTCCTCGGCTGGGGGCTCTACCACGAAAGGGCGGTATGAACCTCGTAGCAGGAGTATCAGCCACTGGGGTGCGATAAGTCCTGGGGACTGAGGTAGCAACCTTAGTCTTACGAGCCGATGAGGCCACAAGATCATGTGTGTCCTTTTGTATCAGGGCAGCAGACAAGTCCTTAACAACCTCTTCGGGAAAAAGGAACTTCGAGAGCGGAGCGAAAAGGAGTTGAGACCTTTGACAAGGTGTGATGCTGGAGGAAAGGAAGGTACAAAGCTGCTCCCTTTTCTTAAGAACCCCTGACACAAACATCGAAGCAAGCTCGCCAGATCCATCTCTAATGGCCTTATCCATGCAGGACATTAAGAGCATGGCAGAATCCTTGTCCGCAGGGGAGGTCTTCTTGCTGAGGGCCCCCAGGCACCAGTCTAGGAAGTTGAACATCTCAAATGCTCTAAAAACACCCTTCAGGAAGTGATCAAGGTCTGAGAAGGTCCAGCAAACCTTAGAGCGCCTCATTGCTGTTCTACGAGGAGAGTCTACCAGACTTGAGAAGTCAGCCTGGGCAGAGGCAGGTACTCCCAAGCCTGGTTCCTCTCCTGTGGCATACCAAACGCCCGCTTTAGAAGTGAGCTTAGTCGGAGGAAACATGAACGAAGTCTTTCCAAGTTGTTGCTTAGACTGCAACCACTCCCCTAAAATCCTTAACGCTCTCTTAGAGGACCTTGCTAAGACGAGCTTAGTATAAGTAGACTTAGCTGGCTGCATGCCCAGCGAAAACTCAGATGGCGGAGAGCGGGGGATAGCAGAGACAAAGTGGTCTGGGTATACCTCCCTAAAAAGAGCCAAGACCTTACGAAAGTCAATAGAAGGTGGAGAAGACTTGGATTCATCCACGTCTGATGAGGGATCCAGGTGTGCAGCCTCATCATCAGACACCTCATCACCAGAGTGTAGCGAAGAGATCGGTAAGGTATGCTGAACAGCAGAGTCAGCACGAGCTGGAACAACAATATTTGAGGTTTCCTCCTCAAGACTCTGTTGAGGGAACACCTGAGGCTCAGTCTGCAAAGGCTGATCAAAAGAAGTAGCAGAAGGTAGGCGCATGGGTGGAGGAGGCTGACTCCTGGCATGAATGTCTGAACTCAAGGGTTGCGCTTGCTGAGTGGTTGGCGGATGCGCAGTAGCAAGTTCCTGAGGAACGAGTTGAGGTTCCTGAGGTGTGAGCTGTGAGCGATGAGGTAGTGGCTGCGCAGAACGCAGTAATTGTCTCGCGAGTTGAGGTTCCTGAGGCGCAAGGCTAAGGTGTTGAGGTGCTTGCCTTGAGGAGGGTTGAGCTCGCTGCAGCGAGAGCTGAGGAGACTGACTCATGGATGGGAGAGGTTGTTGTACCTCAAGAGAGTGTTGCCTCACTGGTGGAACTGCAAGTGGAAGCGGAGGAAGTAAGGTATAAGCTTCCTGTTCCCATTGCTGAGGTTGCCTTAAGGAAGGCGGAGGGAGCTGCACACCACTGGAAACAGTAAACTCAGAACGTGGTAAGGTATCCTGAGGAGCCTCAACATCGTACGCCTGGCAGGCAGTACTGCGGTCAGGCGGAGCGATCGCAGGAGGAGTTGTAACCTTCTCAGCCTGACACTCACGCATCAAGACCGCAAGTTGTGACTGCATGGACTGCAGTAGAGTCAACTTGGGGTCGGCAGACACTAAGGTCTGCTGAGGTAAAGCCTTAACAGCAGAGATCTGTTGCGGCAGAACCTTACTCCTCTTAGGAGGAGTGCATTCAACTGATGACTGCGGCGAGTCAGAGCTGATCCAATGACTGCAGCCCGGTTGAGTTCTTGAGGTCTGGACTCTGCGTTTGAGTGGTCTTGAGACCTGAGTCCAGCGTTTCTTCCCTGACAATTGATCAGCAGACGAGTAAAAGACGGGCTCAATCGTCTGCAGGTGGGAGTGACGGTCTCTGGAAGACACGCCCGCAACCACCGAGGATACTTCTGTGCGCCGATCAAGGCCTGCCGAACCCTTTTGCCCTTCGACATTGCTTCTCCCCTGGGCTTGGGAGCTTGCAAGAGGTCCCGGACTGGGAGGACGACTGGCACGTACAGAAGTATCCTCACGCACCACACTGACACTGACACTAGCACTTGGCACTGCACTGACACTAGCACTCGTCACAGCACTGGCACTAATACCACCCACTGCACTCTTGACCTTAAGTTCCTTGACTTCGGCCATAAGAGACTTATGATCACTAACCACTGACTCTACTTTGTCACCTAAGGCCTGAATGGCACGCAAAACAACAGACATATCAGGCTGAGGGCAAATAGTAGGTTCGGGGGTAGCCACTACAGGGGTAGGAAAAGGTAGGGGATCATGAGGTGAGGAAAAAAGTGAAGAGTGAGAAGAACTCCTCCTAACTCTCTCTCTCTCTAACTTGGTTGAATACTAAGAAGACGGACAAAATCAAGTTCCGAAAGTCCGGCGCATTCCTCACATCGATCTTCTAACTGACAGGGCCTTTCCCTACAGTCAGAACAAGCGGTGTGAGGATCTACCGAGGCCTTCGGAATACGCCTATTACAAGACCTACATCGTCTATGGGTGGGGGCTTGTGAAATGTCAGACATCTTGAATCAAAAGAGTTAGCCAAGTGGGGTTTCAAAATCAAGCAAAAGATCGTTAACCGTTAATCAGGACTAAATAATAGCTATCTAAGCTAATATAGAAGTTTTCCAGTAAAGCGACAGCCGAAATCTGAGAGAAATACTTCACCAAAAGCCGTGAAAATACTCCAAGATCATAAGCGTATCCCAGAACGTCTTGCCGGAAGCACGACAGAGGAAAAATTGAGGAGGTGTCAACAAGAAGTACTATAGTACCTGGCCACAGGTGGCGCTGGTAAGTACACCCCCTTCTAGTATTGTGATAGCTGGCGTATCCCTCCATAGAATTCTGTCGGGCAACGGAGTTGACAGCTACATGATTATCGGGTAAGTTTAATATTGAAAAATGCGATTTTTATACTCTTACAAGAGGAAAAAAGTTCATGCCATTTTTCTGTTTGATTGAAATGGGCCCTGTTTGCATAACACTGAAAAAAATAAAAGAAATATTTTCATTATATACGTAATTCTTGACTGTGATTCATATGGCTTACAAAATAACAAATTTTCCCTGAGTTTTAAATAAATGCATTTTGGTCCTTGCCTTTCACAAATTCCAAGTCACGTCACGCTGTTCTTAAAAGAATCCAACAAAACATTCTTCCTAAAATTCCTAGTATCCTTACTAGAATACATTATTGCTTGTTGTCTTGCGATTTAATTTAGCATCTTTTGAACTACTGGCTTACCAGCTTGAGAAGAAAATTTACATCCCCTGTAAATAAAAGTTTACGGAAATTCTTTCACATTTTACACAAAATCTAATTTGAAATCATGATGAAATATACAGAATTTATACTTCTAAAAATAAATAACTGCAAAGGCTGATAAATTGTGCATATTTTTCATTAATCTAGTTTCTCAAGATATTTAGTTTTCAAGATTATCTGTGGTTCTGAGGCAATCCAGTCTTAAAACTCTGCAAGGCCTATTGGGATATTCTTTCCTGTTTGCACAATTTACTTTAAGTAATAATGGATGCATACTTGAAAATTTTCTTAAAAATGCAATTAAATTTAAGTTCATTTTAATGAAAACACTTTCATGAGTTTATTGTAGCTGTAAAAAAAAAATCTTGAAAAATGAAGCTCAAGGTAAATTTTCAACACTAGGACAAAGAAATAAAATATGGAAAATATTGACAATCAGAGATTTTGCTAAAGGTATCTTATTTGATATCATTTAAAAAAATGTTATACAGTATACCAATGTAATTATACCTATGAAGCATCATATCTGCTCAAGAGTATCAATATTTAAAACATGTTTGCCTAACAAACAAGAAAATTTTCTGGATAAAAGCTCAGCAAGTTTATCAGTACAGTACTAAAATACTGTAGTAGTATTCCTTTTCCTCATATACATTAAACAGTTTTCTGATTAATAAATGGTAATTGATATGAACTGCACACTAACATAATATAGAGTTAAAAGGGCACAATCCTGCAGATAAATCATGCATCATATAATAACACACAACTAAATTTAACACATTTCTCATTACTCTAAAGCGATACTCCATAACCTTTAGCAGTACATACAGTACACTTAACTAGAAGTTGTTTTATTACTAGTAAATGCTGTATAGTGAATTTTCAGGTTTAATTTCATAAATTTATATGCTTAATTTGATGCCTTTAGGAGAATATCTTTTTTACTACACATTAAAATCTTGAATTTCTCTAATAACTATTTAGAAAACAAAAACTATCATAGAATATGATATGATACTCATTATATAATTTCAGCTGACTTTATATTTAATCAGTATATTTTCAATTCTGTTTTCTCCAATCTAAAAAAAATCAGTGTACGGCTAACATCCTGATAACTTTCAATCTGGAACATTACAGTATACTGTAGATACTTTTGTTTCTTTCTTATGGATGAATAGCCTACATTATTGACCCCACCTCCATGCACCATAAGTAAACGCATCACGACCAGAGAGGAAAAAAACAGAATAGAAAAATAAAAAACTACTTTCAAGCAAGTCGTAAGTCATTTCAGGTATGCACTTCCAAGAAGGATATTTTTATTTACAATAAAAGAATAAAATTCTTTGCACTAATAAAAAGTAAAATCTTTTTCCTTCCACGTAGAGTATAAATATTTTTTATGTACCGTATTTCCAGTGTCATAAGATGCTACAGGTGGTAAGGAATTTTTAGAAAAAAAAAAAGAAATTGAGGATTTTATAACCTATAATAGCAGCAATTCCTGGTCAGCTATTTTACAGTGTGATTTTTTGTCTGGCACAAAAAAATTTTCATATTTTGGGTGTATTATTAAATATGATAGATAAATATCAATTAGCTGTACACCTCTTAACTCAATTTTATTACATATTCACATAAAAATTTACTAAATCAGTCATAGCTGCTACCAAGTGTTTGTTTTTATGAAAGCACTGTTGCCAAATGCTCCTGATCAAATTTCTGTTTTGTATACTATCCAAATTCTTCATCTATAAACTAATATACAAAATCAATTATTGATCAAATAAAGAATTCTGTAGCAATTACATAATGTGGAATATCTTTTTTCTGTTTGTGTGACTATCTAAGTCTTGTTGGTTTACAGCTAACTTGGTAACACTGTACTAAACTTGCAGTGAGATGTTTTTTAACATATCTTTTCAGCAATAACAATCTGTAGTATTTCGGAATCAATGCAACAGTCATTACCAAAATTTTGCATAAACAACTGCTTGGATACCATTATTTAAGATGCAGGGCAATTTTGGGGGGCATTTTTCAGGAAAAAAAAAAGTGCTTCTTATGACAAGAAATACAGTAATTTGTATTTTTCCTAGCTATAGAGACCAAAGTCCTTTAAAGTAGGGAACATATCTTCAGCAGAGGTGGAACGGACATTGAATTTGTTAATGGAGTAGTTAATGAGAATCCCGGAACCTTCACCAACCTTAGACTCAGGACCGAGAGGGGTGGCTGAGGTGGTTAGTTTAATTCAAAGGACTCAGGTTTATATAGCTAAAAAAAGTACAATTTTCTTCCTAAAAGTTTGTTTTATTGCTACGCACGCATATACAAACCTCTTGTCCTATAAAAGTTTTTAAAAATTTTGAAATAATTTAGAATCTTTTTAAAGCTACAGCATGTTTTCAGTGCAACTTGGAACAGCCATTGATATTGTTAACAAGGTAGTTAATGACATGTGGTGAGCATGGGTGAAAAGCTCCGCCCTTCCACCTATCCAAAAATCAGCACTTTTGAACTTTCACCTCATGACTGAGAGGGGTGGTTGAAGTGGGGAAGTTTAACTCTCAACGACTTGGGTTTGCATGCAAACATTTCATGCTTTAAAATTAGGGAGACTCACTGATTGGTGGGTCAGAAGTCTCCCTAGAACCAAACTAGTTGGCTCTTTTTCTTCCTTGGAAATTTAATCTACCCGGTCATGTACAAGAGCAAAGGAGATGACTCAAGCCACATCCTGTCTATCATAGGGGTAAGTGTAGGGTCTGACGTGTCAAATATAATTTGCAGGTGGTAACCTGGCGTGTCAAGGCTAATTTTCAGGTGGTCAAATGAGGGATCCCTTTCCCTGAAGGGGATATCAGTCTGTAATACCTGTAATATATCTTGTATATGATTATCAATGGGATGGTATAAATTCCACCACCCTTCACCTCGTTAGGGATGATGAGGGAGATACCTCTTTATGAATGGAGCTCTAAGGTGTAACTCACCAGGATCAAGTCAGATCCAGTGGTTAATGTTTTTTATCACTTCTCCCCCAAGAAAGAGAACAGAAAAATGAAGAGAAGCCAGCCATTTACGCTTCATTCCAGACTTGCACCTGTATGCTAGAAAAGACAAGATGCTTCCTGTCCTGTGTGGTAGTTGGGTTGCTACACAACTACTTGAGCAGCCACCAAAGTACAAAACACAAAGGTATCGTGGGACTTGTAGGTATACTGTACTCTGGTCAGTAAAATGCTTTGAAGGTGGTTTGTCATTTCCAAACCACAACCTTCAGCCCCTGGCTCACTGATAGATTTCTTTTAAAAGCTATGATGTGGCCTATACCACTGACTTTGTGAGCTCTGGTCCTAGATGGTACATCGACCATCTCAGCTGTCAAGGTATACCCTATACAGATAGCCTCTTGAAGCCAGAAAGAGATCAAGTTCCTTGACATTTCTATTTGGTCCTGGCAATGCTAACAAAAACTCGCAGAAACTCCCACCGGACATCACGAAACTCTTGTACTTTTCCAGTAACACCAGGCTGATAAGCCTGTTGATTTAGCAAAGTATGTCACACTACCTGACCACTGTTCAAACCAAAAGACAGCTTGGAGGGAAGCCAAGGTCGACAATCCCATGGCCATTGACTCAAGAAAGCGAGGACGCATCTTGATCTGGTACATAGAACCTTCTCTGCCTCAATATTTGGGAGTGGCAAGATCATGTTTGACTGGCAGGACTTGAGAGAGTTCTCAGATCCACATATCTGATCATCAACTAAACCCAGAGCCAAAATAGGCAGATATCACCACAGCAGCTCCAAGGATGGCCTTGACCCTTGAAGGGCACCGATGCATCAATCAGTGACCGAGTTTCATCCTTCAAGATAGAGCCAACGTTGCCTCCCCCAGAGCATTTCTGTTACAGATAAGAGGATGGACATTGAAAAAAGAACACCAACTACGGATTGCCTGCCTCCACTGGCCCCGGTCCAAGGCCCAGTGTTTAGGGGGTGGAGATATATCCCAGCCAAGATACAAGGTGCGGCAGGTTTCTCCAAAGATTCATTCTCCCCAACAAATACAATCATTCTATCCCAATCACGGGATGAAGGTTCACGAAGGTAGACAAAGCAGGGGAAAAATCCCAGACACTGATCACAGTAAAGATGGAAGGAATACCTCTTGTTCTATCCCTCTGCTGATTGAGGAGGGAGGACAGCCATGGAACCATGCCATGAGGTATGAGGAAAATGTCACTCTGGCCCCTCCTATTGATCTTCCATTATAATGACATCCTTGAGTGGTGCCATCCTCTAAATACATTCTACTAAAGTATTGCAATTTGAGGAATGAGCAGGAATCCGTTGCAATTTGAGGAATGAGCAGGAATCCGTTGTCCAGGAAGGAAGGATGATGGAGGGTGCCGAAGCACCTCCATCAACTGGAAACAGATAATGTACGGAGCTTTACTTTTCTGTCCAGCCTGGCTACCATGCACTGGTCCTATGGGAACAAAACCAAGGGGCTGGGAGCCACTTGGGTATCGTCCTCCAACAACCCCCAAAAGAAAGAGCTGATGCCGTAAGAAGCCCTTTCCTTACAATTTTTATATCAGCAAGAACAAATTCGTGTAAAAGGTAAGTCTTAGCTCTTTGTCATCTTATTTGATTGAAGATAATACTGATAGTTTTTGGTCTAGGTCTCTCCACAAACAATCAAGCTGGATAAAATAGATTATACATCCATTAATGAAAAAATAAATACACAGAAAAATACAAACAGGTAATGCAGAAACATTACCTCTAAAAATAGAAACAAGCATGCTAATTAAATGTAAAACAAAATAAGTAGAAAAATATATTCTAAAATCCATCAACTCGCGCAAACGAATATTACTGTAGGTAATCTTTAGACTCTGTTCAGATTTAAAACTTTTTAACAATTTGATAAAAGACGCGATGAAAAGAGAAAAAAATATATAAAACATCAAAATCCCTTGAGAGTCAAGTGATACTTATGATGCATTATGGGGGATAATGCCCCTCCAGTGGCAGGCCGATTACCTCCAGATTTATTTTGTCAAACAAATGACAGTTTTTGGCTAATAAATGTTAATGAGCATTATAGCAAAAAGGATCAAGTGATCTGCAGGCTGATCCCTTGGATTCACTTCTACTTATTTTAATGAAAAACTCATATATGGTATAATAAGAGAATCTAACCTGAAAAATCTGAAAATGGACTATTTTCTACAATATACTTTTAGAACAATTATCAATGTTCAAAAAATTTTAAGAGAAATTAATAAAAGAAAATTTCTCCCGCTGAAATAATTTAGAGAGATTTAAACCTTAGATTGACCTCCCAAGCATTACCTTGGGATAAAAAATCCTTGATATACATATGAAAAAAAAATTATATAAAAATACTATTTTCCAAAGGCAACAAAATAAGCATATTTACAAATAATTTTCCTCATAATTAACAGTTAACCGTCTACACATACACATGAAACAATGACAATATAAATATCCCAAGATCTTCCTATCCCAATTTCTACTGACTCATCATTTTCTGTCTAACAGGATCATTTTGTTATAGACAAAGATAATCTATATTAATAATAATATCACACTTTGGCTAAAGATCATTTACATGACACTACTGTATACAGTATACTACAGAGGAAATTTTTATACTGTGTTCAACAACACTAATAATGTTGCCTGAAAAATTGAACATAAGGTTAAAGCTGCTACAAAAATAAAAACAAATCTCTTTTGAATATAGAACAAATGTTACTATCCCCTGTTAATATAGATTGCAATTCACATTACCTTAAGACTAAATAATTGTTGAATAAAAAGCTAGGAATATATTCATGTAAAAAAATTCTTTATACTATGAACACATGGCAAAACCGAGGCAGAACACCTATAAGAACTGAAACACTGCTTACTCATTTCCAAGTATGTTGGTATTCATCAAAACTAACACTGGAATAGGAATGCCATATGCATTACACTAAGGAGATGGGACTCAAAAAGTATATTTGCTATGTTGCTGCCTTTGTATTTTAGACAAACAATTGGAATATTTAAAATAACTTTACAGGCTAAAAGTTCAATATTGCACAAATACAAAATGCTTAAAAATATACCAATGAAAGGCAATGGAAAATTACTAATCAAGTCTACATTAATCATTAACAAGAGTATAGTAATACTTTACAATCAACTAGCTTAAAAGAATGATATGTTACATTGAAAGACTACTCATTTCTCCTTCAATGAATATCTGTTTGAAAATATGCCTATATTGTAAAGATAATGTAATCTAATAATGAATAACAGACTTGGACTACATTGACAACCTATATGTATAAAAGATCTAATATAATGAAAAACCTAAATCATAAATAACATGACTAAAATACAAATACTGCAGTGTAGTATTTCAGTGCTTACATACTTATAGAATATGTGCCTCAAAAAATCTTTTGCCACCGTTTATAGTATAAATTTTTTGCACAGTGGTTAAGATTTAAATGCATGCAAGCCACCATACTGTAAACTGTTAGTGCATCAGCCAGCAACATGAAAATTCTTATACATATACTGTATATGAATATGTAAAGTCTTTGCATGTGCATGAGTTTTGTAAAATTGCATACATGTGCACTTATAAAACTTTGAAAACTAAGACGAAAAGAAAAAAACACCATAATAACCAGTGCCCTATACTGAGCTGTAATATGCAATACAAGAAAGCTTTGTATATCAAAATCTTTACAACAGGTGCCAAAAACACTAGTAATTATTCTGTTCTTTGACACTGAATCATCTTGGGAAAGATAAACAAGTACAGTAACTGACATACCAAAATCTCGAGTGAGTGATTTACTTCGCTCAAAGAATGCCCTTTCTTAAAATTCAGCAAAATAAAATACTGTAATGATATAAACATTCTTTTATACCATGAAGAGTCTGGGTTCTATTCAAACCTTTTCTTTTCTTACCGTATACTGCATATTTTTCAATTCAGCAAAATAAAATACTGTAATGATATAAACATTCTTTTATACCATGAAGAGTCTGGGTTCTATTCAAACCTTTTCTTTTCTTACAGTATACTGCATATTTTTCAAGTTCAACTAAAGCTATTTTTCCCCAGTCATAAAAGTTTAATTTATAAGGTAGGCTTCCTCAAACTAAGCATCCATGTGGCAGATTGCAAGGAGGGGTCTTTACTGTAAAGTCAGGTATCTTAGTACTACAGCTATAAGTAACAATGAAAAAGATTGAGGCAACTGGAGAGCAATGTATTTAAGCTTACTTTGTGATTGCCCTTGCCTAAAAATGTGGTCATAAATTTCAAAGGCATGAATTAAAATCATGAAGAATTTATTTTCTATACTATTTCAGTGTTCTGCATAATGCAAACAACAGTTTATGCCTAAGATGATTGGGAATAGAACAGTATAAAAGACGTGAGATTTAGTATCTAACTTCGTAGTTGACTGATAGAATGTCTTATATATGCTAACTGGAAGATAAAAGATAAATAATTTGCTGACTTCACTAACTCTGCTATACCTTTGGTATTAGAGAGATGACAATAAGAGTAACACCCTGCAAAAGGTAGTGTTTTTATTTCAATTCATATCTGTTTCCTCTGGTCGAAGATCCTATTTAAGGTCCTCCAATAATTCTAACTAGTCTTGCTCCAGTGTTTACCCACCATCTAAAATAAAATCATATAAGCTAGACCTATAAGATGAAAGAGATGTAGCTCAATGATATAGTCAAATTACTTTTAATGCCATACAATGATTAAATTGGTAGCCAACTGCTCCTCACATCAGATTGGCGAGGTATGCCTCAAGATTCTAAGTACTTAATTTATTCCCCATATGCCACTGTCATTCCCAATAGATGTCCTAGATCTAAAATACGTTTTTGTGATTGACATAGGAGTTTTTGTGCCAATAGCAGTTTACACTCAACAGCAACAAATCCTCCAAACACAACAACATCCAACCTCAATGATCACAAGACCAGTGGCACAAAAAATGCACCACTGCCGGAAGCCCTTGCAATGCCTGTTCTTCCTTAACCACAAAAAGGAGGTGATAAATCTTATCCCTTTTCACTTACCTAACATATTCTCCTACTACCTTTGTCATGAAAGTTCAAGCACCTATAACTGTCTCAAGTTAAGATACAAGAGGACGGTCATGTACAATACTAATACTGTACCTCTAACATGTCACAGAAAGAAGCACAACTAAATCCTCAACAAAGCATAGGAGTCTGTTGCAAGTGGCAATGAGTTCACACTAAGGCCAGAGGTCAATGGTAGTAACAAAAACATTTTGTGTAGAGTATTGCCAACCCTCCAACCATAAAATTTAAAAAAAGTTCATGGGGATGGACAGTAAATTAACATGCTTGCCAGTTGACAGTTGTAATCCAGAAGGATTTAGATCTCAACATGTACACCGGCACAACCACTGAACCCCATGTCCTTACTTCAAACGAATAAAGCTGTACAATACTCATAAATAGCTAGATGTTAAAAAGGTGTATGTTAGATGGCTACATCTTACTTCAAACTTCTTCACTGATATTAGCAGGCATGAAAATATTACAAAGAATCCATACCACTAGCTAACTATTGTTTGCTATTGATAATGAAAATTTGCAACTCCACCCTTATCCGGTTTTCTTCCCAACCAAAAACAGCTATAAAATACTTGTATTTGTAGTTTTGAACTGCATTATGTACAAAACTTAAGAGTTTTCCAAGGCATTTGGAAAAATCATATGATTTGCTACCAGCTGTCAATATACATACTGAATTGTAACAATAAAATTTATCATTTTTATACTCACCTGATGTCCATTTGCCTCTACTTGAAGCTGTGTCAACATCTACTCCAAAATAAAAATTTTCTTTTCTCTCACCTTGCAAATTGCCTCCCTCTTTCTGATCCACAACACCATCTGGCAGTTGATGCAACTAACTAGTTGATTAAATAACACAGTAATGTACTTCCTGCTATATTTTAGTTCTCTAAGCTGAAAACCTGATCATTAGTCTCTTGGCATCACTGATCATTGAGGATGGGGAGGGTATATATATGAACATAAAGTGAGTATGAAAATAATAAACTTTATCACAAAAATTCTCTTTTATTTTTATGAAACTTACCTGATGTTCTGACTCCTGATTCACACACGTTGATGGAGGTGGGATAGTGAAGTAAAGAGATGTGAAAGTAACTCATGTATCTCGATTACTAAATTTATCAACCACTTATACCCACTATCCACCTTTCAAAACTTAAGTCTTATACAATAATCAATGATTGCTCATCAATGCCCTTTGGCTAGATTAACATATTTAGGGGAAATTTTATATGTCCTAGTGGCCAAGCTTATAAGCGAACGGTGCACACTGTCATCCAAGATGTAATGCAACACTGGACCATCAAAATAATAAGTGGTTGCTTATTAGTATCAACTTCAGCTCAATCAACATAAATATGGAAAACTCGAAAAGTGCCAGTGCCGAAACCTATAAGCAAACAATGTGCACTACCACCCGACACATGATGCAACTCATCACTAATAAGACAAAGCCATTAAAATGAAAAATGAGTGCTCAAAACTATATTCGGCACATTACCATAATTAGGGAAAGCTCAAGATGTTTTAGTGGCCAGGCCTATAAGCAAACGATACGGACTGTCATCCGAAACATAATGTAACACTGGATGATCAAATATCAGAAATAAGTGTTTACTTAATAGTGGCTAATTCAGAGTGGTAGGATAAAGGGTCCAGACTCCAGCTTGGATTCTACCTTGGATACCAAAGTCCCATAGGAGTCAATTGGTTTGCGGATGAGTGAGGGTTACGCAGTAAATGGTACAAATAGTATCAGAGAGCAAGATTATAAGAGACACACTCGACTCTTTCATCCTGTGTACCATCTGAACCTTAACAGACTTCGTAATGCTAGGATTCGATATGGGACAGGCAAGATTAGAATCTCTGTTAGCCCTGTTATTGGCCTAAGGTTTGATACAAGGAAGGTTAGGTTAAAATCTCTATTAAGGCCAGTCATTCACTGGACTTCTCAGATTGCAAAAAAGTCTAAAGCGGCCAAAAGCTTATTTAGCTCAAAACTATGTAAACCCCGAAAGTTTGTAAAAGGCTGTAGGGTCGATAACAACTGAGGGTTCTTTAATGGCTAGCACAGCATTTTCAACTAGTGTAATCTTTCTGGATTTTCCCTTAAACTGAATGCAAGTATGTTCTGTGTTGGGTCCTTTCAAACTGTTCACAATTTTCATGTACCTCCTAATTTAATTCTTCTAAATGGCCAACATTTATTTGGTTTTTAATTCTAAGAGTAAACCTAACTAGTACAGTATAGGGTCATTAGGCCAGTGAAAATCTGACTTGTTCTAAAAAAGCAACAAAATAAGCCAAATAAATAGCCTATCAGGTAAATTACTATGACTAATACCTTACAAGTGATATGAGATTTTGGACAGGACCTGGCAATAGGAATAGTTTAATTAGATTGCAAATATATTCTTTGAAACAAATGTCACCAGTCTAACTATTAAATAAAGCTGGATTTTCAATAAGAAGTGAATTCCACCTTCCATGCATGCTAAGTTATTTCTGTTTGAAAAATACTCAACAAGATGAAATATCTGAGCAGAATTATCCTGGTAACTAGATTATTATGTAGGTTAGGTTGATGCAGCTTAAGTCATTTCTCAGAATAATTTGTAGTCACCCTGTTGAATTATTTATATCCAAACAATCCAAATTAAGATCAAGTCTGTAAATTTGTACTTCTACAACTTTGCAAAGGATAAGATTTTAATCAAGTTCATTATAAATTCTCCTGCATTAAAAGATTTTCTTGTTTAAACTCGCTAATGTTAAAGAAATTTAACCATTCATGAACAAGGTTAGATAATTGCTTATTCTATAGATTGTTTTTAAAAGAAAAACAGTTCTCAAATTAAAAGGTAACTTCATGAGAAACTTTTTAAACAATCTTATGACAAAAATTTCTATTTTGATATAGATCAATGAAACTGTGAAAATAAGTCATCTTTGTGAACATCTACAGACAACTTAGAGCAAATAGAAATAGCAATATTTGCCTCAAGTAACTTATTTGGATATCCTACTAATATAAGAATCCACATACTTCATGCTTATTTAAGCAAGGAACTCATTCGGAAATAAATGTACTAGCCTTGTGTAAAAGCATATACAGTAGCAGCTGAGAAAAATACAAAAATTAAAATTCTAAATTAGGCCGGGCTCAGTGCCAATTAAAATATGAACTGTTAGCTTACTGAAGTTATATTTAAAATAATCTTTATTAGATATTCACACCATAATAAAAGGTATAAAAAGATTTGGTCAAGAGCACCTACTAACTTGGAACTCAGTGGACCAAATCTCAGAAAGGTAGCGGAATTCGCAAAGATAAAGCAAGATGAAACAGAACTGCTAGGTAAAACTTCAAAAGTTAGGCTAATTCTCCGTCTTCTCTGGATTGACCCTATACTAAACACAAACAATGCAAAATACTGTAAGAAAGTCATTTCTAAATGTTAAATTACCTTGTTTGGAATCAAAGCAGTCAAATAACAGCCGACATCATTTAAAAAAGAAGAGGGAATTTCAGTTAACAACACTCCTCCATATACTGTACATAAACAAAACACTGCAGCTGCTGGCCTGATATGTTTACGTTATACAAAGCCAGAAAAAATTTGAATCACATTGTGATTTATTAGTTCATAATGAACTGCAATACTAAAACTGTTTGAATTGAGGATTCGCGGGGTGAAATAAATGATCTTATTTAGACACTAGTCAATGAAAAACTGATAAGTAGGAGGACATAGGTCATATCATCAACTAAATGACATGTTGTTCCCAGAGATAGAGGCATTTTGCAAGGGGAGAGAATAAGAAATTTTCATTTAGGGACAAACGTCGACACAGCTTCAAGTAGAAGCAACATGAACATCACGGGAGTTTCATAAAAATAATAGATGCATCAGTTTCAATACAAATTGAGGAAACGGAGGAAAGATTTGCCACATTATGAAGTTGATAGTAATTGAATGTTGGACAATACAATACTCATGTTTACAAATACTATCAAGTGTAATCCAGTAAAACATCAAAAAGATCTTCAAATATTCTAAATTTTCAAAGCAACAGTTAACAAGCGGCCAGTTCATTACTATATGTATAAATATCAAAACGATACCTGTTTTAAGAAGTGCATAATGATACAAAAACTACTTTTCATCCTTCTACAATCATATTTATACAATATAAAAACAATTTTTGCAATTAGTTTATGTAAAATGCACTATTCAGTGGTCACTTTCTACAAAAGCATTTTATCACTTTAGGTAATCACATCGTCTTTAAGAGAAATTACCATATCAGAAGTAAAGGCCACTGATGACAAATAAAATTTTTTACAAAAACGAGTGAAGTGATGACTTCACAGATATTGTAATATAATTTTTTGGAGTCAATATAAATTTGTTCATAAAAAACACTTATTTCTAAATTGAATTTTACATGAGTCTGACTGAATCCCAGACACCAAATTTCTTTAAAAGAAATGGAATTTTGATATTAAAATTTGTCATTTCTATACTTACCTGGTGTACATATTGGTTCTTCCAAGGAATCAAGGTTTATCGTCATTTCCCCCCAAAAATGAAAAAGAAAAAATCTAATTTCTCTCCTTTGAATAGACACGTCTTTTGGTAAAGTAATGAGACACACTAGCAGTTAATAGCAAGAAGCGACGCTGTGATGCATCAGAGAATAGTCTGGGATTTTCATAGCCAAAGATACTCCCTGAGATAACTGCCTTTGATCGTCCAAATAACTCGGTAGTTGAAGTTTGTTTTTCATCAATGGAACTAAGATTGTGTCTAGATAGGATATTCTCTACTAATGTAGATTGAAATTAAATTGGAAAACCCTTTATCTAAACAAACTTCTCTTTGGAGGCCATTTACAGTCTCAGAAACATCTGAACTGACACAGGCTTCTGACCATGATCCTAAACCATTCCAGTAACTTGAGCAAGATCCCTTGCCGAATCCAAATAATTTCCAATAAAATGCTCCAAAAACCAAATTCTAATATTTTTCATGTCTATACTCCCTTGATGCTCTTCACCAAAAGTTCAATTTATTGATAATTACCCACAAACTTTATTGAAGAAATTTTTTTTTTTTTCCCTTTCAAAACATACATGCCCAGAATAAAGAAATTAGGTAATCAAGCAGTTAATGGCAAGGAAACCACCAGCGGTTTCATGTTCTTCAATTATTCCATAATAGTCAATTGTCCAGGTATAAAAGAATTAATAACCCAAGTCGTCTTAATCATTTTGCAATTGAGGACATCATTCTGGTGAAAATCTGAGAGGCAATTCCCAGATTGAAACATAGGCACATGAACTGGTAAACCTTTGACCCGTTGACAAAACGAAGGTATTTCCGTGAATCGATATTCAACAGACAGGCCTAGTTTAGTCTTTTGAAAGTAGCAAAGCTGTACATCTTGGAAACATTCCTTCCTGACGATCTTCTGGACTATGGGGTTGAGACACACTCAAGCTCTATAGTTTCTTATAGTATCTGCAACCCCTCCATACTTGCGAATTAAGGATGGGGGGGTGGGGGGGGGCCTATAGGTCTACTTGCTGAGTTATCAGCAGCCATTGCCTGGTCCTAGCTTGAGTGGAGAGGGGGCCTTGGGCATTGATCATATGTATATATTGTATTGTCAGTCTCTAGGGCATCTTCCATCTAGGGCATTGTTACTATCCCTTGCCTCTGCTATTCATGAGCAAACTTTAAACAAATCAGACAACTGAACATTATTCAATTTTGACCAGATAAAGAGGTCAAGTGGGAGAGACTTACACATTCCTGATTCTTATGGTGCTTTATTGCCATAAAAATATCATGCGTTTTAGGGAAAACCAAAGGAGAAAATGCCTATAGTCCTTGGGAGATTGCCTTTAGATTTAGACATTAGTATTTCCTGCCTTGATATGTACATGCTTCAGAAACCTGGTGACCCAAAAGTACCTGGTTTGAGGCATCCAAAAACAAGAACTAATGTTCAAGGATGATCTTACAGAACTCTTGCTCAAAGATTCGTAAAGTCCTACCACTGTTAACAATCTGTCTGGACCTCTCTTGATATGACACTTGCAAAGAGCAGATCTAGTATTAGACTAAGAGAAGAGATAACTGATGATAAATTACTAAAAATTTACTTGGGAAACTATTTTCTCATGACATTTATGGAATGCCAAGTGCAATGTTACAAGTGTTTCATTTGTCACACAGACCATGGGGCTCAAGTTATCCATGTCCATACTAAAATATATTACTCTCATCATTCGTTTCAAGTCTGCCTTATTTCCGTTAATCAATAGTCCAAGATCTGGATGAATGTGGAGTAGATAAAAGAGGTTCTACCTGATTTCCATCCCCAAAGATGTTTTAATGAGTCAGTTGTCCAAGTTATTAAAATGCCCATTGAGTTAGTGAAGGAAGGGCAAGACCGGTGGGGTGGTAAAGAAAAAATTAAGTAGAAGAAAGAGTATGAATACTATACAGTAAATGCACACTACTGATGACTAGATAAAAATCTGGTGTCTTGGGATTTGTGCTGACACATGAACGAGATTAAATAATAGGTTTAAGGTGAAGAACATAATACTTTTTCTAATTTTACATCCCATCTGCAGGTCATTCTGAAACCATGGAGAAACATTATATACCATTATTTTCCCAAAAATCAGTAAACAACACAAACAAGACCCATGCCAGAGTCATTACTTCTTCCCATAGTTGTTTCCTGTGTTGCATATTTATAATGTAAAGTTAATAAAGTTAAGGCTAATGACTAGTGTGAGAATCACTTCAAGTAATGTACTATACAATACAAAAGAAACTACTATAAATTTCACAAATGAGACATTTGTGCATCAGAAATACAAAACTATTCACAAACAGAAAACTATATTTAGGTAAGAGCACATGTATTGTGACACACATGTAAAACACCTTGCATAGCTCCTCCAAGGCAAATGACCCCATGTAGGACATGTGAATAATGCAAGGAAGATTCAGCAAGTCATTATTATACAGCAGCTGTAACACTGCCAAATTAGCCTTATTAACTACTGATGGTAATTTTCAAATGTTAAAAACACACTGCAAGAAATCAGCTTACTGCTTCTCTTTACGTAAATTATCCGAGCATCAGATCCCCATTTTTCATATACTGTTCCCAGTTCATATAAATTACAAGATGACACCAATACTGAACTTACCCTGTTCAATCCAGTTTACTACATAATTTCCTGTGAGTACTTTTTTAAGATTAAACCTTATATAATTGAAGGGTTGTATCGTAAAAGCAATGTTTTTTTCTGCAATTTAAAAAATACGAATAAATTTCAATCAGTTGAAATTTTCATGTTGTAATGATACTTTAATGAAAATATGATACTATAGCTTTACAAAAATTAATGGCAATAATGATTATGATGATAATAATAATAATAATAATAATAATAATAATAATGATAATAATAATAATAATAATAATAATAATAATACTGTAATAATCTCTTGCATTAAGTTATTACCTTAGGTTTTTATGTTGCATTTAAGGAAGATTGATTTAAATTTTCATTCAGTGCCAAAATGTTCTCTTTCAATATCATGCTTATAGTATAAAATACAGTACAGTAATGTGTAAATTATTTTGGCCTTCATGTTACTCAGAACTTGAAAAAAAAATGTTACCTTATAATTTGAATACTGTATTCAAGATTTAAAATTTTCAAACCAAAGTATTTCCCTACTTCCAGAATGGGTAGTGAAATCATATTTTTACGACGAGATTCCAGGAAAAGAATGTGACTGTCTGGCAATTTCAGCCTGTAGTGTAATTGCCAGAATCTTCATTACCAGTGATCTTAACTGAAAAAGAAGAGTTTATATTCAACATAAATCTGCTTTAAAGGGGTTACTGTACAGTTGTTACAAAAGGATGAAAACTTCAATACTGTAGCAAAAAAAAAAAGTATCACAGTCACAGAAAGTTCAGGCATGACTAATGTACACTACAGTATGGTTTTATAATTATCTAATTCAAAACAACCCAAATGACTGAACTTAATGCATATTAAAAACAGGTCCTGCTTCTAAAATCACATATTTAAAAAATTATTTGTATTTTTCCTAAATTGTGGGGTTGATGAGGTAGGAAGAGCAAATCCAAGTTTAAAATTTGTGATTTATTCCTATAAAAATACAAAGCTTGGTCCTTTAATAGGAAACTTTAAATAGGAGAGAGGAAAACCCTATAACCAAACTGGCTGGTGTAAAATTCCAGGATGTTCAGACACTCGGACCTGAAGAGGTGCAGGACTGCCAACTCCACCCACAACTAATGACTTTTAAGTGTTTAAGTGATAGGTTCGGCTTCTGCCATTAGGCAGACAGCCAATGGAGGATCCTATTTCCTTATTGGGATATATTGTCAAAATGTAAAGTTAATTTAAAGTGATGGTTTTAGATTGCATGCTAACTAAATAGCACATGCACATGAACAGGAGAATGCATGGTCAAAGAAGGGAGCACACATATGTTCAAGTTCAGATGAGAGCACTCTTACTGTGGGGCGAGTGTATACAATGGCGCTTGTGTACATAAGAGACCGCTCATCAAGATTTGAGTGCACACGAACAGAAGAGACTGCTTTCATAAATGAGTGTGCCCAAGTCACAGATTGTCCAAAATCCAATGAGTGCTCATAAGCTGGAAAGCTCATGCTTAAAAGTGTGCACCAACAGGTGAGTGCACTCCCAGAGAAGGACGAGTGTGTGACACCAAACCCTCAAGAACCAACGAAAGCGCACTAAGAGGTGAGTGCGAGTACCTTGAAGAATGCAAACTAACAGGTGAACGTGAGCACCTTGAAGAATGAGTACCAACAAGTGAGCTTACGATAGAGTAAATAGAATTACGTGCACATAGTTTAATGTTCAGGATCACGAAGATGAGTACTGTATTAAAAGGCGAGAACTCTCTAATGTGGGCATGCAAGCGTCAAAGAAAGGTCAGGATCTGATGAATGCGCATTAACAGCCGAGTGCGCCCCTGCATGGATAAGTACACACAAGATTTCCGATGAAGATTAGATCGTTCTCGTGCTGTGTTACAAGATTTTGAAGAATCCTCTTCAGAGGATAAGAGTGTATGAAATCCCAATGGAAGCTTGATTCCCTGGGGTCATTCTGAAAGCACTCTCTCCTCATGGCCTCTGGGAGATGAGAAATGCTCTCCTTCATCATAGGGGACGATGTTGACGGAATAGAGCTGGAAGGAGAGGGAGGTCCAAGGCTTTCCTTCTTTGACCAGGATACAAAAAAGCTGCAGAAGGTAAGGATCTGCAATCAACTCCATCTTCCAAAGTATCAGGTGACCTGAAAGGGCCACATCAGTCTGCTCCTCTTTGAGGGCAGCAGGAGAAGGCATAGCCAAGAAGTAAAACCCAGCCTTAGAAGTTGCTAAGGGTACCACAAGCTTCTCCACTGATGGAATGCCCTCCTATGCTAAGGAAGACTACAGAGTTCTTAGGACTTCGCCCTTCATTGGGGTCAACATCTAAAGAGATCTTGAGATCACTCCTCATTAATGGGGGACTACCTGCCTCTCTAGGGGAAGCAGATAGAACCACCTCCCTAGGAGCTTGTTCTAAAATTTACATGAGTCATCGTACTTCTCCATACTAAGAAGGTTTAGAAAACTGAGTACCAGAGGTGGGAGATGGAGGTTTTGCAGAACTCTCCAACTTTGAGGAAGACCTAAAACGAGAAGAATCCTGGCTTGGTTTCTTCCTCCTTTTGCTATACTCCACCACTGAAATGATGGCCACTTTACATTCCTTACAGAGTGATGACTCTCTGCAGTCATAGCCCATGCAAGAAGGGCACAATGAATAGGGGTCCACTGAGCTCTTGCGCACAAACATACCGCATCTCCGATACGTAATACTGTACCGGGCCAGGACCGCATACCCCCAAGTGGTTTGTCAATTCCTCCAATCAATCAGCAAACCTAAAGAAAAGATATAAAAGAAAAGCCAAGTTTTATTGCACCACAAGTATGTCTGTGAAATTTGGCTGCTGAAATCAAAGTCAATGTTGTTGCTGATCTTCAGATATTTTACGTTCTTTTTTCATCAATTTTCATATAGTCGATTTATTTCCTTTCCTCATTGGGTATTTTTCCCTTTTGGATACCTTGGACCTATAGCATCCTGCTTTTCCAATTACATTGGGGTTGTAATGAAATAATAATAATAGTAATAAAGCCCACGTCCTTAGAGAGAGGCTGAAGTTTATTAATAGGTTTGGCCAAAGACACCAGAAAAAGAATTTTAGCAGTAGAACCCTTGAAAGAAAGGTCTTTGTCATGGGTAGACACAATACTTTTAAAAGAACATGTTTTAAAAGACAAAAATATCTATTCCCAAAGTGTGAGCAGTGAGGCGAGACAAGATTCGACTACAGCCCTGTTTGGGCAAACCTGTCATCACTTCACTGTCGTCAGCATTTTGGAAGTAAACCAAGCCTCGCCGAGAGCGCCTGCCATGATAAAGGAACTGTCCTGTTGTGACCAAGATGTCATCATCTTAATTAGTGGAGTCAGCATATTTTGAGAAACCGAGACTTAAGGAAATCCGTGTTTATGATATACAGTAATCCCTCACATATCGCGGTTAATGGGGACCAGAACCAACCGCGATATGTGAAAAACCACGAAGTAGGTTCCCTCCCTATTTTTGGAATACGTACATTTTTTGTGTACATGTGTATATATAATAATAATAATAATAATAATAATAATAATAATAAGTGTATATTAACCCAATACATGCATATGTTATCATTAGACCATTAAAGAATCATGTAAATAAATATTGATAATATAAATTATATACTGTACATAAAATAAAGTACTGGATTGTATAAATACAGTATTTAATACATTACGTATACTGTATGTACATTTACATTTATACATAAATAATATATAAATATATAAATATCATTTTTATGCCCCCTGTGGCCTCAGGGGCAGAAAAACAATTAGAATAGCGCCAACGTATCCCTGCGTGTCATAAGAGGTGACTAAGGACGGGATGAGGGGCTGGGAACCCCCTCTCCTATATTTACAATCTTGTGAGACATCAAAGAGGTGGAGCTGGGGGGAGAGTGACTGCTCCCCACACTTTAGTTTTGTTGTGTTTGAATGTGCGTGGATGTAGTACAATAGAGAGTAAAAGATGTGAGATTGGAAGTATGTTTAGGAATAGAAAGATGGATATATTGGCCTTGTGTGAGACAAAGATAAAAGGGAAGGGTGAAGTGATGTTTGATGAAATGTCTGGTAGAGTGTCTGGGATTGAAAGGGGAAGAGCAAGAGAGGGTGTGGCTGTATTGCTGAGTGAAGGGATGACAGGTAAAGTAGTGGAATGAAAGGAGATATCATCTAGGTTAATGTGGGTAAGGGTTAGGTTGGGTAGGGAATGTTGGGCTTTTGTCAGTGTGTATGGGCCAGGTTGTGAGAAAAGTGAAGAAGAGCGGAATGAGCTCTGGAATGAATTAATTAGGTGTGTAGAAGGACTGGGTAGAAGGAATTATGTACTTGTCATGGGTGACTTAAATGCTAGAGTGGGCGCTGGAGAGGTAGAAGGTGTCATTGGGAAGTATGGCGTACCAGGTGAAAATGAGAGTGGTGAGAGACTGGTAGATATGTGTGTTGAGCAAGATATGGTGATAAGTTCTAGCTTTTTCAAAAAGAAAGATAAAAACAAGTATACATGGGTAAGATTGACAAATGGAAGAGTGGTAGAAAGGGCATTAATGGATTTTGTGTTGATAACTAAAAGAATGTTTGGAAGATTGAAAGACGTGCACGTGTTTAGGGGTATGGCTAACGGTATGTCTAATAATTTTTTGGTGGAAGGAAAATTAGTTGTAGCAAAAGAGTGGGGGAATAGTGTAGGTGGATGTAAAAGGGAGCTAGTGAGGGTTGAAGTGCTAATAAAACCGGGGGTAAAATGTAAACATCAAGAAAGGTTGAAAATGGCATACGATGAAGTGAAAGTAAGAGAAACTGGTAATTTAGAGGAGGCGTGGAGGTTAGTAAAAGAAAATTTTGTTGGGATTGCAAGTGATGTGTGTGGAAAGAAGTTTGTTGGAGGCAGCATGAGGAAGGGCAGTGAATGGTGGAATGAAGGAGTGAAGGTAAAAGTGGAAGACAAAAAGAGGGCTTTTGAAGTAATAGTGTAGAGAAGTATGAAAAATATAGAGAAAAATGTGGAAGTAAAGTGCAAGGTACGTGAAGCAAAGAGGGCAGCTGACCTGAGGTGGGGTCAGGGATTGGGTCTTTCATATGAAGAGAATAAGTTTTGGAAAGAAGTGAAGAGAGTAAGGAAGGCTAGCTCAAGAATTGAAGAGACAATGAAAGATGGAAAGGGAAGGTTGTTAAAAGGAGAGGAGGCAAGGAAAAGGTGGGCGGAATATTTTGAAAGTTTACTGAATGTTGAGGATAATAGGGAGGCAGATATAATTGCTGTTGCAGGTGTTCAGGTGCCAGTGATGGGAGATGAGAATGAGATAGAGATTACAAGAGAGGAAGTGACGAGAGAACTAGAGGAAACGAGAGTAGGAAAAGCATCTGGTATGGATGGTGTGAGAGCTGAGATGTTGAAGGAAGGGGTTGTGACTGTACTTGAATGGTTGGTGAGATTGTTTAATATGTGTTTAGTGTTATCAATGGTACCAGTAGATTGGGTTTGTGCATGTATTGTACCACTATATATGGGTAAGGGAGATGTGCAGGAGTGTTGTAATTCAAGAGGTATTAGTCTGTTGAGTGTAGTTGGAAAAGTGTATGGTAGAGTACTGATTAATAGGATTGAGGATAAAACAGAGAATGCAATCTTAGAAGTACATGGTGGTTTTAAAAGAGGTAGGGGTTGTATGAATCAGAGTTTTACAGTTAGGCAGATATGGGAGAAATATTTAGCAAAAGGTAAGGAGGTGTATGTTGCATTTATGGATCTGGAGAAAGCGTATGAGAGAGTTGATAGGGAAGCAATGTGGAATGTGATGAGGTTATATGGAGTTGGTGGAAGGTTGTTGCAAGCAGTGAAAAGTTTCTACAAAGGTGGTAAAGCATGTGTTAGGATAGGAAATGAAGTGAGCGATTGGTTTCCGGTGAGAGTGGGGCTGAGACAGGGATGTGTGATGTCGCCGTGGTTGTTTAACTTGTATATTGATAGAGTGGTGAGAGAGGTGAATGCTCGAGTGCTTAGATGAGGATTGAAACTGGTAGATGAGAATGACCATGAATGGGAGGTAAATCAGTTGTTGTTTGTGGATGATACTGTACTGGTTGCAGACGCCTAAGAGAAGCTTGGCCGATTAGTGACAGAATTTGGAAGGGTGTGTGAGAGAAGGAAGTTGAGAGTTAATGTGGGTAAGAGTAAGGTTATGAGATGTACGAGAAGGGAAGATGGTGCGAGGTTGAATGTCATGTTGAATGGAGAGTTACTTGAGGAGGTGGATCAGTTTAAGTACTTGGGGTCTGTTGTTGCAGCAAATGGTGGTGGAGTAGAAGCAGATGTATGTCAGAGTGAATGAAGGATGTAAAGTGTTGGGGGCAGTTAAGGGAGTAGTAAAAAATAGAGGGTTGGGGATGAATGTAAAGAGACTTCTGTATGAGAAAGTGATTGTACCAACTGTGATGTATGGATCGGAGTTGTGGGGAATGAAAGTGACGGAGAGACAGAAATTGAATGTGTTTGAGATGATGTGTCTAAGGAGTATGGCTGGTGTATCTTGAGTAGATAGGGTTAGGAACGAAGTAGTGAGGGTGAGAACGGGTGTAAGAAATAAGTTAGCAGCTAGCATGGATATGAATGTGTTGAGGTGGTTTGGCCATGGTGAGAGAATGGAAAATGTCTGTCTGATAAAGAAGGTGATGAATGCAAGAGTTGATGGGAGAAGTACAAGAGGAAGCCCAAGGTTTGGGTGGATGGATAGAGTGAAGGAAGCTCTGGGTGATAGGAGGATAGATGTGAGAGAGGCAAGAGAGCGTGCTAGAAATAGGAATGAATGGCGAGCGATTGTGACGCAGTTCCAGTAGGCCCTGCTGCTTCCTCCGGTGCCTTGGATGACCGCGGAGGTAGCAGCAGTATGGTATTCAGCGTTATGAAGCTTCATCTGTGGTGGATAACAGGGGAGGGTGGGCTGTGGCACCCTAGCAGTACCAGCCCAACTCAGTTGAGTCCCTTGTTAGGCTGGGAGGAACGTAGAGAGGAGAGGTCCCCTTTTTTGTTTCATTTGTTTGATATCAGCTAACCCCCAAAATTGGGGGAAGTGCCTTGGTATATGTATGTATGTATAAATAAAGTGTAAGTGTACATGTATGTATGTATAAATAAAGTGTAAGTGTACATCTACATACATATGTAGATATAAATAGTGTACATGTATATACGGTAGATATGTTTTTAGAACTCTTTTATTCTTATAACCAGATACGTAACACACCTCTAACAATGACGATGATCTTGATAAATGACGATCTTGATAAATGACGATGAAACACCCGTGCAGTATCGTGGAGGTGAAGAGGATGAAGATGATTTACTGCACAGGTTAATGGGAAGCCGGAGAGGCAGAAGGAGGAGTATCTGATGCTTCTGCAGAAGGTCTTCGGCACACTAGGAACATCATGATGGGAAGTTGTTGACGTTTTTTCTTCTGAGCAAAGATGCTCTTGTACAACGCCATTACACCGTCAATACGGTTACTAAATTCGATGGCTCTGACCATAATATCGTCGATTTCCTGCGCCTTTTGTTGCAGAGCTCTTGCAGATTGTCCAAGGTAAGGCCACGTTCTTCAGCTTCATCGTCGTCGCCGACGTCTGCTGCCTCTTCATCTTCCTCATTCGCTGATCTTGTCATTTCGACAAGATCCTCGTTGGTTAGGGGCTCCGAGTGGTACTCGATCAGTGAGTTGACGTCATCCATCGTCATGTCAGAGAAACCTTCATTGGCTACTAACCGTGCCAGCCTCACAGCCTTATCTACGGCGGAGTGGTGAACTTCGTCTGGCGTAAATCCCTCATAGTCATGAACAACGTCTGGCCACAATTTTCTCCAACTTGCATTCAATGTTTGCTGTTTCATCTCATTAACAGCTTTCTGAATGGTGGCCAGGCACATTGCAATGTTATATTCCCGCCAATATCTCTTGAGGCTGAAGTCCTCGTCGCCTTCGTCGATGGAGATGAGGCCCTCCATCGTGGACCTCGTGTAGAGGGCCTTGAAGGCCCGAATGACCCCCTCATCCATTGGTTGTATGAGGGAAGTGGTGTTAGGGGACAGGAACTCCACTTGGACCCCGTCATAATGGAGATCCTTTGCATGTCCTCCTGCACAGTCCATCAAGAGGAGGACCTTAAAGGGCAGCCCATTCTCTGCGAGGTACAGTTTCACCGGTGGGATAAAGCAGTTCACGAACCAGTCGAGTGTGAGGGCTTTGGTTATCCATGCCTTTTTATTACTCACCCTGTAGACAGGCAGCAAGGCTTTGTTTTTGTTTTTCAAAGCCCGAGGATTCAATGACTTGTATATTAAGCCAGGCTTGAGCATGAAGCCCGCGGCATTCCCGCACATGAGGAGAGTGACGCGATCTTTGTGGGCCTTGAACCCTGGCTTCTTTACTTCGTCCTTCTAAAGGAACGTCCGAGACGGCATCCTCTTCCAGAAGAGGCAAGTCTCATCCATATTGAACACCTGCTCCGTGAGATAGCCACCTTCATTAGTTAATTTCGGGAACTAGTCCTTGATGTAACGAAGAGCTTCCTCTCGGTCTGCCAAGGCGGCCTCCACATAGAAAGGAACGCTGCGAAGGCCAAACCTCCTCTTAAATTTCTCGAACCAGCCCTTGCTGGCAACAAAACCACGTTTTTCTCGTGGGGCAGGATCATCTTCTTCGTCGTCATCACCACCTTCGTCGTCTTCGTTCGATTTTCCTTCAGGAACTAGGCTATCATACAGGGTTTTGGCTTTGGTTCGAATCATGTTGGTATCGAGACTAACCTTCTTTTCCCAACAGTCCGATATCCACATTGATAACACATTCTCCATTTGCACAATCATCTTATTATGAGGAGTCACAATGCGCTTAGCGTCTTTAGAGACGTTATTGAGGCAGTTTTACGTATTTTTATTTCATCTTTTTTTACATAGCGAACCGACAATTCATTCACTCCGAAAATGCGGGCAACAGACGCATAGCTACTGCCTGCCTAAGCATATCCAATAATTTCCCTTTCTCGTTCACCGTCATAATTTTTCTCTTCTTCTTGGGTTCACTAGAGGATGTAGAGGGTAGAGGACATTTAGGACCCATTTTCATGGGTGTCACAAGCACTACTTTACACTAAAAAAGCACAGGAAAACAGCTAAAAGTTCCACGCAGCAAGACTAAGCAACACAAGCGAAGCGAGAGAGAACAATGAATGTGGTCTCCCTTCGCGGGGCGCACAGCAGGGAGAGATGCTGGGTAAAGCGTCTCGGCCAATCAGCTTGCAAAATTCTGGAGCCGAGATGGCCAGCGAATCAGAGAGGTGGATTTTGAGTTGCGCTCCATCTCCGTGTTGATACCTGATGTTCTACTGTACTCTCCCTGCCTTCTCCTAGAACCCGCGTAACTTTCGCACCATTTTCTAATTTTTGATGAATATTTTTGAAAAATGATATTCTAAATTTAAAACAAATTTTTGAATATACTTACCCGGTGGATATATATGTAGCTTACGTCTCTGACGGTCGACAGATTAAAAAAAACTCGCGAGCGATCGCCGTGGTGGTTGCTGGGTGTGACCACTAGCGCCGACTGCCGGCCAGGTACCGCATATATTTCCCCAGGAATTCAGTTCTTCTCAGTCCGTAGGGTCTCTATCGGGGAGGAAGGGGGCCTTTAATTATATATATCCACCGGGTAAGTATATTCAAAAATTTATTTTAAATTGAAAATATAATTTTTAAATATTTAACTTAGCCGGTGGATATATATGTAGCTGATTCACACCGTTGGTGGAGGGTAGAGACCAGTATTAAAACATTAAAGGAATATAAGCTCAAGAGTTTTTGACAATTATCCAAAAAACAAACTTAAGTATATGTACCTGATAAGTAAGCTGACTCTGATGATTACTCTGCCTCATTAGTCCGCTATCCTTATGAAGCCCAGCGTTCCACTCAGGGTGCTGAAAGACTTCTAGGAGCTTTTATATTTAGGGTGAACACCCCTATAACAGGACCTCATCAATACCCTTGATCTGGGCGCTCTCAAGAAACAAGTTTGACCACCCGCCAAATCAAAAGATTGCGGAAGACTTCTTAGTCTCCACGTACAACCCAAAAAATTAAAAGTTTCAAGAGAAGAAAAAGGATATTGGGATTAAGGGAATGTAGTGGTAGAACCTTCACCCACTACTGCACTCGCTGCTACGAATAGTCCCAACATGTAGCAGTCTTCATAAAGAGTCTGGACATTTTTTAAGTAATGTGAAGCGAACACAGATTTACTCCTCCAAAAAGGTTGCGTCCATAATGCTTCTAAGGGATCTATTTTGTTTGAACGCTACTGAAGTTGCCACCGCTCTAACTTCATTATCACTTAAATGAGAGTGAGCCTCTCTAATTAAAAGTCTAATAAAATGGCTCAAACCTTTCAGACATAAGGAACTTCAGGACCACGTACAAATTCCAAGCAGGAGTAGTGATCTGACGCTCCTTGGAACTCTCAAAACACTTGAGAAGGTCTTGAAGATCTTTATTATTAGACAGATCTAAATTTCTATGTCTAAAAACTGAAGCTAAAATGCTTCTGTAGCCTTTAATAGTTGAGGCAGAAAGGATGCAATCATTTCTAAGATAAAGTAGAAAGTCTGCAATCTGTGCTACAGTGGTATTGGAAGAGGAAATAGAGGACTTGCACCAGTCTCTAATTACCTCCCATTTGGATTGGTAGATCCTGATGGTAGAGGACCTTCTAGCTCTTGCGATCGCTCTAGCTGCCTCCTTCGAAAACCCACGAGCTCTAGAGAGTCTTTCGATAGAATGAAGGCAGTTAGACGAAGCGCGGGGAGACTTTGATGAAATCTTTTTACAAGAGGCTGACGCAGGAGATCCATCCGTAACGGTAAACTTCTTGGAATGTCCACCGGCCATAGAAGAACCTCTGTGAACCATTCTCTTGACGACAAGAGGGGAGCAACCAACGTCAACCTGGTCCCTTCGTGAGAAGCGAACTTCTGAAGAACCTTGTTTAGGATCTTGAATGGTGGGAAGGCATAAATGTCTAGGTGAGACCAGTCCAGCAGGAAAGCGTCTATGTGGGCTGCCTCTGGATCTGGAACTGGAGAGCAGTAAGTTGGGAGCCTCTTTGTCAGTGAAGTCGCAAATAGATCTATGGTGGGTTGACCCCATGTCATCCATAGCTTCTCGCACACAGTCTTGTGCAACGTCCACTCCATGGAGATGACTTGTCCTCTTCTGCTGAGGCAGTCCGCTAAGACATTCATTTCTCCTTGCACAAATCTCGTCAAAAGAGATGTTTCTCGCCTTTGACCAAATGAGGAGGTCCCTTGCGGTGACAAAAAGAGAGTGAGAGCGAGTCCCTCCTTGTTTTGAGATATACGCTAAGGCCGTGGTATTGTCTGCATTCACCTCTACCACTTGTTCTGAACCAGACTCTCGAAACTCTTTAAAGCTAGATGGACCACCAGAAGTTCCTTACAGTTTATATGGAGTTTCTTCTGATCCGTGGACCAAAGACCCGAGCATTCCAGATTGTCCAGTGGCGCTCCCCAACCCAAATCCGATGCATCTGAACACAACACATGGTTTGGGTTCTTGATCGCAAGAGAAAGACCTTCTCGAAGTCTGACGTTGCTGTCCCACCAAGTCAGACATGTCTTGACTGAGTTGGAGATTGGGATAGAGATACTCTCTAAGCCCTTCTCCTTGTTCCAATGGTTTAGGTGAAATTGGAGAGGGCAAAGGTTGAGTCTCCCCAGAGAGATAAACTGCTCCAGCGATGAGAGTTCCCACGAGGCTCAGTCAAACTCCTACTGAGCAACTGTTTTTCTCTTACAAGTGACGGACTTTTAACAGAGCTAGTTCCATTCTTGTGGGAGACGAAAAAACCTGAAAAATTTGACACTATCTCCATCCCCAAATAAAGAATAGACTGGGATGGAGTAAGTTACGACTTCTCTACGTTCACTATGAGACCTAGCTCCTTGGTTAGGTCTAATGTCCATTTGAGGTTCTCCAGACAGCGATTTAATGACAATGCCCTGATTAGCCAGTCGTCAAAATAAAGGGAGGCTCTGATCCCTGAAAAATGTAGAAAGCTTGCTACATTTCGCATGAGCCTTGTAAAAACAAGAGGAGCAGGACTGAGGCCAAAGCACAGTGCTCGGAATTGGTACACTACTTTCCCGTCCACAAACCTCAGATATTGTTGAAAGTTTGGATGAATCGGGATGTGGAAGTATGCATCCTGAAGGTCGAGAGAGACCATCCAGTCGCCTTCCCTTACTGCTGCCAAGACAGATTTGGTAGTCTCCATCGTGAACTTTGTCTTGACAATGAACACATTGAGTGCACTTACATCTTGAGTACTTCTGCAGTGAACGTGGCTGCCAGTTCATTGGAGCCATCCCTTATGGCCTTGTTCATGCATGACATAATTTGTACAGCAATATCATTGTCCGCTGGAGAGACCTTCTTAAGGCTCCCAGGGACCAATCCAAAAAATTAAATACTTCAAACGCTCAAAAAACTCCTTTCAGGAGATGGTCTAGCTCTGAAGAAGACCATAAAATCTTGGAGCGTCTCATGGCTAGACGACGAGGAGAGTCCACTAGGCTTGAGAAGTCTCCCTGGGCAGAGGCAGGTACTCCCAAGCCGAGAACTTCTCCCGTGTCATACCAGACGCTCGAGCGAGAAGCTAATTTAGAAGGAGGAAAAGCAAAAGCAGACTTTCCTAAACTTCTCCTGGATTCCAACCAGTCTCCCAGTAAGCGCATGGCTCTCTTGGAAGAACGAGAGAGAACTGACTTCGTGTATATATATGTTTTTTTTTTTTTTTTTTTTTTTTAAATCAAGGGATTGTTGGACAACCCTAGGTTCCTCCTCTTCTGAATGAATCCCCAAAGGTACATTAGTTGAAAGGGGGTCATCAACTTCTTCAGAAGGCACATTATCTGATAAATCTAAAGACTTGTGAGAAGGAGATTTATATTCAGAATGACGAGAAGGTAAAGCCTGACAGGCTACATCAACTTGTATATGAACAGAAGTTAAAGTTGGAGGGTCGATGTCACGTTGTGACTGCAGAGAATGTTGTTCTACTACACGTCGTGACTGAAGTGACTGACGTTCAACGTCACGTAGTAACAGAGGTGACTGCTGTTCAATGCTATATCCTGACTTCGGTGACTGACGCTCAACGTCACGTCGTGTCTGCGGTGTCTGCCGCTCAACGTCACGTCGTGTCTGCGGTGTCTGCAGCTCAACGTCACGTTGTGACTGCGGTGGCTGACGTTCAAAGACTCGGCGGAACTGCAGTGACTGCTGATCAAAGTTATGACTCGACTTAACTGACTGTCGATCAAAGTTACATCGAGATTTATGCTCTGCATCTCGTTTAACAGCAAAGCTGACACCAGGGATAACGTCAGCGTGACGTAACAAATCTCGTTTAGAAGGTTGAAGACCTGAATCACGTATTCCAGAACCGCGACGTACAAAAAGCAAAGGATCCTTTCGCACAGGAACAGGATCGTAAGCTTTCATTAAAGAAGAGCGCTTTAACTGCATATCTTGCAAAACACTTGACTTCGGATCAACCGCACTCGGAATAGATCGTGACGTCGGTAACGTCTGTACATGAACGTCATCGCTATGAACGGGACTCTCATGATGATTACAGCTAGGACGTTGATCTTGTTCTGAAGGAGCTAATTTACGTTTCAACGGTCTCGAAACCTTATGCCAAGATTTTTCAAGAAACGAGTCATCGGAAGACGAGGAGAACTTAGTCTCTCCTGTCTTATGGTAAGGACGTGCTTAAGGAGCTACGTCTGATACCTTTGAGGGAACGTCTGTTCGTTGGTTAAAGCCTCTCGCTCCCTTAGGTCCTACGACATTCCTTCTCCCAGGGGTAGGGAAGCCTGAAAGAGGTCTCGGACTAGGCAAGCGACAAGCAGGAACAGACGAACCCTCCGCAACACTGAACATGTTTTTCGCACTTTCTTCACTGACACTCGCATTTTTTAATAATTTCACATTAGACATGAATAAAGCTGATTTCTATCTGAAGCAAGCAATTCTCCCTTAAATCAAAAGGTTAGAATTGCAAAATATGTCGCATAATGTAAGCTCATTAGTACATAATGTATCACACATGCAAAAATTAATAAACATATACATATATATAGAATAAAATGGAAATATATAAAGTTAAAAAGATCAGTGACTTGGGAGGAGACTAAAAAACTAGATCGCTAAGGACTACGTTTTCAATCTCTCACTGTACAGTGCCTTGGGATGAGAACAAAAACTAGAACGTGAAGGACTACATTTTATCCTCTCTCTCTCTCTCCCTGTACAGAGACTTGGGACGAGAGTAAATATCTGAATCGAGAAGAACAACGTTACTCACTCCCAAACTCCCTGTATAGACTTGGGACGAGAATAAAGATCTGGATCGTTCTCTGTCTCTCTCTCTTGTCACTCACAAGAGAATGGCTCACTCAATCTTCGTCAATAACAGGTTATTTGACTAAAGGAAAATACTGAAAGGACTAAGAAATTGAAAATTAACATGTTCCTTTTAATTAGTATTTAAAAAACTTCAGTTTGTAAGAAGAATGAACAAAACGTCAAAATCGATTAACTCTTCCTGCAAAGTGAAACTGTGATTCCCTCTTTCTCTAACGTAACGATAGAGTGCAAACTGCATAGCATAAATAAACTAAACGTTAGTTCATCTTTGAAAACAGCACAAAGACTATTCAAAGAATAAATTTTAAAAGACAAAAAAAAAAATCACTTAAAATATTTTCTAAAAATATTCATCTCATCAATCTAAACAAAGATAAAATATAAAAGTTGAATGGGCTCAACGTTGTTCAACTTCGTTTTCCAAGTCAGTACCGCCTACAAAGAATAGGCATAGGTCGCTTATAAAAAATATAAAATTTATCTCGGTGTTTAGTATAAATGGAAAGAGAATCGAAGAGGCCTAATAAAGGCGGGTGAGATATAAAAAATATAGAGGTAAATCTATAAATATCAACAATAATTTATAAAGCGATAAAATAATTACTAAAAACTAAAAGCCTTTAACACACTTCCGTACACTGAGGGAAGGGTAAAAAATTTTTCTCTCCTTTCAAAAGAATTTCTTTTGAAGATCGTATTGTTTGAGAATAATCCAACATGGCGAAAGCCATAAAACCATGAAAAAAGTACTTCACCAATTAGGTGAAAACTTTGAGGTTAAGCGCGAGCGGAATCAATGTTGTCGTTTCCATCGACAGAGAAGAACTGAATTCCTGGGAAAATATATGCGGTACCTGGCCGGCAGTCGGCGCTAGTGGTCACACCCAGCAACCACCACGGCGATCGCTCGCGAGTTTTTTTAATCTGTCGACCGTCAGAGACGTAAGCTACATATATATCCACCGGCTAAGTTAAATATTTAAAATCCGCGATGCACTGAGGCCGCGAAACTTGAGCCGCGAAATGGCAAGGGATTACTGTATGACATCATGGAAGGACACGTGCTGCCCTTTTGTTACGACTTAACACATGGTCCAGATTGCATCAGAAATTTCTAGAAGCTTCCTTGGCATGATCGAAGTGGCCGTTTTTGAGGAAGCCAATAGAGATGCAGAATTGTTAAAAAGAACGCCTTCTATGGAAATGACCACTGCCCACTGTAATCAACTTCGCCCGTACATGAGTATATAAACTTCAAGAAGAGACTGTCCAAGAGAGATAGGACAGGACATGAGACAAGAGAGGAACTATGTTCGAAGCAGATAAGATCCAAGCCCTAACGAGATAAGAAACAGAGAAGACCAGAAGTCTGATAAGAGCCAGATTCTAACCTTCCCTTCAGACAACAAAAGCCTATCTCCAAAAAATCCTGTTATGGCCGAGAAGAAGAGACAAATTGAAGCAGCCAGCCCTTCCTGCTCATGACGAATAGCAGCCAACACCGCCTGCAGCCTGCCTTAGTTTAACAGTATCATCGAATTCTTGGAAGAAGACCTCTGATGTCCCTTCTCGATGTCACCTTTTTTGTGACGTCTTCGAATCCAGTCATCGTGCAAGTTTCATCTGAACTTCAGTCGCCCTTCTGCAACGTTCTCAAGCCTGAAGTCTCCATACCAGTATCGTCTCAGCAGCTGCAGAAAACTATTCCTTAAGTATTTCTACCTTACTGACTGTTCCCCTTTTCTATTGGTGTTTTGATTGATTTGATTTGTCAGTTTAAGTAACCAAAGAAGTAACATTAGTTTTCTTTGTAAGTTTGTGAATACACGTGTTGTGTTTTTCTTTTTATATTCATTTCCCATGTTTTAGAGGTTGTTGTTGACATTTATTTTACTTATTAAAAGAACCTGTAACGATTTCAAGATCGTAACAGTCTTCCTAAGGCTCAAAACATGGACTTTTCAAATACTGTAAAAACACATCCAAATTCAAATGAACTGACCTGATAACCAGAGGTTTCTCAACAGTAAAAGATCTAACATCAATAATACTCAAAGCTGATAAATCCAATCCAAGATGTTTGAGAATGGTATAACGCTTGGACCTATAACCCTTAATAGCAGATATATAAATTTTCTTTTCAAATAAAATATACAAACTTAACAATATTTTCCAAATTATTCCTAGTCACCAATGCTTTCCTGGATTTGCACCAACCAAATTATACATGCCACTGTCTTGCATACAGAATATTGGTAGAATGTTTCTTGGAGGCTAAAATAGGGTCTAGAGGGCGTAGAAAACCATGTTTCTCTGAAGATATGGTGGACAATCTCCATTCAGTTAGCTGAAGCACGTGGGGACTAAGCAGAGGCTCGTAAATTGGTCCTGGGGGGAAAACCTTCTTGGGCAATATGACAGCAAAGGCAACAGAAACAAAAACCATTCCCTCTCACTCCAATAAGGGGACATCCCGAGTCATTCTGCAGTTTGATGACACAGAATTTGTTTACCACCACCCAAATCATTAAGAACAGTTGATGACTGAGGAATTAGGGGTCTACACATAAATAGGCACTTTACTGACTTTGAGAGAACTTTCTACACAAAAATAAATATGAAGCCTACATTTCCTTCAAAAGCACACATCTTTAGAGAAAACCCATCTTACTAGTCTGATAAAGAATGAAAACAAAACAGATATTATTTAATTTCCATTATGTCTAAAATTACTTACATTAACTCACAACCATTATTAGTTCTTCACAGCCTAGTCACCTCATGACTTTAAAATGTCTGGTTTTCCTGATGTAGGCATTACATCTGGGTATAAAATGCTAAGTATGAAATGTGAGACATCATAATTTGTCCAATACGCTGTGTGTGAGGTAACAGCCGAGATATAGCTACTTTCCATGCTGCCTTCCCTCAAAACAAAATCAGTTCGCTCAGCCAAACCTGAAATAAATTATCAGTACAGTACTTACAAAAAAAATAGTTTAAGAGTAACACTGAAGTTCATTACCAAGGTTCAATACAGATTTTTTAATACCTCTTGTATTTGATATGTGCCTTAAGTTTCATTACTTATGGAACTTACATAAAACAATATTTATCTTAAAATTATGGATAAGGCTGGGCACAGTAATGAGTATTCTTTTAGTATAAATAACTGAAAAAATTTATTTATTCTCAAATGCAAAGTACTGTACTGAAAAACTGAACATCTATCAATTCAAAAGTTTACCTATTAAAAACAATATTTCTAAATACAAAACTTTGGTTAAAAATTTGATTACCAAGCATGTAACATAGAAAATTTTAAAAGTAATCTGTACTTTTCATAGCTACAAAAACCTGGGTTCTTTAAAATAGGGGAGCGTCTTCAGCGGACCTTGAATAGCCAATGAATTTGGAAGCGTTAATCTGCCTGACCCAGTAAGGGAGCAAAAGAGATGACTCAAGACATCTGCCTGTCTATCATAGAGATGAATACTGATAGGGTCTTTGCTTGTCTATGTAGATTGGTACATGGTCAGAGTACGAATCCCTTCTGAAGGGGATAGCAGTCCAGAATAATATACCTTGTACATGATGATCAATGGTTCAGTATAAATTCCACTATCCCCACCCCCCCCTTATTAGGGAGGATGGGGAGAATACTCCTCTAGATTCTAAAGAATGGAGCTAAGATGATTGACTTACTAATAAAAAGTCAGATCCAGAGAGTAATGTTTCAATTGCTTTGTTCCTTAAAGGGGGTGAAAAAAATGAAGCAGAGGAACCAGTTGTTCTACCCTTTATTCTAGACTTAACATTTATACATTACCATAGAAAAGATGCTTCCTGTCCTGTGTGGGAGCTGGGTTAGTTATCATTATTACTATTATTATTACTAGCTAAGTTACAACCGTAGTTGGAAAAGCAGGATGCTATAAGCCCAAAGGCTCCAACAGGGAAAAATAGCCCAGTGAGTTAAGGAAACAAGGAAATAAATAAACTATATGAAAAGTAATAATCTGAATAAAATATTTTAAGGATAACAACATTAAAACAGATCTTTTATATATAAACTATAAAAAGAGACTTATGTTAGCCATTCCTCATAAAAACATTTGCTGCAAGATTGAACTTTTCAAGTTCTACCAATTTAACTACCCAATTAGGAAAATCATTCCACAACTTGGTCACAGCTGGAATAAAACTTCTAGAATACTGTGTAGTATTGTGCCTCATGATGGAGAAGGCATGACTATTAGAATTAACTGCATATCTAGTGTTACAACAGAATGATATGGTCCTGGAAGATATGAATGTAAAGGATGGTCAAAATTATTAAAAATCCTATGCAACATGCATAACAAACTAATTGAACGACAGTGCTACAGATTAACATCTAGATAAGGAATAAGATATTTAATAGACTCTTAAGTTACTGTCCTACAAATTAAGATAGGAATCAGCAGCTGAACACCAGACAGGAGAACAATACTCGAAACAAGGTAGAATGAAAGAATTAAACACTTCTTTATGATAGATTGACCACCTAAAATCTTACAAGACTTTCTTAATAAGCCACTTTTCTTTGCAACTGAAGAAGAGACAGACCTAATGTGTTTCTCAAAGTGAATTTGCTGTCAAATATCACACCTAAAATTTTAAGTCATACTGACTTAAATAAACATTATCAATACTGAGCTCTGGATGTTGAAGAGCCACTGTCCTCGACCTATTTACAATCATACTTAAAGTGTTTTGTTAGGATTCAGCTTCATGCCCCATAATTTGCACTATGTATTAATTTTAGCTAGATTTCTTTTATGGGATTCAGCAACTAACCAAAGGACGTCAGATTTTTAGGTCACAAGTTGGAAAAAACTGCTACCTGGCCAGTATAGAGGGTACAGCAGATTGCTCCGGAGATTTACTCAATATGAATACGATAACTCTACCCCAAGGACAGAACCAGCCATATAACCAGGGCTGAAAGAGGTCCAGGAAGGCCAACAACAGGGGGGAGGAATCCATGGCACTAATTCTGGCAGTAATGAAAAAAGGGGCACATACTCTTCCCTCTGCTGATTGAGGTTGAGGGACAGCCAAAGTCTCGTGCCAGAAGGCAAAGGAAAAAGGTTCCTTCACCCCTAACTCTGTCTTCTGACAGCCTCGAGTGTTGCCATCCACTCAATTCTTTCTATTGAAGTATTACAACCTGAGGGAGTGGCAGGAGTACATCGTCTAGGTAGGAAGGGTGATAGAGGGTGCTGGAGCTCCTCCATCAACTGGGGAACAGAGAGTATACAGGGCCATACATTCCTGTCTTGTCTGGCTACCGGTGTAACCAGGAAAACCCAAACTAAGTGGCAAGGGGCTGTAACTTGGTCCCGCGGGACAAAATACAGGCCTGATTTCTAAACAATATAAAATGTTTGGAGAAATCACATCTACTCTTTTAATATTGACCGATTTTTGTCATTCAAATATGAAAACATAGGGAATTCTATTACCTAAAATCTATAGTTGCCTTTAAAAGTGACTTCTATATATTGATAAAATACATAAAAACAATTAAATGCCAGTTTGACAGATCTAAGTTTATAGATTGCTTACCTCCTTGAGAAAAACCTTGTTGCCAGTTCTCTCTTGACCTTTAAATTGTCCCCTTCTTAATTAAGTCTTCAGCCATCTCCCAGTGAGGCAATACAATATTTGGAGGGTACCTCATTAAATTGACTGTATAAATCCTAACCTGTAAACTCTAAACCGCTTCAATTTCATTACTGACTATTTTTCTGATTAGCCAAAAACAAAAAGTCACTCTTATTGGCACTCAAGTTTTCAGCTAGACTGAGTGATGATGCTTATCTAGAGGGTAGCTTAAGAGATAAATCCTTTAAACTACATAGTTTGATAGGCTTGCCCCACCTGTATATCGCCTGTCAAAGGTAATCAGAAAACTCTCAGCGTCTTCCAAAACAATTGTTACATATATTAATGTGATTTTTCATTTTATTTACAAAAGAAATTATAATCACAATATGCAAACATTTATATTCAGAAATTTTTTTAAAAACTTTAAAATACCCATTTATTGATTCATGTCTTATAAGGTAAGGTATTTAAAATAGAGTACTGGTCGATGTGGCAACAAGGTTCTTATCCAAAGAGAAAAACAATCTCTTAGTTTAGATATTATACTACAGGTGAACTTCCAATGTACAACTTTTTGTATTTAAATTATCTTTCAAATATATTTTAAACTAAAAATAATCAGTTGAAACAAAAAAGTATATATATTTTGAGGTAACCCCAAAATATAGTTTTAATGGGGAAGAGTCACACTCCTTAAAAACTACCTGAAATCAATCCAGGAGGTACTACATTCATGTTTGGTACTTGGCTCATTCGTGACCCCTACAGGGGGATTTCATTGAGAAGAAGGACCAATTCAGCCAGGTCCTTCATCAGAGGCATTATGACCGGCATCCAGTGTTCTTCAGAATCTTCCCTTATGAGCTAAGTCAGGCTTGTTAGCTTTTCTTCGTATCTATACAAACATGTGGAAGCTGTTGTATGTTGGCAGACTGTTGTCCTCGATGGTGAACAAGACTACAGTTAATGCTCTGTTACTATTTCTTGGAGACCATACAGCACATTAACCCCAAAAGTGATTTTAACAAAGGAAAAACATATTTTTGGAGAAGTGCTGTGTGGTCTCCAGGGACCTCCCTCCTCACCAGCCTTGTGCAAGGGGGGGGGGGGGGGGGACAGGACAATTGATTCTAACTTGGAATTGAAAGATGGTGGCTGGGCACAGGTTAATCCTCAGGTAGCACTGACTCCAGCTATAATAGTGGTTCTTGATGCTGACGTGGTAATGATGTGTTACCAGTAGCCAGATGACTTCAGCATTGGAGGTGCCGTGTCGAAGACTTGAACTTGAAGGTCTTTCCTTATACACACTGAGTCTGTGCTCTGCATGTTGAAAGACTGGCCCTAAAGCAGGGGAGACAACATTTCTTAGGTATTCATGTCGTATTGGATTCCCTGTTCTAGCCACTTAGAGAAAAGTCCTTGGAGACCACACAGCACCTCCCCAAAGTAAGTTTTTTCATTGATAAAACCCCTTTTTTAGGATAAATGTCAAAATTTAGCTAGCTTAAAAAATAAAGCAATATGAACCTCATGTGAAATTCATAGAAATAAATTATAAATCACACATGAAGTGCCCACCTCCCATATTCTTGATGCTTTCCATGCCCCCTGTGGCCGCGGGGGCATAAAAACAATTAGAATAGCGCCAACGTTATCCCTGCGTGTCGTAAGAGGCGACTAAAAGGGACGGGACGAGGGGGCTGGGAACCCCCTCTCCTGTATCTACATCCTGTGAGACATCGACAAAGAGATGGAGCTGGGGGGAGAGTGACTGCTCCCCGCACTCTAGTTTTGGGGTGTTTGAATGTGCGTGGATGTAGTACGATAGAGAGTAAAAGATGTGAAATTGGAAGTATGTTTAGGAATAGAAGGATGGATGTATTGGCCTTGTGTGAGACGAAGATAAAAGGAAAGGGTGAAGTGATGTTTGGTGAAATGTCTGGTAGAGTGTCTGGGATTGAAAGGGGAAGAGCGAGAGAGGGTGTGGCTTTATTGCTGAGTGAATGGATGACAGGTAAAGTAGTGGAATGGAAGGAGATATCATCTAGGTTAATGTGGGTAAGGGTTAGGTTGGGTAGGGAATGTTGGGCGTTTGTCAGTGAGTATGGGCCAAGTAGTGAGAAAAGTGAAGAAGAGCGGAATGAGTTCTGGAATGAATTAACTAGGTGTGTAGAAGGACTGGGTAGAAGGAATTATGTAGTTGTCATGGGTGACTTAAATGCTAGAGTGGGCGCTGGAGAGGTAGAAGGTGTCATTGGGAAGTATGGCGTACCAGGTGAAAATGAGAGTGGTGAGAGACTGCTAGATATGTGTGTTGAGCAAGAGATAGTGATAATAGCTTTTTCAAAAAGAAAGATAAAAATAAGTATACATGGGTAAGAGTGGCAAATGAAAGAGTAGTAGAAAGGGCATTAATGGATTATGTGTTGATAACTAAAAGAATGTTTGGAAGATTGAAAGACGTGCACGTGTTTAGGGGTATGGCTAACGGTATGTCTGATCATTTTTTGGTGGAAGGAAAATTAGTTGTAGCAAAAGAGTGGGAAAATAGAGTAGGTGGAAGTAAAAGAGAGCTAGTGAGGGTTGAAGAGCTAATAAATCCGGGGGTAAAAAGTAAATATCAGGAAAGGTTGAAAATGACATATGACGAAGTGAAAGTAAGAGAAACTGGCAATTTAGAGGAGGAGTGGAAGTTAGTAAAAGAAAATTTTGTTGGGATTGCAAGTGATGTGTGTGGCAAGAAGGTTGTTGGAGGTAGCATGAGGAAGGGCAGTGAATGGTGGAATGAAGGAGTGAAGGTAAAAGTGGAAGAGAAAAATAGGGCTTTTGAAGAATGGCTGCAGAGTAATAGTATAGAGAAGTAGGAAAAATATAAAGAGAAAAATGTGGAAGTAAAGCGCAAGGTATGTGAGGCAAAGAGGGCAGCTGACCTGAGGTGGGGTCAGGGATTGGGTCATTCATATGAAGAGAATAAGAAGAAGTTTTGGAAAGAAGTGAAGAGAGTAAGGAAGGCTGGCTCAAGAATTGAAGAGACAGTGAAAGATGGGAATGGAAGGTTGTTAAAAGGAGAGGAGGCAAGGAAAAGATGGGCGGAATATTTTGAAAGTTTACTGAATGTTGAGGATAATAGGGAGGCAGATATAATTGCTGTTGCAGGTGTTGAGGTGCCAGTGATGGGAGATAAGAATGAGAGAGAGATTACAATAGATGAAGTGAGGAGAGCACTAGATGAAACAAGAGTAGGAAAAGCGTCTGGTATGGATGGGGTGAGAGCTGAGATGTTGAAGGAAGGGGGTGTGACTGTACTTGAATGGTTGGTGAGATTGTTTAATATGTGTTTTGTGTTGTCAATGGTACCAGTAGATTGGGTTAGTGCATGTATTGTACCACTATATAAGGGTAAGGGAGATGTGCATGAGTGTTGTAATTCAAGAGGTATTAGTTTGTTAAGCGTAGTTGGAAAAGTGTATGGTAGAGTAATGATTAATAGGATCAAGGATAAAACAGAGAATGCAATCTTAGAAGTACAGGGTGGTTTTAGAAGAGGTAGGGGTTGTATGAATCAGATTTTCACAGTAAGGCAGATATGCGAGAAATATTTAGCAAAAGGTAAGGAGGTGTATGTTGCGTTTATGGATCTGGAGAAAGCGTATGATAGAGTTGATAGGGAAGCAATGTGGAATGTGATGAGGTTATATGGAGTTGGTGGAAGGTTGTTGCAAGCAGTGAAAAGTTTCTACAAAGGTAGTAAAGCATGTGTTAGGATAGGAAATGAAGTGAGCGATTGGTTTCCGGTGATAGTGGGGCTGAGACAGGGATGTGTGATGTCGCCGTGGTTGTTTAACTTGTGTGTTGATGGAGTGGTGAGAGAGGTGAATGCTCGAGTGCTTGGACGAGGATTAAAATGAAAAATTTTAAGTAATTTTTATTTTTCCTAACATACTTACCGAAGAATTACCTCTTCGGAGGGTCCTTGATCCTCTCTCAAATTCGACCAAGATTTCCCGCGCTACCCCCCCTATCTCGCTCCCGATAGTTACTACCCCCGCCGCCAGGATAATTCCTTCGGCCCGGATTAGGGCAGGTCACTGCTTTTCCCGGGTCAGGACATCATTAAGTTCTCCGTTAAGCCCGACTTGGCAATGGAAGAATGGCACTCGGGGACGGAAGGGAGGGCCATTACTTCAGAGGTAATTCTTCGGTAAGTATGTTAGGAAAAATAAAAATTACTTAAAATTTTTCATTTGTTCCGACACGAATACTTTACCTCGAATTACCTCTTCGGAGACTTACACTTTAGGAGGCGGGAGAGCCATTCTGCCACTTGGTTAGGCACATGGTGCCCGAAGGGCTACGTAATGCGGGGGTACAGAGAGCGGATAGGGGGGTAGCAGTGGAAAACTTACGCTTATAATTTAAGTCTTACCTCTTGACATGTTCTCTACTGAATCTTCTCCTGAAGAAGTAGGGATGAGTCTATTCACTTGTTGGGGACGTCTTCCAGCCTGCCACTACACAGCTTGGAGGGCGGCGATGACTGTCCCAATGGAGAACCCATCCAAAGACTTTCTTGAGTAGTCTTTGAGGTAGTGGGCCGTGAAGGTCGACTGGTGTGACCAAGTGCCGGCCTGCAGGATCTGGCCCACTGCCATATTTCTCTCAAAGGCCAAGGACGTGCTCAGGCCTCTGATGTCATGGGGACGGGGAGTGCCTGGTACCGCCACCTTGTCTTCTTCATAAGCCCTAGTGATGACTTGTCTCAGCCAGAAGGAAATAGTGTTCTTGGACACTTGCTTCTTATTAACGCCTGAAGAGACGAAGAGGTTCTTGGCACCTGGACGGAGATGGGCTGTCCTTTCCAGGTACTTCCTGATCGTCCTGACCGGGCATAACTTCAGGTCGTCCGTATTACCTGTCTTGGGAATGGCCGGAACAGAGAAACCTTCGAACCTCGGGTCCCAGACTGCTGGGTTCTGAGTTTTAGCTACAAAGGAGGGTACGAACTTGAAAGATACCTCCTTCCACCCTTTGGAGTGTGCCACGTCGTAGGAGAGACCGTGGATCTCACCTACCCTCTTAGCCGAAGCTAAGGCTAGCAAGAAGACTGTCTTGAGGGTGAGATCTTTGTCCCCGATATCTCTGAGCGGTTCAAAGGGAGGAAGACACAACATTTTCAGGACCTTGGCCAGGTCCCATCTAGGCACTCTCCTGGCTTGGGGAGGACAGGATTGTTCGAAACTCCTAATCAGCATCCCTATGTGTCTTGATGTCCCTAGGTCGATGCCTTTCAGGAGAAAGACTTGGCCTAAGGCTGCTCGCACTCCTTTAATAGCTGGGATTGACATTCCTATTTTATCCCTAAGATACACTAGAAAATCAGCTATGTCAGGGACCGAGGCTTCGAGAGGTCTTATTTGTTTTGTCGCGCACCATTTCGTAAAGGCGGCCCACTTCGCCTGGTAGACTACGGTAGAGGATTTTCTTAGATATAGGGACATCCTCTTAGCTGTGGAGGAGGAGAACCCCTCCTTCCTCAGGAGTCGCTCGATAGTCTCCAGGCGTGAAGGCGAAGAGAGAGAGGGTTGTCGTGGAACCTGAGGAAGTGCGGTTGACTTAGTAGATCTGACCTGGGGGGCAGAGGCCATGGCGGATGGCTTGCCAGGTCTTTCAGATCCGCGAACCACTCTCTCTCCGGCCACCAGGGCGCTACCAAAGTCATCCTTAGGTTTTGGGCGGTTCTTACTCTGTTGAGCACTTGTCTTATCAGCGTGAAGGGGGGAAAGGCATAAACGTCCAGGTTGTCCCACCTGTTCTGGAAGGCGTCTTCTAGGGCTGCTCCTTCGTCTGGTACCGGGGAGCAATAAACCGGTAACTTGGCGTTGAGCTTTGTTGCGAATAGGTCTATCACCGGGGAGCCCCAGCGTTGAAGGATGAGTCTGGCTACCGCTGGTTGTAGGGACCATTCCGTCCCTACTATCTGACCTACCCTGCTGAGGCCGTCGGCTAGCACGTTCTTTTTCCCGGGGATGAACCTTGCTAGCAGTGTTACCTGGTGTTCGTCCGCCCAGTGCAAGATGTCTACAGTGAGGTCGCACAGTTCCTTCGACTTCATGCCCCCTTGTTTCTTGATGTAGGCTACCACCGTGGCGTTGTCGCACATTAGGGCCACGGTGTTTCCCTTCAACCGACTTGCAAAGTGCAGACATGCCTTTTGTACTGCTTTTAGCTCTAGGACGTTGATGTGGTGATGCTTTTCGGTCTCTGACCAGGTCCCGCTTGCTGTTTCCTCCCTCAGGTGGGCTCCCCACCCTAAGCTGGAGGCGTCCGTGAACAGGAGAAACTCGGGAGGACAGGACCCGAGGGGCATCCCCTTGAGGGAGTTCGACCGGCATCTCCACCATTTCAAGGCTGTTTCCGTGTGCGGAAGGACTGGGATCGATGTTTTCTGAGAGCCTGTCTGGGACCATAGAGCCTTGAGGTTCCATTGTACGGGTCTGAGTCGTAACTTCCCTTGGGGAACTAGCTTCTCTAATGAGACCAGATGGCCTATCAGCCTCTGCCAGTCTTTCGCTTTCCTGGGAAGCCCCGACAGGAACGGCTGAATGATCTTGACGAGGTTCTGTATCCTGTCTTCCGAGGGGAAGGCCTTCCCCTGCACGGTGTCCAACGCCATCCCCAAGTACCCCATTTTGTTGGACGGCGTTAGGTTCGATTTTTCCAGGTTGATAATGACTCCCAGACTCCTGCAGAAACGGAGGAGGTCCTTTCCTTGTTCTTCCAAGAGGGCCTTTGAACTGGAAAGGAGCAACCAGTCGTCCAGGTACCTGATGAGGCGGATACCTCGTTCGTGAGCCCATACTGAGACTGTCGCGAAGACCCTCGTGAACACCTGAGGGGCCGTCGACAGTCCGAAGCAGAGGGTCCGGAACTGTAGGATCTGGGAGCCCCATTTTACCCGGAGGAACTTCCGACTCGACGGGTGGACTGGAATTTGGAAGTACGCATCCTTGAGGTCGACCGTCATCATAAAATCTTTCTCCCTCAAGGACATCAGGACGGATTTTGGGGTGTCCATCTTGAAGTCCGTCTTCTTGACGAACCTGTTGAGGGCCGACAGGTCTATCACCGGTCTCCACCCCCCCGTTGCTTTCTCCACCAGGAACAGGCGGCTGTAGAAGCCTGGCCCTGGGAGAAGGACTTCTTCCATGGCTCCCTTTTCCAACATGGAGGAAACTTCTTTTTGTAGGGTAGCCCTTTTCAACGGGTCCCTGGGAGCTAACCATTCTGTTTGGGTGGCTGGGATCAGAGGGGGTGAGTCCGCTATGAAGGGGATCCTGTAGCCTTCTTTCAGGACGGACACCGTCCAAGCATCCGCCCCATACGTTTTCCATGCTTGCCAATGGGGTCTGAGGCATCCCCCAACCCGAGGCTTGGGCGGGAGTAGGGGGCCTCTCCCTCTACCTTCTCCTAGAGGGGCGGCCTGATCTGCCCCTCTTCGAGGCGGAGTAACCCGACCTGAAGGAGTTGGCAGAAGTTGTAGTTCCCCTGCGGGAGGGCTGAGGAGATGATGACCAGGAAGAGGAGTGGGCGTCCCTCCTTGAAGAGCTGGGAACCGCTTGAGGGGTCACGGTCCTATCCGAGACTGACCTCTTATACGGAGGTCTCCTGGAGGATGATTGCTTAGGGACGTTGACTTCTCTCCTCTTGGACACCTTCTCCATCAGTTCTTCCAATTCCTTCAAAGGAAACAGGGACTCTCCTCCTAGGGGTAGGGTTAGAATGGCTCGCGCCTGTCTGTCTGGGATCTTCCTTGCTACCCTGGAAAGCACTGTGTCCCTCTTCCGGAGGACCCAGTTGGCCGTCAGGGAGAGAGCCTGGTATGCCATAAATTTTAGCGCTTTCCCCCCGGAAGTGATAATGTCCGACAGGAGACTCTGTTGTTCCGGGTCGTCGGGGTCTGTAGAGGCCTGTACATTCACTAACGTGGAGGCCCACCAGTCCAGCCATGAAGAGACATTAATCATGTCCCTCGACATCTCCTCCATCATGCCTGCTTCAGAAGCCGAGAAGGACACAGGGGCTGAGCTGGCCCTTTCGTCCGAGCCGCCTTGTCCTAGGACATCCACGGCTGAGTCCACTCTACAGGGGCCCGGGCGACGTCCTTCTGGGATATAAATTTTGGCCTGTAGTTTCAGACCCTGGAGGAGTTTGGAGGAACTCTGGGACCTGGGGGCCTCCGCAGTGCTGGCCACCAAGTTATCTATGTACTCCTGGCCGAGTACTAGGTCTGGGGCGAGGGGCAGGGCCAGAGAGGACTTCGGCAGGACGTCCCGATGTGTGTACCTCAAGAGGCTCGACCTCCAGGTATTGACCTTCGGCGCCTCGGGTTCAGGAATCCCATGGGTCCTCCTGATGCGGGCTACCACCTTCCTGTAGGCGGAGTCCTCCGACGGGGAAGCCTCGCCTCCGTCGATCGAGGTATCGGCTTGGCTGGGGGGATCCGTGCTTGGGAGGTAGACTGGCCTCTCCCTACCAGGTCCCAGGGAGGCCCTCCCGCAACCGTAGGGCGCACCGTACCCGGTCGGGTCTCGCCGTGTGGTGGGTGCCACCGACCCAGGGAGGCCTTTCGACTGGGCCAAGGCTCTGGACGCGGAGGACACGGTCCCGGTGGGAAGACCCGAACCCGGCAACCGGTCCTTCCCGCTCGACGTCCGACCCGGTTGGGCTGGTTCGGTCGGGCTGTCCTCTCGGAAGCGCGCTTCCTCCCGACGGGTGGGGTGAACTGAAGGCCTCGAGGACTTGTGCCTGATCGAGAGGTCCTTCTTGCGTGGCCGGTCGAGCGGTTCCAAGTTGTATGTAGGCAGTGACAACTTGGAGGCTCGATCACTGGACCGAGAGTCTGGCGAGCGGTGCTTCTTGGAGTCTCCTGGGGGCACGTAAAACCATTCGCCGCCGCCGGGAGAGACTTCCCTCTTGTACCTACGGGAGTGAGAGCGTGGGCGCCTCCTACCGTGCCGCGACCTCGACCTAGAGCGAGAACGATCGCTATCGGTCCGCGCTCTCTTACGATGCCGCCTTTCCCTGCGTTCTCCCTCGGAGGATGAGCCTTCTTCCGAAGAGTCCGAGGGCGCCACGTTCTTCCCGTGACGACTGCTAGAGTGATGCGCAGGGGAGGCCCTTCGCCGCCGATCGTCCGAGACCGGGCGCTGGAGAAAGTCCTCGGGAACTGCCGTGGATACCGAGGGTACTGAGACCACTCCGCCCCTACTAGAAGGCCATGGACCCAGGGATACATCCATCCTCAGCGGAGACCTCCCTGGAGTCTTCGGTAATTTCCAACCGAAGGAGTCGCTACTCGGTCGACGAATTCTCGAGTGGTTCTCTTCTGGCGGGGGGAAACCCGACGCACCGGCCCACGAGGGCGGGGGGGAGACCGAGAACGCCACACTGTCCCATACCGGGTCATCCGAGGAAGCGTGCTCCCCTGCCACGTGGCCCGATCCGCCCGAAACACTCGCGGCCCTTCCGTTTACTCCCGAGGGGCCAGCCCTTGGTTCCTCCGTCACACTGGGTTCACTTGGGAGGACACTATGGGTCACAATTACACTGGGGGCTTGCTGGCCACTCCTCTGCGAAGGAGACGGAGAGGCCGAGGCTTCGTCGGACCGATCACTGACCGACTGCAAGGAAGACACGCCATTCCCTTTCTTTGGGGAACGCTTAGATGACTTCTTTTTCTTAGTACCATAACGTACCCACTGAATTCCGTCCCAATTCACGCACTCGGAACATGTGTCCGAGGAGGAACAAACTTTACCCCTGCACGTGGAACAAAGGGAATGCGGGTCCACCTCTGGTTTAGAGAGGAAAGCCCCACACGACTTTCCTGCTCTAGGACCAGGACAACGACGCACGTTCTCCATCGTTCGCACACGAAGGTCAACACTAACGAGTTACAGACAACCCTGGATAACACAAGGGAAACGGACTGAGGACACTTTGCGAAAACGCACTATCGCAGAAAAACACAAGTCCGTACACTGGGAACACGTGGGAACACAACGCGCTAAAGGATCGAAAGATTTAAAACGAGAGAGTGAGATGCTTCGGATCTCGCGACCAAGAACTTAATGATGTCCTGACCCGGGAAAAGCAGTGACCTGCCCTAATCCGGGCCGAAGGAATTATCCTGGCGGCGGGGGTAGTAACTATCGGGAGCGAGATAGGGGGGTAGCGCGGGAAATCTTGGTCGAATTTGAGAGAGGATCAAGGACCCTCCGAAGAGGTAATTCGAGGTAAAGTATTCGTGTCGGAACAAACTGGTAGACGAGAATGACCATGAATGGGAGGTAAATCAGTTGTTGTTTGCGGATGATACTGTACTGGTTGCAGACACAGAAGAGAAGCTTGGCCGATTAGTGAAAGAATTTGGAAGAGTGTGTGAGAGAAGGAAGTTGAAAGTTAATGTGGGTAAGAGTAAGGTTATGAGATGTACGAGAAGGGAAGGTGGTGCAAGGTTGAATGTCATGTTGAATGGAGAGTTACTTGAGGAGGTGGATCAGTTTAAGTACTTGGGGTCTGTTGTTGCAGCAAATGGTGGAGTGGAAGCAGATTTACGTCAGAGAGTGAATGAAGGTTGCAAAGTGTTGGGGGCAGTTAAGGGAGTAGTAAAAAATAGAGGGTTGGGCATGAATGTAAAGAGAGTTCTATATGAGAAAGTGATTGTACCAACTGTGATGTATGGATCAGAGTTGTGGGGAATGAAAGTGATGGAGAGACAGAAATTGAATGTGTTTGAGATGAAGTGTCTAAGGAGTATGGCTGGTGTATCTCGAGTAGATAGGGTTAGGAACGAAGTGGTGAGAGTGAGAACGGGTGTAAGAAATGAGTTAGCAGCTAGAGTGGATATGAATGTGTTGAGGTGGTGGCCATGTTGAGAGAATGGAAAATGGCTGTCTGCTAAAAAGGTGATGAATGCAAGAGTTGATGGGAGAAGTACAAGAGGAAGGCCAAGGTTTGGGTGGATGGATGAAGTGAAGGAAGCTCTGGATGATAGGAGGATAGATGTGAGAGAGGCAAGAGAGCGTGCTAGAAATAGGAATGAATGGCGAGCGATTGTGACGCAGTTCCGGTAGGCCCTGCAGCTTCCTCCGATGCCTTAGATGACCGCGGAGGTAGCAGCAGTAGGGGATTCAGCATTATGAAGCTTCATCTGTGGTGGATAATGGGGGAGGGTGGGCTGTGGCACCCTAGCAGTACCAGTTGAACTCGGTTGAGTCCCTTGTTAGGCTGGGAGGAACGTAGAGAGTAGAGGTCCCCTTTTTTGTTTTTATTTAATATGTTGATGTCGGCTACCCCCCAAAATTGGGGGAAGTGCCTTGGTATATGTATGTATGTATACTTGAACATTTAAGAGGATAGTTAGCCCCAACTGATCGTCGAAAGACCTGCATTTGAATGACCTCCTTTAGCGCTTCTGAATATCCCATCTACAAGATGTAATAATGTACTTGTCTTTGGATATGCAGTTGGCAAATGAGGGCTCTATATAATAGGCAGGTTTATATGAAAAAATATGATTAATTTTATATACTGTAAACATATTTTTCCAAGTCTTATGGCATCGTCAGCTTTGCACCCCTAAGGCTGGTTGATTACCCTACCTAAAATTACCTTTTGGTTCCCAAGTCTCAAGACAATATTTGGGGTCATCCTGTAAGAAGTCTTCACCAAGCAAAGAGGATAATTTTACGATGGCTATTCTACTAAAGATTACATGAACTTCATGCCATGGTCTTAATTGAATATATGGAACTAAAACTATATTAATATATAATGAATTTCTCCTTACGCATCAAATATAATCCGACTGGTATCTTACACCCAAGTCCCCCGTAATAATGAATGTTACGATTGATCAAAACTTTTAATCAGGTTCAGGAGTTTGTGTGAACTAATTCTAGTTAACAACTATTAATAAAATTAAAACATAAAAAGGGAAGATTATTGTCCCCATTTCCTTACAAAATTATGACAGTTCATATAGCATAAAAAGTTGAAGCACTAAAAGAAGTCTAATTATTAGCCTTTTGTATGAGTAACATAAAGCAGTAAATGAACTTTTACCTCCTTTATCTTGCAATGCTGAGCTGGGATCCTGAGCAGCAAACCCTGCATCTGGCCTTTTGCTTCCTTTCATCAGACCCCACCAACTCCATGTAGTATTAGAAGCCCCTAATGGATACAAAACAGTATAGAAGAAAAGATACAAATACAGTACAAAACATGATAAAAATTATGCAATAATCAAAACTACAGTTTTTGTTTCTTAGCTTTCATTCCAATATGCCCATAGAAAAGTTAAATTGAAATATGATTCTTAAACTAAAATCTTTTATTTCCAAAATTACTTCTGAATAGAACAAGCTACAGTATTATTATTTGGAAGTATTGACTTGATGACCACTAGGTAAAAAAAAAATAAATATTTCCAGGTGATGCATACACACTACATCTCACAAATCAAGTCAATGACTTTATCTTACTTAAGTGTATGCCTAAACAAATAAAATATGGAAAATACAAAGGAGAATCTCACTATAAGGTTACCTTTCTGTCTACTTTCAAAACATTAACCAAGAATCACTGAGTATTAGTTATAATTTGTCAGGGGATACTAAAAAAAATTTTGAGACCTCAATCTACATTAACATAACCAAATGATTAGAAGTTTTAATTCAAAGAAAAATTCACCCATGAGCATTAGGTATATAATTTGACACAGTAAACAAAATAAAGTCTTGGAATTTGATATGCATTAACGGAATGAACACACTTGAAGCTGTGATTCAATGACAAATTTCACTCTAAATTCAAGATATAATAGGTAATTTATTATGAAATCTATGTAATACAAAATAATCAATACAATCATTTCAATACTTCCCTTGCTGATATAACTGGTCGAAAATTTAATATGTTTTCGAATTGAAATTTGTATAAGGCATTTTTCAAATAATGCTCAACCAATACAGAGTTTGTTCTCCACAGATATATTGCAATAACTCTTCCTATAGATAAATCCTTGACAAAACTAAGCACAGAAGCAAACACTTATTATTCTTTACAGCATTTTTATCCCACTTATATGGGATCGCTGAATCTATCATTCATGTTATCATCTACATTCTTTTCTCGCATATCCTCCTGTTGCAGTCTCTCCCCCTCTTCTTTGGTTTTCCCTTCCGTTGCCTTCCCAGAACCTCCATCTCCATTATTGGGTTAAGAGTTTGATGCCTACAGAACTTTTCAACTTAAGAACCCAAAATCTGAATTATCTGATTTGAATGGGAATTGTAATTTGTAACTGATATTGATATATGTTGATTTACTTCCTTAATGATGGAAAGACTGACCACTGTTAAAGTCATAAGAATCCCTTTGCTTATAAGACAGTCAAGAACTACCCCGTCGTTAGCTTAAAAAAGTGGGAGTTTGGATGCAAATATAAGATTTGATAGCTTGGTTACAGCACATATGAACGTTATGAGTGTCATCTTTGCACTTCATGATTTCCAGAACCTATTGATAACATACAGATTACTGCTACACTTGGAAAATGCATAAATATCTAGCACTTTCCAATCATGCACCATTCACTATCATTATTACTAGCCAAGCTATGACCCCAGATGGAAAAGCAGGATGCTACAAGCCCTCAGGCTCCAACAGAGAAAATATCCCAATACAGAAAAGAAATAAGGAAATAAATAAATTATCTTAAGATCAGCAACAGCGTAAAAATAGATCTGTCATATATAAACTATGAAGAGAGATTATGTCCCCCTGTCCAACAGAAAAACACTTCCTGCAAGTTTTAACTTCCAAAGTTCTAGCAATTCAACTCCCAGGTTAGGAAGATCTTTCCACAATCTGGTCACAGTTGGAATAAAAGTTCTAGAATACTTAGTAACATTGAGCCTTATGATGAAAAAGGAAACTGTTAGAATTAATCGCATACCTAGTACTATGTACAGGATGGTCCAGTCTGGGAAGATTCAAATACAAAGGATAGTCAGAATTATGAAAAACTTTGTGCAACATGCATAAATATTTTCATAATTCTGACCATCCATTGCATTCAGATCTTCCCAGAACTGAACGACAGTGATAGAAACTAATATCATGATCAGGAATAACAAATTTATTAGACAGAAAGTTTTTGTCCAACAAATTAAAACGAGAGTCAGCAGCTGAAGTCCAGACAGGAGAACAATAGTCAAATCAGGGAAAAATAAAAGTTAAAAAAGCATTTCTTCAGGATACAGCGATAATCAAAATCTTAAAAAACTTTCTCAATATGCCAATTTTTTGTGAAATGAAGATAAAACAGACTGAACAAGTTTCTAATAAGTAAATTTGCAATTGAGAATCACAACTAAAATTTCAAATAAGCTGTATACAGATAAAGAGACATCATCAATGCAGAGATCAGGATGTTGAGTCACTATCCTTAACCTTCTCACAATCATACTATACTTTGAGGTTTGTTAGGGTTCAATTTCAAGCCCCATAATTTGCACCAGGAAATAATTTTACCCTATTAAATGGATTCAGCAACCCCAGATCTACATTTAGGAGAAGAAATTGATGCAAAGAAAATAACACCATTTGCATATGCAATGAGCTTGTTTTCTGTATGTAGCCAAAAAGTACAGCTGAATTCTAAATAAACAGTATTTTAATAACACTGATGTTTCACTTAACTGTATTCAATAATAGTACAGTAGGGTCCCGAATTATGCGAGAATTTGGTCGATCAATTACCTCGTATAAATGGAAAATCGCATATTTCAAAACACACAACTAACAGAAATAATTACATTTGGGCCATGGCAACCAGCAACTTGCCTATTCAAACGTGTTTACCACCCATTTCCAATACTTTCTATATACTATACTGTATTATTTTAAACTATCAAATTGTTTTTGTAAATAAATCAAATATTTAATATACTTTAAAGTTCTAATAACTTGAAAAAAAGGTTAAAGTTACAACCAGGATGTGTGTAAACACCGTACATTTCTCGTCATAACAGGACCCAAAATACAGACAAATTTTAATGTTTGTCATATCTATTGTATAAGATAACTGGTGAATAGCAAAACCATCACTGTATAGAGTAGCTTTTGTTGTATCATTGAAAATCCTAAATTATCAAAATAAAGGAAATTTCATATCACGAGTTTCCTAAACACGCCAAAAAGCACAATGAAAAATGACGACCATTGTTTTGTTTATGTTTATCTCTGATCATAACGAAGAAACGAACGCATTTACACTTCTTTGTATAGGTTAGTTTTATATGATGATTTTGTTATTACCAATGTTGTTCTACTTAATTTTTTTTAGAACTTCGAAATAAATGAAAAAACGTTTTCCTTTATGACGCCGCTTGAAACGGAAACCTTCCATTTGTTTACTGTACGCTCCATCTTCGATCATAATAAACAAATGAATGCATTAAACACACATGATCAGAGTGATAACTATTGATATTAAAGGGATTTTGACGAAGGAAAAATCTTTCTGGGGAGAGACCTGTGACGCCCGGTGAAAAGTCCTTCTATCTACCTTTTCTGATATAAATCTTCCAAATATACCAGAGAAAAATAAAGCATGGAATGCAGAGGTTACTACCCTCGCGCGAGCACCTCGTGAGTGTCGTGTCTACATCAGGGGCGTGTGAAAACCACTATTCACAGGCTGTCTTCCAATTAGATAACTCCTTCATCAAAGGGAAGGGCCGTAACAAAGACCCCAGAAACCACACTTGTACCATGCCACCGCCACCTACACGAACACCCTCCTCGTCATCCTTCTGTTTTGGACTAGCCCGCTAAGTCATAATTGTTTTGTTCGGTGTTTTTCGCAAGTGATTGTCGTTAATTCAACATGACTGACGTTGCTACTTCACCTTTACCAATGTTAAGTACCATAGTTTGTTTTGACAGTTTATTTCAGTAACGGGCATTTGTTCTTTTTCCAGTATTGTGGATTTTAGTTTGGGAAGCGGTTGGCCTGCCTCGGTATCGGCAGCCATTTTGGTTGTGTTCGCTTCGGTAGTTTTTCAAGTTAATATTGCCCATCTGGTACTCAGTCATCTAGGTTATATCACTTACGTTTTATGACCAATATTATTATCATTATTTATTACTGGTTTTTACTATGGTATTTATTTGCTAGCAAGTCCAATTTGGACCTACGAAAAATATCGATCTAGTCTTTGTTATAGTTTACAATAATTCTAAACTGTTACGAAAGATAATTGTCCTTTCCATATCCAAAATACTTTTCTTAGCTGCAGTTATAAGTCAACTTGTACCCACCTCAATTATGGAACCATTTGGAAAAAAAGGTAAAAGAAGAAGAAAGTCCCAGGCTGGTTTTTAAAGTCATCGAACAATTAGGTTACCGCTAGAACGTTCAATATGATAGAGAAGGTGCGAGATTGGAGAAGTAAGGAAAATTGAATCATGCTTGATTTTTAATAAAACTGAACTTTGTGAAACAACAAAGATTTCCTTTGTATCCTAGAGAGAGAGAGAGAGAGAGAGAGAGAGAGAGAGAGAGAGAGAGAATGATGGTTTTAAATGTAATAAACAATAAATATAATAGGTTATAAGACATTGGTGCTTATGTAATATTAACTGTATAGATGGTTTGAATAAGTTAAGAAATGGTATAAACAATGCTTTGTTATTGTATTCGTATGCTCATATTCTTGAGAGCGAGAGCTAGACATCAGCTGATCTGATCACAGCCAAAAGTTAAACAAAAATAAGTCGGCAATACTCGATTTATAAAACATTTCCGAAATTTAAAACAAAAGTACAGGGTTTTCTTAAAGCACAATTAACTATTTAAATAGTAGCAATTTCTAGAATAAAGTGAAGTTTCCTAAAAGTAGTGCTTTGCTGACAAAATCGGATGTCATATTTTAAGCTACGATTGAAAATGGATTTATACTCGGTATAATTTTTTTGTTTTATATTTAATTGACGCTTTTTAATAAACCTATTTTGGGTTCTTCATCCACAGTATATCTTCATCCACAGTATATTAAGTATTGTATAACACCAGAGAGAGAGGAGAGAGAGAGAGAGAGAGAGAGAGAGAATCAGCTGTTGTAATCGAATGCCATGTTTTTGTTTCTTGTACCACTTGAAGCGAGGAAATGATCACCGCAACTAATAACAGTCATGTTAATTTCATTCTTAAACTCAGGTTGTAATATGTGAAGTAAGATTTTATTTCTTACACATATACAGAGAGAGAGAGAGAGAGAGAGAGAGAGAGAGATTTGAGTCTCTCTCTCTCTCTCTCTCTCTCTCTCTCTCTCTCTCTAAGACTAATATGTGAATATTACAATTACAGTAGGGTCCCGAATTATGCGTGTTCGAATTATGCGATTCCCCATTTTTACGGTCGGTAGTTTAACCCTGGATAGGTACGGTGGTCGTTTGCGACCCCGAGCGTAAAAAAAAAACAGGTTTTCTCACGTGACTCACCCCTGTGACTGAATTTGTGGGTGATCGGCCTGCAGGAGGTGTCTCCCCTACACGCTCTAGTAGTGTCCAGATGTGCATTGCTGTAGCTGTACTCCTTCCCCGATTTCTGAGACGCGTCGGGGTCGTTCGCGTCCGAGTTTACCCTTCTGAGGTAGTTTGCATAATTATCAAAGTTATTACGTATTATGAAATTGTCGTAGAATGGTGCAACTTGTATAGGTTATCAGTTGTGGAAAGTCTTGGTGGATTGTTTGGCTACCATGTGCATGTTTTTTTTTTTTTAGTTAAAATGTCGTTCATCACCACGAGGACCATTTTACCGCGAGGTGCCCCTTTTTTCATTTTTTTTCATTTTTTTGCCAAGTCATTTTTCCGTAAGATATTGCCAAATAGTGTCGTAAAACTTTTGCTTGTTTAGTGTTGGAAAGTGTGTCTAGATGATCTGGCTACCCATGCATGACTTTGTTTTTGTCAGATACGATGTAGTTATTGGTATATTGGGTATTTAACTGCGGTTACCAATTTCTGTTTTTTTTTCAATATTTGTAAAAATTACTACGTAGTAAGGAATTGCAGTATATTATTCATTTTTTTTTTCATGTTTATGTGTTAGAAAGTGTGCCTTGATGGTTGGGCTAACACGTGCATGTCTTTTTTTTTATCTGAGATGTCGTATATTAGAATGTCGGGCATTTTACCGCGAGTGTCCCTTTTTAATTTTTTTTAATTTTTTTTGCCAAGTCATTTTTCCGTAAGATATTACGAAATTAGTGTCGTAAAACTTTTGCTTTTTTAATGTTGGAAAGTGTGTCTAGATGATCTGGCTACCCATGCGGTGATTTTGTTTTTGTCAGATACGACGTAGTTATTGGTATATTGGGTATTTAACTGCGGGTTGCCAATTTCTATTTTTTTTTCAATATTTGTAAAAATTTACTACGTAGTAAGGAATTGCCGTATATTATTGATTTTTTTTTCATGTTTATGTGTTAGAAAGTGTGCCTTGATGGTTGGGCTAACACGTGCATGTCTTTTTTTTTATCTGAGATGCCATATATTAGAATGTTGGGCATTTTTCCGCGAGTGCCCCCTTTTTATTTGTTTTGCATTTTTTGCTTAGTCATGTTACCGTAAGGAATTGGCAAGTAGTGTCGCAAAACTTATATTTTTATAGTGTTGGAAAGTGTTTCTAGATGATCTGGCTACCCATGCCTATTTTTTTTAGCCAGATATGGCGTATATATAAGTATGTGTTCGATTTTCCTGTGATTGCCATTTTTTCGTTTTTTCCCATTTCTTTCAAAATTACTACGTACTAAGGAACTATCACAGAGTAATATTTCATTTATATGTTTATTTGTCGGAAAATATGCCTTGATGGTTTGCCTAGCACGTGGCTGAAATTATTTTTTTTCTGAAATGCGTATATTAGAATGGCCATTTTTCCACGAGTGCCCCTTTTTATTTGTTTTGCATTTTTTTGCTTAGTCATGTTACCGTAAGGAATTGGCAAGTAGTGTCGCAAAACTTATATTTTCATAGTGTTGGAAAGTGTTTCTAGATGATCTGGCTACCCATGCCTATCTTTTTTTTAGCCAGATATGGCGTATATATAGGTATGTGTTCGATTTTCCGGTGATTGCCATTTTTTTGTTTTTTCCCAATTCTTTCAAAATTACTACGTACTAAGGAACTATCACAGAGTAATGATTCCTCTAGATGTTTATTTGTCGGAAAATTTTGTTTACTTTTTTTTTGATTGAATATCATCAAATTTTTTTTAGCTAAAATATTGTTTTACATTTTTTTTTTTTCGATTTTATTTCCCTTCAAAAAAAAATTTTTTGGGTCAGAATTTTAATTTTATAGTCGTAAAATAATCGACAATTATCCAGCAACCCACCATACAATTTTTATGCATATCCAATAATAATTAGATTAGTAAATAACACCTTGAAATTGACATACCCTTCCTACATTTCAAGTGGCAGATTAGGGAGTCTGAGTCAGTGTGGTTGGCGGGCCATTTTGTGGACATATCCGAAGCGTAAGCTGCCCTATCTATATATATTCTTGTTCCCTATAGAATTTGTGATATTTTGGTATATTTTTACTGCATAAATATCATATTATATATTAAATATATGTATTTTTTTACGAAATTTCCAAGTACTCAAAAAATTACCTTTAGATATGGCCCCTGATATAAATGTAATTTACAAAATAATGAAGATTTTTTTACATATTTCTATTTTAGGATAACATATGTTTATTCCCTAAAAAAATTAGCCACTTCCTATTTCATTTGGGTACCCAAAAAAATTCATGAAATTTGGACAATTTTTTTTGGCCAAAAAAAGTTACCCTTTTTTTCTCATTTCAGATCTTCACCTCCATGGGTCTGACTTCATCCAAAATACATCAAGATGTGTCCTAAACATTCAAGAATCAATTCTAAAAGGATTTGTGTATATATGTATAAACTTTTTTTTATGAATTTTTATGTCAGGTCTTTTTTTTTTTCTACTTAATTTTTTAAAATATTTATAATAAATAGTTTTTCTGCAGATGAGTAGTATTTATCTTTACAGTTGTTTTAACCATTCATTGAAGTTTTTTTTTGGCAAAAGAAAAAAGGAGGTTACTGCAAAAACTGATTTTCAAGAATTTTTTTTGGCGTCGGGGTCGTTCGCGTCCGAGTATACCCTTAAAGGGGTGTCCGAGGACCGTACCTATCCAGGGTTAAAAAAAAAAAAATTGTTTCTGCAAAGCTGTTCAAAGTGTGCAAGTCAAGCACTACACAAAATATATCAAATTTATTGTCTTTTTAGGTATATTGGTAGCCCTAAATACAGTGCTTGATAATAAAATGTTACCAAAGGATATTTATCTTACATTTTATTAACGTAATTTTATAATAAATAGACTCTTAAAGAATAAAATTCCATATCAACAATGAAATCAACTTTTAACTATGCAAATCCTGCTGACAAAATGTAAACAGAATTGTGGTTACATTCTCGGCAATCTTATCTTTCTCTAACCTTTCGATAATTTTAATGGTATTGTTAATGAGATATATTCAAGCATTATTTTTATTTAGTTTAGAATATATAAAAGCTTTAGTTTTCCCTGTGGGTATTCAAGGTTTTCACATGTAGGCTGGGTTCGTTTATCGGCAGTGAATAGCGTAAATTTCCTGGTAACAAGTCGGCAATATTTTGTCATCTTCTAACAGTATAGATTTGCTTTACAATGATTTGTTTTGTATAGTACAAGGTGCAATTATAAAATCCTCTCTCCAAGAGAGAGAGAGAGAGAGAGAGAGAGAGAGAGGAGAGAGAAAGAGAAAGAGAGAGAGAGAGAGAGAGAGAGAAAGAGGAAGAGAGAGAGAAAGAGAGAGAGAGAGAGAGAGAGAGAGAGAGAGAGAGAGAGAGACTCAAATCTATCTATATCTCTCTCTCTCTCTCTCTTGGAGAGAGGATTTTATAATTGCACCTTGTACTATACAAAAAAAATCATTGTAAAAGCAAATCTATACCGTTTAGAAGATGACAAAATATTGGCCGACTTGTTACCGAAATTTACGCTATTCACTGCCGATAAACAAACCCAGCCTACATGTTTAAAACCTTGAATACCCACAGGGAAAACTAAAGCTTTTATATATTCTAAACTAAATAAAAATAACGCTTGAATATATCTTCATTAACAATACCATTAAAATTATCGAAAGGTTAGAGAAAGATAAAGATTGGCCGAGAATGTAACCACAATTCTGTTTACATTTTGTCAGCAGGATTCGCATAGTTAAAAGTTGATTTCATTGTTGATATGGAATTTTATCCTTTAAGAGGCTATTTATTATGAAATTATGTTATATAATGTAAGATAAATATCCTTTGGTAACATTTATTATCAAGCACTGTATTTAGGGCTAACAATATACCTAAAAAGACAATAAATTTGATATATTTTGTAGTGGCGTGACTTGCAGACTTTGAACAGCTTTGCAGAAACAATTTTTCTTTTTTTTAAACTACCGACCGTATAAATGGGGAATCGCATAATTCGAACACGCATAATTCGGGACCCTACTGTATTGTAATATTCACATATTAGTATTGTATTATGAAATAAAAGCAAATATACGTCTTTTCCATTGTTTTACATTTGTTAGATGATCAAGACTATTATATACACTTCCCAAATCCACTGCTTAAGGTAAACTACACAATGATATTTTCTGTTACTAAAAGAGACAATTATTACTTGAACTATCATTCTTATTTCACCATATAAAAATGTGGTATTTGGCAAAAAAAAGAAATGATTTTCTCATATTTTACTCAGTCAACTTAATGGCATATCAATATTTAGAGATGTTTCATCCCTATTACCGATGCACAATAATTTTATAGTCTACCTTTTCAGTGCTTGATTACAAAATTAAGGATATTATTGACTTTTTCTTCCTGTCTTTTTATGTAGTATTTGTGCAGTTTAGTTTATCTTTCATAAGTGAAAAAGGTATAATGTAATAATATATCAGTCATATTTTACATAACCCGATGCAGCATCCACCTTCTCCTTGTAAACACGATTGCCAAGATTAACGATTCAAAACTAAATAGTATGAGAAAAAGATTAAATAGCCTTGATAGTATGCAATAGAACCTCTGTACTCATCGAGTAACGAGGCCTTTCCAGCTCTGCTGAAGATATTCCCTATTCTAAAGGACGATAGGTTTGCATAGACGTAGGAAGAGAGTAGATATAAAATAGTTAGTGTGAAAGGAAAGAGAAATAGGCAATAAAACTCACATAAGAATACAAATCAATAATGTACTACGTACAAAAAATATCAAAACAAATATTGTAAGACATATAAGTCTATGGAAACGACATAGTATAAAACCTTATGAATTTACTCAGTAACACAAAAAAAGGGGTAAAATTTGTGAAATGTAAAGACAAGGATACTTGACGAGAACCAAAACAGATAAAAACCTTATGGAGTAATAAAGTGAATTACTGTACCCACCTTTTACAGGTGTACTGGGAACAGATGAGACCGGAGTATTACTTTCTGAATCTGGTTTACCCCTCTCTCCATCCTTCTCTCGAGGAATAAAAATGGGCTCAAGAGGCATTTCGCTATAGGGAACTTTTTCAGTTGAATTGTAAGAATGAACAAGAAGAGGTGCAATATTGATGTACGCAGAACAAAGGAGAGGCTCAATCCTAGAAGAAAGAATAGAGAATTTTAAATTGCTAGCTTTAACTGACACCCCTAATTAGGTTATTATTTAGAATCTAGGTAGAAGATGCTGCAAATATATATATGAAGAAATCATCTTTATTTACATATATACTGTACTTAAAGGTTAAAAAATAACAGGTTCCTACTGTAATGATTAATAGTCTAACTTAATCAGTGAAATAAAATCTATGTTCCTGAGGTAACAAAAGGGACTATAGTTCAAGTTAAGATATAATCATTCCTAAGTACTAACATAGAATATGATAAAAAAAAAATCAATGGATATTATAGTGAGTGATAAACATAAAATAACTTTGAGTTTGAAATATAACAAAAAAATTAAAAGTAATTTGTATTTTTCCTATCTATATACATATGAGTCCTTTAAAATAGGAAATGTCTTCAACAAAGCAGCAACACCAATTGAATTCATTAACTAGTTAGTTGACGACAGGCGCTGACTTCACTTTTGACCTCCAGCTCAGGACTTTCATAGGACCTGCAATGTACATTAGTGCATGTACTCTATCAAAATAAAGGAACACTTCCTCTGAGGGGATATTAGTTTGGAATTATATACCTGTAAAATGACTTAACGGCATCAGGTTCAATTTGACCGCTTTGTTCCCGAGGGCGGCAGGGGGGACAGAAGAACGAATAAGAAGAGCCAGTCATTTTACCATTCACTCCAGACTTACATCAACACGTTACTATAGATGAGATGCATTCTGTCTCATGTGGGATCTTGGCTAGTTATACAATTAGGCTACTCGAGCAGCCACCACAGGATCAAGCACAAAAGTGTCAAGGGACTTCTTGGTGTACTCCCATAGATAAAAGGCCGTGAAGATGGTCTGTGTCTTCTAGATTCTGGACTTCATTACTTGGCCCACTAACAGGTCTCTTCTAAAAGCCATGGTGAGGCCTATACCCTTGACTACCTCACCATAGCTTTTAGAAGAGACCTGTCCGTGGGCCAAGTAATGAAGGCCAGAGTCTGGAAAACACAGACCACCTTCATGGTCATTTATCTACGAGAATATACCCAAAAGTCCTCGACCTGGTCTTAGTTGGTACCTCGACCCTCTCATTACTTGAGGTGTATGCTTTACGGATTGTCATACGAAGCCAGAAAGAGAATGAGTTCCCTAACACCTCTTTCTTGGTCCTGCCAGTGCTAATAGAAAGTCTCTGACACTCAGGTCTGAGGTGTTGGGTCCTTTTCAGATAGCACCGCTAGGCCCTTGCGGGACATAATAGCATCTCCTCTCAATCACCACCCGACACTTCACAAAGAGAGGGGAAGAAGAAAGTATCAAACCTGGGGTCATACACAGCAGATTCTTGGTTTTGGCCACGAACTCTGGCATAAAACTGAAGGTGACCTCCTTCCATCCCTCAGCCTGGGGGACTAAATAAGTGTCTGTGCAACTCTCATACTCTCTTCGCCAATGCTAAGGCTAGCAAAAAGACAAGTCATGAGAGTTCGATTTCTATCTGACAACTTCCTCAAAGGCTCATAGGGGTAGCCTACACGTAAGGGCCTTAAGGACAACAGTAGCGTCCCACTCTGGGGGCTTGAGGTTTGTAATTGTTCACTGTTAAAATGCAGCCAAAATTGAATGCAAAAAATGCTTTAATGAAGCAAAATCAACTTTTTGAAAATCATTATTTTTTTTAGAATGCAATAATGTCTGCTAAAAATAATGATCAGCTGACTAAATGGAATGTGTTTTAAACCTTAACATAGGATTGAAAATTAATTTATGCAGAGTATAAATCTTATTTTACATACAGTAGGGTCCCTAATTATGTGACAATTTGGTTGATCCACGGCCTCACAGAATTGGAAAATCGCACACAGTATTTCAAAATACGTAACGTGACTGACTCCATTAGGGCCACAGCAAATAGCAACTTACCCAGTCAAACTCTTAACTACCCATTTTCAATACTCTCTATGTATTTTAATTATTTTTTTCTAATATAAAATTGGTCTCATGAATAAATGAAACATTTAAAGGGTTTTAAAATTTTAATAGCTTGATAAAGTTTAAAATTACACCCAAGGTGGGTGTAAATACCATATATTTCTACGTATAAAACGACCTAGAATTAGGACAAATTTTAATTAATTTAAGTCATATCTGTTGTACAAGACGACTCATAAATTGCAAAACCATTAGTGTATGGGCTAGCTTTGGATATATCATATGAAATCGAAATCCAAAATTAACTAAATAAATGCGTTTTCATACCCTGCTTTTCCTAAAGACACCACCTACAACGAAAACCATTGTTTTGGTTACGTTCATCTCCCATCATAACGAACACATTTACACATCTGTGTTTCGGTTAGTTTTTGCAGCAACAGATATCTTATCAAGTATTAATTATGTAATGATTTTGTTATTACTAATGTATAATACCATTTTGTACAGTACAGGACTATATATTCTTTTATCTTAAGTATCTGTATATTGTATGGCAAAGCTAGCAGTCAGCTGATTGAAGAAAATACTGTGGATTTTCAGGCTTTGCCTCCTTGAAAAATTTGGTTTTACAGTACTGTGCTACAATACAGGCGCAGTACATACACTAATAACTATTTGATATACAGTATTTAACAGACTCATTTTCAAGGAAACATATAAGCACATATGATATGCTAAGAGAAAATATTTTTTCAGGCCCAGTCTGCTAGCAATTCTTCTGACATTATGTAACTAGGAAACTTTATGCTTAGGATGTCAACTATAAGGGTAGATTGTGTAACGATGAACTTGCTTACTGACAGGGTTATTAACCCTTAACCTTGTTGTTAATGGCAGAATACCTGTAATTGTTGCAGCCAAAAACAAAAGAAGAGTTTTGACAGGAAAGTGGGAGGAGCTCCTTGCCCGCACTCCCTCATTAATGAATCAAGCGATTTGTATACATTTAGGAACAAAATTACCTGTTTTACAGTATGTTCTTTCAAATGTTAGTAATAAAAGGTAAAACAAAATAATCACCTATAAGCCACAGGATCTGCAGGATGATAGATATTGAGCAAACGTTTGCAGAGTCTTGGAGGAATAAGGTCCGGAAATTCACCGTCTGCATTTTTGTTGCGTAAGGCTAAAAAGACAGCAAGTGGGGATCCAAGACAAAAGAAGTTTTCAATCTGAAAAGATCAAAGAAAAAATTACAGTTATAAAGTTATCTTAAATCACAGAGCTGACTGCTTTTTACTAACCATTACCAAGACCGTCATTATAAATCTATATGTCGGTTTTCCCTTCATGGAGTCGATCAGTTGACTATTTCATAATAGCATTTACTGTACCTCTATACAATTTGATGAGAAGTTATCATATTTCCCAAATTCCTTACTCTCTCCTTCTTCATACAATGCATTACTATCATTGTCATTCCTACACCAGTTCACTTAGCAAAAAGGGTGAAATAATTTTCACAGTCTGATGACACACAGTTCATAAAAACAGGTCTACTATACTAGTATGGATGCACTGGTTATGAGATGCAATGAACACTGAAGCTAACATTGCTTTTGTGGTTGGATATATGGGAAGATATCCATGACCAGAATGACAAATGGAATTTTAATAATAACATTGATTCTTTCAATACGTACTTAACTGCAGTTTATCTGGCTATCTCCTTGAAGCTCACTTGTATGGATGTTTATCATTAAAAAACTAAATTTCCCACATTCCCTAATGCCAATTGCCTCAAACATCTAGTATACTATTATGAAATAGATGGCATTGGATGGTAGCTTACATAGCAAAGTTACTTCAGTATTCTCATCGATCATAGTGTCAACATCATTTATCACTCCCTCCATTTATTTAAGAATGAGTATTTGCCTAGCTTTTTCTAGTGTTAGTCAACATAGTTTATCAGGATGTTTTCTATAGGTTTTAAAATTCCTTGGTGTGTTACATTTTCAGATAGTTTATTACTTGAGAATCAAAATCCTCATTCCTTTTGTGTTATGTTAAGGGCAGCCATGTGAATTCAACACATTCAGAATACAGTGAACCCTCGCTACTTCGCGGTTCGACAATCGCGGATTCACCACTTCGCGGGGTTTTCCCATAACCCATATATATATACATATCGCGGATTTTCCGGAAAATTCGAAAATACCGCGAAATCTGAAGACAACCAAATACGATATTTTGTTACCTGTAATTCCATTAATACTGTAATTAGTAATATCTGTTCTTACTGATTGTTCATTGCATTACATATGATATATAATTCAGCACAGAAAGAAATAAAACACGAAAAGAGAATGTGATCATACGATAATTCAGTACTGTATACAGTACGTAGTAAAATTAAATCGAACATGAAACGCAAATCAGATGCAGTCATACCATATTAGAATGGTGTGTACTGTAATGGATGTGCTTCTTTTCCATGAATCTTTTGTATGTATACGTACGTAGTACTGCATCCAATAATATTCTTTGTTGCAAAAATCACATTTCGAATAAGCGTACGAGAGAGAGAGAGAGAGAGAGAGAGAGAGAGAGAGAGAGAGAGAGAGAGAGAGAGAGAGAGAGAGAGAGAGAGAGAGAGGCGTAAAATAGTGTACGTAAAGCTGTATTATTATTGTTGTTATTATTATTATTATTGTTGTTGTTGTTAATAAAATTATTATTGTTATTATTATTATCATTATTATTATTATTATTACTGTACAGTATTATTATCATTATTTATTATTATTACGGTATTTACTTAATCTACGTACGTTCGGTATGCGCGGGGCATCTTCTATGAGTAGGTAACCAACGCATCATAGTACTGTAAGACGGGTTGTGATTGGTTCAAGCGCTGATAGATGACGAATCAGAACTCAAGTTTTGTTATCTAGCCTGTGATTGGTGTTTTGCCCGCATCTCCTACCCGCAGCATCTAAGTTCTCGCGGGGCTGGATCGTCCACTCTCTGTTACCGCGTATCGCTGAGTAGACGTTCTTAAGTGTGTGAATCTGTGCTGTGTGCGACTTTTTTAAGTTGAACTTTTTGTTACTGTAAATCCTACTGTAATGGCTCCCAAGCGTTCTGCTTCTCTTGAGGCTGGTAGTGAGCCTAAACGCCACCGAAGGATGATGACGATAGCTGAGAAGGTTACGCTTCTCGACATGTTAAAAGATGGTAGAAGTTACGCGGCCGCCGGCCGCCATTTTGCCATCAACGAATCTATTGTTCGCTATATCAAGAAGGACGAGGCGAACATTAGAAAGACGGCTGCAATCACCTTTAGCAGATCAGCGAAGCGAGTCGTTACAACGCGTAATAAAACGATCGTACGCATGGAAGGTGCTTTAGCTGTGTGGATTGCCGACTGCCGGAAGAAGAACATAGCGTTGGATACGAACACCATCCAAACAAAGGCTTTGAGCTTATATGAGAATTTTGCTGCAAAGGAACCTAAAGACGACGACGGCAACCATGCTGAAGATGATGATGATGCAGATGATCCTCAACCAGGGACATCCACTGATTCCCAGCCTCAGAAACGTTTTTCCGCAAGCAAAGGATGGTTCGCGAAGTTTCAGAAACGCTTCACCCTGAAAAGCGTTTCCCTGCATGGGGAGTCTGCTTCCGCTGACACTGCCGCTGCTGAAACTTACGTGAACCAGACGTTCAAGAATATTATCGCCGAAGGTGGATACAAGCCGGAACAAGTCTTTAATATGGATGAGACTGGCTTGTTTTGGAAGAGAATGCCGTCGCGAACTTTCCTGTTCAAAGAGGAAGCCAAAGCCTCTGGCTTTAAAGCATTCAAGGATCGCGTTACCCTCGTGATGTGTGGCAATGCTGCTGGATTTTTGTTAAAGCCGGGGCTTATTTATAAGTCGAAAAATCCTCGCGCTTTGAAAAATAAAAATAAGAATCTCCTTCCCGTGTACTGGATGCATAATCAAAAAGCATGGATTACGAAGATGCTGACCTCCAACTGGTTCCATCAGTGTTTTATCCCGCAAGTCAGCAAATATCTCTTAGAGAAGGGCTTGCCATTCAAGATCCTTCTCCTTATGGATAACGCTGGTGGACACGCAACTGACCTGTCGCATGAGGGCATTCAGGTTGAGTTCCTGCCACCCAACACCACGTCATTAATTCAACCGATGGACCAGGGGGTTATCAGGGCGTTCAAGGCCCTCTACACGAAGAACACCTTGGCGGACCTCGTTGCGTGTGTGGATGCTGCCCAAGATGACGAGGATGAAGATTTTAACTTGAAGGCGTACTGGCGGCAGTACACCATAGCCACGTGCCTGCAGAATATTCAGAGGGCACTTCAAGAGATGAAACCTGCAACCGTGAATGCGAGCTGGAAGAAGTTGTGGCCCGATATTGTTTACGACGACAAGGGATTTACTCCGTCGGAAATCCAACACTCTGCAATACGCAAATCTGTGCAGTTGGCTGCCATAATTGGAGGTGACGGGTTTGGCGACATGACGACTGAAGACGTCGACGAGTTGTTGGACTGCCATTCCCAGCCCCTAACTGACGCAGACCTCGAAGACCTGACAAAATCGGCAAGTGAAGAAGAGAGTGATACCCAGGAAGAGATCCAAGAAAATGTCGAAGAAACGGGCTTAACATTAGAACGGCTTGCCAAGGCCTGCAACCATGCGAAGGAGTTGAAAGAAATGTTGCAAGAGTGGGACGAGGATATGGTTCGCTCGATGCAATTCTGCAACAAGATCGATGAAGACATGACTCCCTACAAAATGCTCTTGGATCGAAAAAAGAAGCAGCGGCAACAACTTCCGATCACAATGTTCTTCCAGCCTCGCAAAAAAGAGCCAGTTCCTCCTGCTAGTACGCCTTCGGAAGAAATTGAAGAAGTTTCCCAGGAAGAAGTTGAAGAGGTGTCCCAGGAAAAGACACCTCCGTCTGAAGAGACGTAAAATACTATCATTGGCTGCACAGTAGAACACATCATCAGCTTCATCATCATCATTTCTACTGTGCAGCAAATTCATCGCCATCACCATTCAAGTTTTTCTTCAACTTCTTTCGTGGTGAGTACAGTAACAATCTTTATTTTTTACTTTAATATTCATACTGTACATTCTAAAACTGTATTTGTGCCTGTTTTATAGTTTAGTACTGTACGTACTGTATGCATTAAGTTAAAGGGAAGGTTTTAAAAGTCTACATGTTGTAACCTATCATATTTTTTTTGTTTAAAATTTACATTTACGTACGTAAAACAATCTCTCTCTCTCTCTCTCTCTCTCTCTCTCTCTCTCTCTCTCTCTCTCTCTCTCTCTCTCTCTCTCTCTCTCTCTCTCTCTCTCTCTCTCTCTCTCTCTCTCTCTCTCGTAAATTGTTTTCCTGCTTTGCTACGTACAATACTGTATAAATTATATTTGTAAGGTAACATATTTTGTAAATGCTTTTACTGTAAATACTGTATGTACTGTATCATTATTTATCACTATCATCATGCGCGTTAAATGCCTTGTTTGTTCTGAGCGTGGTTGTTTACTGAGCGTACACGCCGTCGTTTCAGGCGGCGTCATAAAGAAAAACATTTCATTTGGAAGTCCTAAGAAAAATACGTAAACTAAAACATTGGTAATAAAAAAATCAACATACAGTACTGTATAATCAATATAATCGATGCAAAAACTAACCTATACATATATGTGTACTGTACACTAAATGAGTTTGTTTCTTCATTATGATCAGAGATGAACGTAAACAAAACATTGGTTGCCATTTTTTATCGTGCTTTTTAGGTGTTTAGGAAACGCATGATATAAAATCGCCTTTAATATTTGTGCCTGTTTTAGTTTAGGGTGCTGTAGTACATGCATTAAGTGTTCTGTACATTAAAGGGTGGTTTGTTAACAGTACTACGTACAAGGGAAGGTTTTAAAAGTCCGAATATACATGTTAAATAAATAGGTAAATATGATGTCACTACTTCGCGGATTTTCACCTATCGCGCCCGCGTCTGGAACCTATCTACCGCGATAAACGAGGGTTCACTGTATGCTAATTTACCAAACACTCCTATGAAAAAACATGTCAGGCTAGTGTGTCTAAACAGGTTCCTAAAAATTGACTCTAAGTAAAAGAAAAGGCAATTCTAAATAAGGGAAGAATCAACAGATAGCTAGGCTAATCGACTTGGGTAGCAGTCTGCTTTTCATGTAAAAGGTCTCCAGAAAGAGATGCCTGTACTGGTTTTGAGATTTTTTGGTATTGAAAGTTTGATGATAAAACCACACTGCTACATAGCCTTGCTAGATTTGTTATAGCACATGTTAACTGGATTTGGGATGTAATATCAGCAATTTCTAACTCACAAATATTCTCAAGGGAAGAGTAAAAAAGGGAAGAGCTCTAGTTATGTGATACCAACCAACAAACATGATTAATACATTCTTGATTTGGAAATTTTGCTGAAAATTTTTCAGTGTTTTTCTTTTATTAAAACAGCCTTGCTCGCTCATTGATAGGAATCACGATTTGCTCCTACACATATACAAACCCTCATCCTTCAATTTAAGTATGCTTTCAGTGAAGCTGGATACGGCTATTAAAATTTCAACAATGTGGCAGTAATTACTACCACTGAGCTTCCACTTTGTTTTAAGGTACCGGATAGTACAGATGTACTCCCGTTGTACTGATCAGGCCGATTCAATTTACCATTTTTCTATTAATTTGCAAATACAATTGGTCAGTACTGGTCTGCAATTGTTTAGGTTACTGGGATCTTTTCCTGACTTAGCTATTGGTATCACTGTTGCATGTTTCCATGCCTTTGGAAATTAATGTTTGATAAAATAACTAATTATAAAACTCTAATAAACAGGCCATAGCCAAAGGGGTAGATTTCTTTATATATCAAAATTTATATTATCTTTACAAGAGGCATTTGAAATACAATTTGATAATGCAGATTTAAGCTTCTCTTCAGTAAACCTTTTACTGTAGTAAATATCTTCCATGGTATCAAAATTCAATGAAACTGCTCTTTCTCTTCTTTTAATGGATTCAATGTTGGCATCCAAATTATCAATACTGCTTATATTTTCAATACTGTGCCCAGTAATAATTGAGACTGTCTGCCATAATGCTGACATAGGAACCATTAATTTTTTTTTAATTTCTGCCATACCTTCTGCCTAACATTTTCTGATATGCAAGACATATATTTGCCAGAATTATTTTGCCAAAATACAGTATTGTTTCAATGCCTAATGTCCATGGTTATATCAAGAAGTGTTTTATTGCATTCCATACAAGGAGACCAGTACTCAAATTTTACATATTTTGTTTAAGGTTTTGAATTTTCTTTCAATTGCTTGCTTTCTTTATTACTAATTAGGTTAATGTCTGATCAGCAAGAGACCAAGTTTTTCATTTCTCTGGTATTAGTCAGAGGCATAGATTTATCAGCTGCTTGTGTGATGAAGTTTACAAAGAAAATCACCTGTTTCATCATATAATCTTCTGAATGATTATAGGGAGGCACTTGACCAGGGTAAAATTTAAATTTCTCCCAATCTGCTTTACTTGTAATATATTGTCGAGTAGGAGCAATTGGTGTATGTCCTAACATGGTTATTAGAATAAGGAAATGGTTACTGCTATAAAGGTTGTTCGGGACATTCCATTTAGGCATACTAATGATACTGGTAGAAAAAAGTTACATCTATTGTTGAATATGTTCCATGAGATTTTGAATAGTACAATACGTGCTTATTTTACAATCATATAAAATGCAGAAGTTATGATCAGTCACTATTCTTTCAACCTTGAAACACAACACAATTAGTGTCCCAAAGGGGATTGTGGACACTTGAACTAATAAGAAATCTTCTTGCATATTTGGAAATTCTTTGGGTAGGCTTTGTATATTATAGTTGCAAGAGGGCTGATTGTACATACAATATTATAAATATTAAAGTTGATATTATTCAAATGTAATTTAACTCAAGACAATTGAAATTCTTAATTGTTAAATATGAATATTATTATGAATATAGATTGCAGTTCAATGTATCAACAAAAGGGAGAGACCAAGATGCTGAAGTCTAATTTCATATTGAAGGAACAGTATCATTAGTATGCTGTAAGCATATTGCATTGAGATTATGATTTTTCATATCTTTGGATTTTTCCTATAAGCAAAGGGGTTTTAAGATCATTAATATTCCACAGAATATCTATGGATTGAACATTAAGGTAATGGAGATAGATTTCCACTGGGCAGAGCTTTAGCAAAATGATCTGCTTATTTTGCTAGAGTTGACTTTCTGTTTTAATGGGTTCTTTGGACATGGTTTCCTCTAGTTTATTTTGATCACAATTTGCTTTCTGATTATCAATTGGATTATGGTTAAGTTTCTCTATACATGTTTCAAGATGAAAAGTGCTTGTTGCATGCTTCTTTATCAAATGAATAAAACACATGCAACCAGCATTGTGGATTTTTAATTTACCATATTGACTTTCATTTTTGTTCTTGACAAAGTTATCAACAGATTAGTAATTTTATGTATATTCATTTTATCCATGTCTTGAAATTCAAATAAGAAACAATCATTGCAGCTGCAGGGAATTTTGTGGGCCGTTCTATTCTCAGTTATTGTTTAGTGCAAAATCATCAATTCACCTGTTATGCCTATAAAGGCGATGGATTTATTTCCTCGAGGGGTACATTTTTCATTAGATATCCCTCATCTACTTGAGTATCATATGGATTGCTATGAACCTTATTACTATTTACTTGGTAGCTTGGTTAGTGATGACTTCCGGTTCGGGTTCAGATGTCAGAAGTCGTAGCAAAGTTTCCATCGCCACAATAATTGGATTTGATGCATCTGCAAGTGAACCTTCCGGTTGACTGGTTTTTTTTTTTTTGTGCTTTTAAGTATCTTATTTTTCTCTCAGATTATGATTTAAGGGGTTTAATATGAACCATCTCTACTTCTGAAAGATTTTCCATATTCTTGTATCATAAGTGGCAAGTGTGTCAAACTTGTTTAGCACAGGAATCTGAGCTTCTTGCTTACACCAAAAATGAGGGTAGTTCTGCTATTTGCTTTTTCACAAGCAAGATAAACATCAGGGAGGTTCACAGAAATAAACAGAACTTTGATAATGAAATTGGGTAACAGACTTTTAATAATAAAATTGGTTATTTCTATAATTACCTGATGTTCATATACTGTACATCACCACCATCCTCACCAATGACCTGTGGTGTCAAAAGGACCGAGAAGTTTTAACTTTGAGACTGAAAAGACAAAGGATCTGTGGTTTGAAAAGCCACTGAGGGTTGCCATTAACCACTAGATTGTCTGATTACTTTACTGTACTAGACAGTATGCCTATTGGAAGGAATATAAAAAAAGATTTTCAGTTTTATTGGTAAATGTTGAGGGTACACTCAGGCACACTATTGTATCTTATTTCTCTTCCTCTTTGTTTTGTTAGAATTTTTATAGTTTATATGGGAGATATTTATTTTAATGTTGTTAGTGTTCTTAAGATATTTTATTTTTCCTTGTTTCCTTTCCTCACTGGGTTATTTTCCCTGTTGGAGCCTCTGAGCTTATAGCATCCTGCTTTTCCAACTAGGGTTGTAGCTTAGCAAGTAGTAATAATAATAATAATAATAATAATAATAATAATAATTAATAATAATAACAATAATAATAATAATACTAATAAAACCAAACTTGTAGAGAAAGAATATGAGCATGAAGCAAGTTTAGAAATGAATAAAAGTGATCAAAATTCATTTATTTCATTACAAAGATTTTGATGTGAATAATGTCCTCACCTTGAAATTGAGAGAAGGTTGAGAGTGGCAACATTTATAAGACTTGAGTAGATCCTTTAACTCCTCTTTCTGAGCTTGTTTTGACCTAGGTGTGGTATCTTCTTTCTTATCAATGCACTCAATCTGTTAAAAGAAAATAGAAATAACAATTATCAAAAAAGTAAAAGAATTATAATAATAACTACATTAAAATGTTATTTTCCTTAGTAAAATAAATTTTTGAATATACTTACCCGATGATCATGTAGCTGCAACTCTGTTGCTCGACAGAAAAAACCTACGGTCGGGATACGCCAGCGATCGCTATACAGGTGGGGGTGTACAACAACAGCGCCATCTGTCGAGTAGGTACGCAGGTACTTCTTGTCAACAAGAACCAATTTTCTCCTCGGTCCACTAGGTCTCTATGGGGAGGAAGGGAGGGTCCTTAAATTCATGATCATCGGGTAAGTATATTAAAAAATTTATTTTACTAAGGAAAATAACATTTTTCAATATTAATCTTACCCGATGATCATGTAGCTGATTCACACCCAGGGGGGTGGGTGGAGACCAGCATACATGTTAACATAAGAAGCTAAGTATCCCGTATTTCATTTTAGCAGTTATTCAAAATAACAAACATAAAATAAATAAGTACCTGGTAAGGAAGACGACTTGAACAATTACTCTGCCTTTTTAAGTACGTCTTCCTTACTGAGCCTCGCGATCCTCATAGGATGCTGAGCGACTCCTAGGAGCTGAAGTATGAAGGGTTGCAACCCATACTAAAGGTCCTCATCAAAACCTCTAATCTAGGCGCTTCTCAAGAAATGATTTTGACCACCCGCCAAATCAAGTAGGATGCGAAAGGCTTCTTAGCCTTCCGGACAACCCAAAAATATTTCAAGAGAAAGATTAAAAAGGTTCTGGAATTAGGGAATTGTAGTGGTGGAGCCCCCACCACTACTGCACTCGTTGCTACGAATGGTCCCAGAGTGTAGCAGTTCTCGTAAAGAGACTGGACATTCTTAAGATAAAAGACGCGAACACTGATTTGCTTTTCCAATAGGTTGCGTCGAATATACTTTGCAGAGATCTATTTTGTTCAAAGGGCACGGAAGTTGTGACAGCTCTAACTTCGTGTGTCCTTACCTTCAGCCAAGCTTGGTCTTCCTCATTCAGAAGGGAATGAGCTTCTCGTATTAACAGTCTGATAAAATAGGGTAAAGAATTCACTGACATAGGCAAAGATGGATTCTTAACTGAACACCATAAAGCTTCAGACGGGCCTCTTAAAGGTTTTAAAAATAGAACTTAAGAGCTCTTACAGGACATAATACTCTTTCTAGTTCATTTCCAACCATACGATAAGTTTGGAATATCGAACGATATTGGTCAAGGCCGAGAAGGCAGCTCGTGTTTGGCTAGAAAACCAAGTTGTAGAACATGTAGCCGTTTCGGATGAGAATCCGATGTTCCTGCTGAAGGCATGAATCTCACTGACTCTTTTAGCTGTGGTTAAGCATATCAGGAAAAGAGTCTTAAAGGTGAGATCTTTCAGGGAGGCTGATTGAAGTGGTTCGAACCTGTCTGACATAAGGAATCTTAGAACCACGTCTAAATTCCAACCAGGTGTAACCAAACGACGCTCCTTCGTGGTCTCAAAAGACTTAAGGAGGTCCTGTAGATCTTTATTGCTGGAAAGATCTAAGCCTCTGTGACGGAAGACTGATGCCAACATGCTTCTGTAACCCTTGATAGTGGGAGCTGAAAGAGATCGTTCTTTCCTCAGATATAAGAGGAAGTCAGCTATTTGAGTTACAGAGGTACTGGTCGAGGATACGGATACTGACTTGCACCAGTTTCAGAAGATTTCCCACTTCGATTGGTAGACTCTAAGGGTGGATGTTCTCCTTGCTCTAGCAATCGCTCTGGTTGCCTCCTTCGAAAAACCTCTAGTTCTCGAGAGTCTTTCGATAGTCTGAAGGCAGTCAGACGAAGAGCGTGGAGGCCTTGGAGTACCTTCTTTACGCGTGGCAGACGTAGAAGGTCCACCCTTAGGGGAAGTGTTCTGGGAACGTCTACTATCCATCGAAGTACCTCGGTGAGTTATTCTCTCGCGGGCCAGAGGGAAGCAACTAGCGTCAACTTTGTCCCTTCTTGAGAGGCGAACTTCTGCAGTACCTTGTTGACAATCTAGAACGGAGGGAATGCATATAGATCTAGATGTGACCAATCTAGAAGAAAGGCATCTATATGAACTACTGCTGGGTCCGGGATAGGTGAGCAAAGTATTGGGAGCCTCTTGGTCATCGAGGTTGCGAAGAGATCTATGGTTGGCTGGCCCCAGGTGGCCCAAAGTCTCTTGCATACATCCTTGTGGAGGGTCCAATATGTTGGAATTATTAGTCCCTTCCTACTGAGACAATCTGCTATGACATTCAAGTTGCCTTGGATGAACCTCGTTACTAGTGAAAAGTCTAGACCTGTTGAACAGGAGAGGAGGTCTCTTGCGAACTCGTACCATATCACAGAGTAGGTCCCTCCTTGCTTGGAGATGTACGTCAAAGCAGGGTGTTGTCCGTGTTCACCTCCACCACTTTGCCTTGAAGGAGAGACCTGAAGCTTTCCCAGGTCAGACGTACTGCCAGTAGCTTCTTGCAGTTGAAATGCATTGTCCTTTGACTCGAGTTCCATAATCCCGAGCATTCCCTACCGCCTAATGTCGCACCCCAGCCTACGTCCGATGCGTCCGAGAAGAGAACGTGGTTGGGAGTCTGAACAGTCAGGGGAAGACCCTTTCAAAGGTTGATAAAGTCCTTTCACCAAGTCAGACCAGACTTTATCTTTCCGGAAACCGGGATCGAGACCGCTTCTAGCGTCTTGTCCTTTTCCAGTGAAAAGCTAGATGATACAGAAGAGGACGGAGGTGTAGTCTTCCAAGTGACACAAATTGAACCACGGATGACAGTGTCCTAACCAGACTCATCCACAGCCTGACAGGGCAGTGTTCCTTCTTCAGCATCTTCTGGATGGATAACAGGGCTGGGGGTTGATCGTCTTGTTAAGCAATGTCCTCATCAGAGGGTTCCTCATCCGAAACTGATGAGGAAACGGCAACGGAGTGGGCAACGTCTGACTCGCTGAATCCGGTCGCCCTGGTGGATGCGTGACGGAGCCGGACACAAGATCATGGTACTGCTGCACAGTCTGTGAACTGTCAACCATGGGGACGCGAGGAAGAACAGTGTCAACCCGAAACTGTCTAGACTGTCTGGGTTGTGCAGTCAACCCCCTACCGGGTTGCTGAGGTTGCCGCACTGCGTCACAACAAGTCACCTCTGCTGGTTGTTGAACGTCTTCCTAGTGACACACTGAACGTCCACAACCACCTCCGAGAGTCGCTTAACGTCAACGTGCGACTGGCAACCCACACTGGGTTGCACCGGTGGAGGAACCACCTCAACTGGCGGACGTGAGTAGGATACCTCAGCGTCAACAGGGCGTACAACCAACCGGTAGGAAGGTTGTTGGCTAGGAGGTTCTTCTCCGTAAAAAATCCTCTATCAAGGACACAAGCTTGGACTGCATGTCTTGCAACAAAGCTCATTAGGGTCTATGGGAGCAGGTGTGGCAACAGACGGGGTTAGCGACCGAAGCGGAACCATTTACCATCCCTGGAAGCCTTGTTATGCTTTAATTAAAGTCCATAGGAGGCTAAGCAGCTTAAGGCTCCTCTCCAAATGACAGAGTCCTCAAAGGAATATCAGAAGGAGGGAGAACAGCACTTTCTCATCTACAGGAACCATGTCCGAGAAAAGCTAGGTTATCTCAGTGAGGGTCTCACTGGTGCCTAAGCAGCAGACCAGAAGGCAACGTTATGTAACTGCTTGACAGTCTGTGAACTGTCAAAAACTGAACTGTCAACCACAACAGGTGCGTGAGGACATACAGCACTGGTGCATTAGTAGCAGACCAGAAGGCAACGTCATGTAACTGCTTGACAGTCTGTGAGCTGGCAACAACCAAAGCTGTGTGGGGAAGCCTCAACTCCTGACTGACTAGTCTGCTGCGGGCGAGTGGCGGTAACCACAGTGTGTTGCGGAGGCTGAAACACCGTGTCAAAACACGGCAGCTTGTGGTAGCTCACGCACGGCAACGGAGTGCTCCGTGTGTCTGTGGGAGTAAGCATGCGTCTGGCAGGGTAGACTGCGCATGGGTGGAGGAGCTCTCACAACAAGAGTGTGGGAGCAGGCAGCCATGCTGGGCGCACAACCGTGGCAGGTTGTAGGCAAACGGGTGCATCGTCAACCTTCTCCGCAGTCGGAGTGTGGGAGCAGGCAACAACCAAAGCGGAGTGGTGGTGCGTGGAGGGGACTGCCGTGGGTTGCGGAAACTAACGCATCGCGTCAAAACACGGCAGCTTGACTCCACCTTCCCACTGCTGATGCGGTACCTCACGCATGTTAACGGAGGGAGCCGCATGTCGGCTAACGTTAACATGCGTCTGGCAGGGTCGATTGCGCATCGGAGGTGGAGCTCTCCGCAGCCAGAGTGTGGGAGCAGGCAGCCTCAGCGTGAGCTGGGCGCACAACCGTGGTAGGTTGTAGGCTAACGAGAGCAGTGTAAACCTTCTCCGCACGAAACTCCTGCATAACCGCAGCTAACTGAGTCTGCATAGACTGCAGTAAAGACCACTTAGGGTCTACAAAAAAAACGGCAACAAACGGAGCTACTGTCCGTTGTGACTGAGGGTCTAAAACAGCTGGTGCGGCAACAGACGGAGTTACTGCCTGTTGCGGTACCACCTTGCCTCTCTTGGGAGGTGTGCAGTCGTCGGATGACTGCAGCGAGTCCGAACTGACCCAGTGGCTACACCTAGGCCGTTGGACTTGCGCGGAAGGGACCGACTTGCACTTAAAAGCTGCAAGATTTGGTCCATGGTTTCTACGAGAAACCTCTTCCGCAGACGAGGAATAAATGGGCTCTCTCGTCTTTGTGTGGGTGGGGAGATCTCACGTCGGCAACGTGTGTAGATACGCCCGAAACCACGGAGGGAAAAACGTCTGTTCGTCGATCAAGGCCTGTGGAACCCATAAGTCGTACGACATTACTTCTCCCCTGGGCTTGGGAGCTTGTAAGAGGTATCGGACTAGGTGAACAACTGGCACGAACAGACGAACCCTCGGACGCAACACTGTAACACTTTGCGCATATCACTTTATCACTTTTGATTTTCTGTTTGCACTTATTTCACTGAAATCGAGACTTTAACTGATTTCTACCTGAAACACGCAATCCTATCCTTCATTAAAAGGTAGTAATTGCGAAAACAGTTTTACAATGCAACAGAAAAACATAAATAAAGATAAAGAATTCAGTGGCTGGAAAAGAGACTAAACACTAGATCAAATAAACTACGTTTACAATCTCTCACCGCATAAAGCCTGGGAACAAGAATAAAACTCTAGAAACGTTTTACCTTCTTCCCCTACAGCGACTAGGGAGAAGAGTAAAAAACGAATTCAGTGGCTGGAAAAGAGACTAAACACTAGATCAAATAAACTACGTTTACAATCTCTCACCGCCTAAAGCCTGGGAACAAGAATAAAACTCTAGAAACGTTTTACCTTCTTCCTCTACAGCGACTAGGGAGAAGAGTAAAAAACGAGAACAACGTTACCCGGTTGAACGAAACGTTTATTCTCCTCTCTCTCCCTCCGTCTCTATCTCTCTCTCTCTTCTCTCTTGACTTAGCGCCTGAGAGAAGAGCCCAATTATATATCGTTAAAACATGTTATTTGCTAAAAGGAACTGAAAGGTTTCCCAAATAAAAAGTTCCTTTATTTAGAATTTAAACCATTTAAGCTAAGAAAGAATGAACGAAACGCTAGAATCGGTTTACTCTTATGCAACGTGAAACCGTGAAACACTCTCTCTCTATCGTAACGATAGAGCGCATGTTGAACGTTCTGAACGTCAACAACTGCGGAGACTAAAAAACTAAACGTTAGTTCATCTTTGAAAACAGTACGAGACTATCAAAGAAATTCTTTCATAAAACATTAAAATTAAAAAGTATTAAATTCTTAAAAAGTTAAATACGATATGACGGGCTCAATGTTAATTAACTTCGGTTCCAAGTAAGGACCGCCTACTATAGGAAAGGTCGCATATAAACAAACATAAAAATTACTTTTTTATAAGTTTATAATAAATGGAAAGTTAATCGAAGAGGCCTATCAAGGCGGAGAGATATAAAATAAATAGATCTATAACTTGTTAAGCAAAATTACCAAAAACCTAAACACACTTCCGTCTAAGGGAAGGGTCGGCCATTTAAAAGTGAAAGAGAGTCCATACTCTCTTTGTCACCATAATTAAATCTATCGAAAACGAATTCAAGTTTTGAAATGAAGATAAAACCCCTGCATAGCGAAAGCTCAAAACTGGAATAGTGTACTTCACCAAATCATTGTGAAAACAAATCCAGTAGGGACGGCGTATTTAGTAGGTCCTGCCATTGGCACGACAGAGGAAAAATTGGTTCTTGTTGACAAGAAGTACCCGAGTACCTACTCGACAGATGGCGCTGTTGTTGTACACCCCCACCTGTATAGCGATCGCTGGCGTATCCCGACCGTAGGTTTTTTCTGTCGAGCAACAGAGTTGCAGCTACATGATCATCGGGTAAGATTAATATTGAAAATTCTAGTTTCAAGCAACTAATAATCATCATATCTCTAGGGTTATAACGCTCATTAATAACCCATCCTCATCCAAAATAAATGGGATGGATCAGAAATATCAGTAAAGTCATAGCATAAGGAAATCAATCAAAGATATAAACCACTAAAACCATAAAATCAGTAAAGAAATTAGTGTAAGAGTTTCAAGTAAATTCAAAACTAAGAGAATTGGGGAGAAAAAAAGATTATGTTGAAACTAAGAGAATTAGGGAGAAAAAGATAATGTTACAAGATGCAATGACAGAGGTATCAGTCAGAAGTTAAGCCAGTACGAGTATAGTACACCTAAAAAGGCATAACTGAGTACAGCATATAATGAAGGGTGAGGGTTTAAAGGTAGGAACTATGACAAAGAAGCTGAAATGGAATTTTCCGTCAGAGCCAAGTTAATGATGTTAAATATAATGTCCATGAATAAAAGAGAAGTAGGTAACATACAGTACACTGTACAGTAATGATGGAGAGGTTAAGGTTAAAACACAGATTAATGTTATCATAACATAAAAAACATTAACAAAATGAGATAAACACACTTAAAACAATGAAAACTCAGAAACTATAAAATGAAGGAATGGAATGTAAAGCCTAACATCATTGATTACATGATAAAAAAAGTAAAAGTGAAAACCAGTTAAAAGGTACACAAAAAATATAAGTACAGTAGTATTAAAATATGTTTAAGGAATAACTGAACACAAGACGAGTCTCCAATCTCTACCAGACAGCAGGCAGAAAAAATTATGGAAATGTATAAAAGGAAAAAGACCAATAATTATAGTGCAAGGGTGAAGATGAAGACTGTCGATGAATAGAAATAAATTGATCATAAAGCATAGGGAATAATAATACTCATCTTAAAATTACTATAACTTGTATTATTTCCTAGCTATACAACCCTGAGTCCTTTAAAATAGGGAACACTTCTGGAATGGCCGAGGAATTCATTGAGGTAGTTAAAGGCAGGTATTGAGCAAGTGTGAGAAGCTCTGCGAGAAGCTCTGCCCCACTACCTGGCAGGGCCTCGCCACTTTTGACCTTTCGGCTCAGGACTGAGACGGGTGTTTGAGATGAGAGGTTCAACTTTAAAGGACTAAGGTTTGTATAACCAAGAAATATACAAATTATTTTTAAAATTTTTTATTTGTTCCTACAAGTAAAAACCTTTTGCCCTCTAAATTAGGGAGACTAGGTGATTATTGAGTTGGATGTTCCCCTATAACAGAAACTGGTTTGTTTCTTTTCTTCCCTGGAAGTGTTAATCAGCCAGGTCACATTCATGAGGGAAGACAACGACTCCAACTACCTCTTATCTGAATATCATAAAGATAAATAGACTGATAGGGCCTGGCTTATCCAAGACGATTGGTATGTGATCAAAAGAAGGATCCTTTTCCCTGAAGGGAATAGCAGTCCTTAATAATATACTGTACCTTTTGTATGATGATCAATAGGTTGGTATAAATTCCTTCACCTTTCCCATTATTAGGGAGGATGGGTGAGATACTTCTCAGGATTCTAAAGAATGGAGCTCAGACGTGAAGCTTACCAGCCTAAAATCTGATACAGCGAGTAATGTCTCAACAGCTTCATCACCAAGAGAGGGGGAAGAAACCTGAAGGAAATGAGCCAGTCATTCTAACTTTCTTTCCAGACTTACATCTATATGCTACCATAGACAAGATACCTCTTATTCCGTGTGGGAGCTGTGCTGGCTACGCAACTACTTGAGAAGCCACCACAAGACCAAGCAGAAAGTTGTCAAGGGACTAGTAAGTATACTCCCATAGGTTGAAAGCCATGAAAGTGGTTTGGCATTTCCAAACCCCAGCCTTCAACACCTGGCCGACTGCTAGATTCCTCTTGAAAGCTAGGGTGGGGCATATAAAGCTGACTTTGTGAACTCTGGTCTTAGCTGGTTCCTCAACCATCTCAGCAGTTGAGGCATAAGCCTTACGGATCGTCTCACGAGGTCAGAAAGAGATCACGTTCCTTGACACCTATTTCTAGGTTCTACCAGGCCTAAGGAAGAGTTACTGACACTCAGGTTTGAGGTGTTGTACCCTCTTCAGGTAACACCATAGAGCCCTTAAAGGATACTAAAGCATCTCCTCTCAATCACCACCTGACACTTCACATAAAGAGGGGCCCAGAAGGTCTTGAACCTAGGTTTGTACATAGGAGGATTCTTAGTTTTGGTTACAAAGCCTGGCACAAAACTAAAGGAGATGTCTTTTTACCACATGTGGGTGACAAGTACTCTCATCGCCGACAGATGGATTCTAAGTTTTGGCTACAAAGCCTAGCACAAAGCTAAAGGAGACCTCCTTTTACCACACAGTGAGGGTAACATGTACTTTTGATGCCAGTGCTAGGGCTAGCAAAAGGGCCATTTTAAGAGTCGGATCTCTGTATGATTTTTTCTAAGGCTCAAACGAGGTACGTGTAAGAGCCATGAAAATGAGGGTCACATCCCACTTTGGAGGGCCTGAGGTTTCAGGGTGGGCAAAACTGCTCGAAGCTCCTCGTGAGCATACACAACTCACACGAGGAGGAGAGACCATACTCAAGGCCGAGTGGAAGACCTCAAAAAACGCAACTAATTGGCGCTTCCCTTAACGAAGGAAGACAAGGTAATTAACGATAATTTGTGAGTGCAGACAAGTAACCCCAGCCCTCTGCCTATCAAAGAATCCTCACTTTTGACATTCAGATAAGACTAAGAGAGGTGGTTGAGGTGGAAAATTTAACTTTAAATGACCCAAGTTTGAACAGTTTGTTGAAGTACAAATTACTTTTAAAATTTGAAATTTACTACAAACCTATCAATGTTTAAATGAGACACACTGGTTGGTTCCTAGTCTTTTCTGGAAATGCAAGTCTCGTTAGTCCTGTACAAGAGTGAAGGAGATGACTCGAGGAACCTCCTCAGTCCATCATAGGAACGACTAGGCTGATTTGGTTAGTACCTGGTTCATGGTCGATGAAGGAATCTTTCTCCCTAAAAGGGGAGATGCAAACTGGAAATAAATACCTGGCACATGATGGACAAAGGATAGGTATTCATTCCATCATCATCTCCCTCATAAAGAGCTAATGGGGAGAACTACCTCTTAATAATCCATTCTAATTACAATGGTACTCGAAAAAGTTTACCAGCATCACTGTCTGATCCAGCATATAATGTTACAAAGCCTATCCCCAAGTAAGGAGAATGAAAGTAACAACAGAGGAGTCAGTCATTCTAACTTTCCTCCTGACTTACATCCAGCAAGTTACCATAGACAAGATGCTTCCTGTCCCATAAGGGAACTGGGATGGCTACATAACTACTAAAGAAGCTACCACAGTGCCAGGAACAAAAGGGTTGAAGGACCAGTATATATGCCACTTTAAAAAGGCCGAGGGTTGTTTGGATCGCCAAACTCCATTACCTGTCCGACTGCAAACTCTTCAGGGCCTGAGTAGGATAATCCAACTCCGTGTGCAACTACATCAAGCCGATACCTCAATCTCCTCGCAGGGATTCATATACACTTAAAAGTCTCACCGAGTCAGAAAAAGATGTGTTCTGTGACAACTCTTCCTTGATTCTGCCAGTACTGAATTGGAAATACTGGCAGGCATAATGTCATGTCCTTTTCACAAGTTATGACTGAAAAAGTACCTCTTTTAAGCTGAAGATGGCCCACTTTCCTTTGTAGACAGCTACAACAGACCAAAATTATCGAAAAATTTACTGTGAAAGCTTCAAAAAGCTTTCAGTGAGGAGACACTGGATAGCCTCCATCCATGAAATGCAAGTTACTTCACAGAATGGAAGTACTGTACTTCTGAAGGTGGTAGGGGCCATGGATGAGGGCTGTGGTAGGGGACTGTGGCAAAGGCCTGCAATCCCTACAGGCACTGTATCAGCACCAAGGAATTTGCTAGGAAGGGGGGAGGGGGGTGTTGCCCAAGAGACTGTTGTGGCTAAAACTATACTTATCAGACCTCTTTATTTTCTTCTATCAAGAAGCGTTATAATTAGAATTGGAAGAGGAAAGAATTACTCCTAAGTAGTGTAGCAGGTCCAATATACATACAGTACATTCTTGGTTTATTCCTTCATTAACAAAAAAATCAAACTAAAAGGGAAGAAAAAGATTAAAAGCCTTAGATAGGATGTAACAGCGCAATCATACACAGTGCAACAGAAGACAAAAGTGAGAAGTCTTTAACAGGGAGGAGGGCGGGACTACTAATCCCCGTTCACCACCAGTCGTTAACTACATCGTTAACAATTTCAATGGCATTTCTCATTCCGCTGAAGACATTTCCCTGCTTTGAGGGGTGAAAGGTTTGTACTGTATACTTGTAGGAGCAAAAACTTTATCTAACTGGATAAAAAGAAAAAATGACAACTATAAATTCAAGAGAAGATTTAGCAATCTCTAAATAGTATGATCTCTCTGAGAGAAGCCTGAAGTAACTGAAAATTTGAATCGTTGATTGAAATGAAAGACTTTATTCAAATTTTTAAAAAGAAAAACTTGAATTAGATAGGAGAAACAGGAAGTAAAAAGTAATGATGTCTTAGGGCCATTGAATTTCCCATTTTTACAGTATGGCATTTTAGAAATTCTCCTAGATTAGGGTCAATAAATGAAGAAAGCAATACAAGAAGATTGAAAAAGATATAAGAAGTTATGGTGAGTCAAATTATTGGCTAAAGTAGAAAGTGGAGAAAAAATAAACTAACAGAGTAATAAGGGGAAGATTGGGAACAGAACCCTGAGCTATAAAAAAGTCTTCATCAATTATTGCTGAAACCAAACACCCTTATTGGACCTTCAAATCCATAATAAAAGAGGAGTTACTTACCAAAGACTGCACCATCTGCTGATCAAACTGCTGAGCTGGATTCCATCCAATGACAATATCGTATGTGATAACACAGCCAAGAGAATGAGCTACAATGGATACTTTGCCACCATTAGCTTCAAAATATGGATTTCGTTGTGTAAACATAGTGTAAAGTCTATTCATTTCCCCCGTCAAGCCTTTAATTACCTGAAAACAAAGAAAATTTAATTCCCTTTAGTTATCTGAAATTAAATCAAAATAAGCTGAAAGCTGTTTTTGGCCTTCATAAGAGTTAAATGAAAGTTTACCCTCTATGCAAAAAATATTTTAGAACATATTTCCATGACAATGTAAATTATAAAATGTTAAAACTTTCCAGGGCCACAATTTCACAAAAGTTTTACTTTTTACTTTAAGAAGGAAGACGAATTGGTAAGCTGATTTTGGTACATTAATAAGCATCTGCTACTCCACAAAGATACCACAAGGATGGTAATGAATCTCAAGTCGTCATCTACTCATGTTTGTTTACAAGAACAGCTTCCATGCCAAAGAATATCAACTACAATGGTATATTGTGGTTTACGAGCATTAAAATTTGCAGGAACGAAGACAAAACAATTATGTCTGAGATTCAAAGCTCTGGATGGAAGCACTGGATCAACCAGTGGTTAAAACAAATGGGTCACAGTCCAACACTTTTGCTAACTGGGGTAGCATAACAAATATGACAGAAATACTCTGTTGTCCTATGTACATACTTAACATTGGTATCTTAACTTCAATATAACTAATGATGTTGACAATGACAGTAGAATCTAAAGAAAAATTGTGAATTCTTCAATTGCTGTTTTTTTATAAAACTCACCATAAAAAGGAAAAAAAAAAATTTAATGACTAATTATAGGAATTACTTTGTCATTTTTTTTTTCTGGCAAAAAGAACGTGAAGCAAAATGCTTTAAAAATTTCATATATCAACTTGAGTATACTAGCATACTTTTTTAATAAAACAAACCCACACCAATTCTTTTTAAATAGAATATTAACAGGAAGTAAAAGTTACCATGTCATCAATTTATCACATGAATTAAATTGAAAAAATATTTCATTTGCCTTCAATTAAACTTAGGGAAAGAAAAAGCCATCTTGGGTGTCATTAAATGCAAATTCCAAAGACAAGGGGTTAAAGCCCTTTAATAAACATTCACCTAAATATTCAATATCTTCAGATGATGGATTTGCAGTTGGTTATCATTATATTCAAAACAGAACATCTCTTCGCAAATATTGTATTTCACCGAGTGACGCCATAAAACACGAAAGTCTAAATAAAACAGAACAGATAAAATATCCATTGATACTTACTTCTTCTCTGTACAATGGACTGTTATAATACATTATGTCCATAAATGAAGCATTAAGCATCTGTCTAATATTGATAATCTTATGAGGGGTAATGGATTCAATTACTCCCGCATCTAGCACTAAAGATGACCTCCATTCCACAGGAAAGAACTCGACCGTCTGGCCACTTTTGGCAACACCTGGATAATATTTTTGCTTCAGAAACCCAATGTTTTCTCTCAACCTGGAAAAATAATCAAGCAGTGAGATAAAACTGCACAAAATGCCTTTTTGAAAAAAAATTAATTCCTAAGCATCATATGTAAGATTACACTAAAAATAAAATGTATTCTTAAAGATTCTAGTTTAAAAATCCTTCATTGGTACATGAACATAATCTAGTACGTATAACACAACCAAATGCTTAACCCACGAAGGGTGACCCGTCCATATAATGGATGCATTAATTGCCATCAACTTGCGAGCGTCTATATTGTGGATGCATTTTTTTCATCCTTTCTCCCTCATACGTATGACTTTAGCTACGCCTTCTATTGACGTCACAGGCTACTTTAACCAATTAGTGATTGTTTACAAAGCAAAGTTGCCAGAAATCTTATACTTTGAGGTTATAAGAGTGAGCTAAGCATGCGCCGTTGGCGATGGGGGTAGGTGCCATTTGGCTTATCGATCGAGATTTTGTTATCTGTTGGCGGGATAAAAGATATTGATAAAAGAAATTGATTATCTTTATAATTCAGAAACAAGTGCTGATGATTTGGACAGCCATAGTGAGCATGATAATGATGATTATATTACTAATAGCGATGTTTATGACGACGATCTTGACATTGAACCTGTTGCTTCATCTTCTAGCAGAAGCGCTACTAACACAAAAGATATCACTCACAGGAACAATAAAGATTAATTCTAGATTTAGTTCTAAATGCTTATATTATCTATCAGCAAAATACTGATAGGCCATCCAAGAGATAATTATGAATGCGGTAATATTTTTGTAAATCCGCATTACCAAATGGTGAAAAAGTGTCACTTGATATGTTATATAATTTTTTTTTACCACGCTATTACTGGATAGAATATTCTGTTTTTTTTAGGACTTTTTCAAAATTACATTCTTTACAAAATTAACACTGTTATAACAAATAGGAATAATAAGTTTTGTAATAATCCAGCTTCACTTTTGGCAACTGTGATTTCTAAAGACATTTTTTTTTATATCCAAAGTAATTAACAACGTATTAAACAATAAATGCCCTATTAAAAAAGCTCATCTTCTTGCAGTTTCAATACCAAATACTTATATATTAGAGTGAAAAATAATATATTTAGTTTTTTTTTTTCTTTTTTCTATAAATATCAATAAACCGTCGTCGTCCTTTGGCGGCGCCGCCCGTCGTCCCTCATTGGTTAACAAAACTGTATTCTATCACAGTATCATCTCAAACCCATGAGGATACAGAAAGTTTTAACAATCAACCCAAACAGCAATGATTTCTTCTTTTCTCCTGAAGCAATCAATTATGCTGTTTAAAAATTCTATTCATAGGGCTGTATCTTTCACATATCTAAAGTTGGTATTGATTCTGATACGGTAAATAAGTTATGATATATAAAACTGGCAGTTATCCTAGATTTTATAAAAAAAAATTTCAAGGATGCCAAATGCAAATAAAAGTTGCACTCTAAACAGTACTATAGTATTGGTTGGCAGGGATGTATACAATTCCACCTCCAACCATTAGATGTGTCTGGTGTTAGCCATCTTGCATACAAGATAATCCTTGGGTAGTTCCAATGAAAATTCTCAAGTGGCCAATGGATGATCAGCCATCTAGGGTCTGTAGCTTAGAAACTCTCAATCTCAAACTTGATGGGTCAGAATAGTTTCTGGGGATTACTAGAAGTTTGGATCATTAGAGCCCTACACATATTTTACACTACTCCCGGGGGTACAATTCAATCGTTTATGGCCCTACCAAAAAATCCATTTTCTCAACAGGGTCTCTTAAAATTGTTATATATAAGGTAATGAGGACACAATAATTGTGATAATGAATGCATACAACATAGAATGAACTGTCAAAAAAAGATATCATTCATATCCTTATGGAGAAATTAAATCACCATACACTACATAGCAAATTATTCTGACCTATTGTTTAGTTTTGCCACATTAACTGATTTAATATTTTCAATGCAGTTGCAGCAAGTAAGCAAATTATGCGATGTTAATTTTCAAGTTTAATCATCTGCACAACAAAAATAAATGACAAGTTAGATCCAAGAAAACTCAAGACTTTTCAACCATTGAGATTCCTGAGTGGTTAAAATCTTGTCTATTATTAAGCACACACTTCAACTTGTGATCTTAAAGCTCTTTTCTGTCTTTTTTTTTTTTTCTATTAAATAGCAGCTAGTTTTGGCCCTCTTTTGAAAGAAAATTGTTTAAATATTTTCTGCTTCAAGATTAAAAAAAAAAAAAAAAAAAAAAAAACAATGAAACAAAAATAAAATTTTCTGTCCTCAGTAAAAATATATGATAATTTCCTTTCTAATGATACTGTATATTATTACAATTTAGGGTTGTTATTGCATAACACAAAAATTATGAAAAATTTACAGAACTTTCATTACTAATTAGATCTGGTTTGATGAAAATTCTCTTTATAGTGCTACTTTTTGGAGAAAAGAATTTAAATTCTATACCAGTACCCTCCAGATATAATGCCAATGTTACCTGACATTAGATTATCTTATTATTGCAATTCAATTTCATCTATTTCAATAGTTTATTTAATTCAACACTATCATGACTTCCAAGAGCTGACATTTGCATAAACTCAGAATCTCAAGAGTCAAGAAACCACTTTCATACCAGACCCCTTTAGAGACCACTCAAGCCACTAGAGATTACTCGTAGGAGCAAGAACTATGTTGAGGTAACTCAGATTTCACATACCAACAAATAAGACCAATCAAAGTAATAATGTGTGGACTCTTCACTTTGTTAATCAAAAACATAAAAACTAGTAATGAAACAATTACCAATACACATATGGATAAAACATTCTCATGAGTATATGTAAAAGAGCCCTGTTCATAGTACAGTAATATCTGGTAAGTAAAGGGATAACAAGGAATAACAAATGGATACTATTGTGAAATGCAATATAGTACACAATAGAAATTTTATATTCTACATTAATTCTTCACAAATATAGCAGTTATATTGCACAGCCTCCTAAGGGAGCCAAAGAATGCTTTGCTTGTGGTTGATAATGTAGATATTCACGGTTAGCTTCAACTGGGATTTATTTGATTCAAGTCCTTACGACCTAGCTAAGGGGCCTGAGAAGTCATTCAGAGCCCAAATGCATCTTGGGGGAAAACCTTGGAGTTGCCCTAAGAAGCAAAAGCTGAAAGAGGTTGGGCAACACAATGTAAAAAATGAAGCAGGAACAGAAGTATAATAGAGCTAAAAATTGAATGCAGCAAGGGGGAGGGCACATAGTAAATCTTTAAATGGTGCCTACAGTACCCTGTAAGAGGTGCACTGATAGTAGCCTACCATCCATCCCCCATAAGGTTCAAGCAGTTAACATCAAAATCCAGAAAGAAAGACATGAAAACAGAAACTGTCAATGAGATTAACAATATAGTGAAATAATAATTAAAATGTACTTGAAACTGTCATCAAATAATTAAGAGCTGAACTAAAATTTAGGAAAAGGAAAAAAAAATTAGTTTCTTGTTCATAAATTATATACAGTAGAGTACTTGTAATTCTAACTTTTTTTTTTTACTTAACTTACTAAAAGGAGTCTCAAGTTTCCTAGCAGCAAAAATCTAATCTTTGCTCAATTATTTCAGACTGCTTAAAGCTCATAGCAAAGCCCTTTTAAGTACCAGTAGACTGTTTACACTGCTGTTCCTACCAATAGCAAATACACCACTTGAATTTGAGAAGCTAAAAAGAGAACCACAACACTTAATTGTAAGTATTATATAGTACATTGAGAAAACCAATTGCCAAAAAAATTTGGCCTTCATCATCTGAGCTCTTGGAAAGTCCATTTCCACCCACAACGTTGAAGTATACCAAACGATGATGCATAAAAGTTAATGAGTTAGCTTCAAAAGACATTTGCTATGCATGTTAGTGGACAGTCTAACCCCTACTCTTACTCCCCTGCTGCTGAAGTAATTTGATCTTGTACCAATAAAGAAGGCCTTGCCATCGACATATGATTACAGTTCCACTACTTGTAACAAAAAAAATAAAGTTATGTCAGGCCTTAAAACGTTTCTTTTACTGTTTGCACAAGTCCATCTCAGTTCAACATAGGTTTTGGTATTGTTCAATTGACTAGCACACACTACAATGGTAACCTTCCACAAAAGTTGCTTGTCTCTGTGAAGAAAAAATTAATCTTATCTGGTGGCTAATTAATCAGAACAATGAAATTAGCTGGTTAACATCTCTGTATGACTTGCACTCTCTTAGGCATTAAAGAAAACTATTGATCAATGACAACTCAACATTGCCACTTCATCTGAACAATTCTATGGAAATCCCAATGATATCCAATAATAAAAAACACAATAAATAATACACAACACTCAGTTTGTATGGTTCTAGTGTTACTGCAAGAAATGTCAATTCAACACCTGGAATCATCAACTCTAGAAAATATATGAGAGTAACTGATAAAATGTAAGCTTATGTATGATATTGAATTTTATAAAAACTAGTTATAAAAAGAATGGTAATTAAAACAAGTAAATTTATTTTTAGTATAAAAGCTGAATGTAAATAATATGCTTGCTGAATAAGCCCCAATTCCTACAACACACTTATACAAGCCCACCACCAACAGGATAAATTTCCAGGTTACTACTTATGATGATATTGGTTATGACTACAGAAAAAACAAAAACACAAAAGCTATAAGTTATTTGGTAAAGAAATGTAAACGAGTGAAAGAATGTACATGTAGGTGAAGGTCAATCGATAATGTATATTATATACTTTCATTACTCATACAACATCAGGAATAAAAGACTTTAGGCAGATGAGAAAGGAGGCAACACCGGACATGAATCTTACAGATTGTGCAATTACGACTTAGCTGTTCTAAAATCAGTGACTTGGAACCTCATTTTTCCATTCTAACCTGGATGTAAGGCGTTGGTAGATACAGTGGAACCTCTACATCCGAACGTATCTACATCCGAAGTAAAATTCGAGCAAATTTTTTACTCTACACCCGAATTTTATTTCGACACACGAAGTAAGCAATTTTCGTCGTACCGGTTGTATCCGAATTTTTCGACACGCGAAGTACAATTCAAACACGTTCCTACTCTACACCCGAATTTTTTTTTCGACACCCGAAGTAAACAATACTCGTACGCGTAGTCGGTGCTCATAGCGCCTGATGTGTTTTTTATTTCCGCCGATAGAAGGCAGCACTTCGACCTCGGAGGGACCCTCAATTAGCGCGGCTTGGGTCAGTCCTCTGTTCTCGTCGGCTTCTCGCGGTTGTGCCCTGTGCATTCTGCTATTAACTGTGTTTTAATCGTGATTTTTTACGTGCATCCTTTTACGGTAATTTACGTAAAGTATGGGTCCTAAAAGGCTTAGTTTTGCAAGTGGTAGTGGTAGTGGTAAAACAGTATGGCCGTAATATGTCGACGATCTCGACAATCCTTAAACAGAAGGAAGCTATTAAAGCAGTGAAACCTTCTAAGGGGATCACCATTATTTCAAAACGCCGTAGCCCTATCATAGAAGAGATGGAACGACTTCTGCTAGTCTGGATCAAGGACAGAGAGATTGTTGGCGACACCATCACCGAAACCGTCATCTGTGAGAAGGCGCACGCCATCTTTACGGACTTGAAGGAGGAGAGCTCTGGGGGTGATGCTGGGGAGAGTTCAACCGAACCTTCCTCAGATGATTTCAAGGCATCTCGTGGCTGGTTTGAGAAATTTAAGAAACGGTCCGGGATTCATTCAGTTGTTCGCCACGGAGAGGCTGCTAGTGCGGACACAAAGGCTGCAGCTGACTTTGTCAAGAACTTTGAAAGGATCGTGCTGGAAGAAGGCTACGTAGAGCAGCAAGTGTTTAATTGTGATGAAACCGGGCTGTTTTGGAAGAAGATGCCCAGTCGAACCTACATCACCGCCGAAGAGAAGAAATTGCCTGGGCATAAGCCAATGAAGGATCGGTTGACTCTTGCCCTATGTGCCAACGCTAGCGGGGACTTTAAAGTCAAGCCCTTACTGGTTTACCATTCCGAGAACCCTAGGGCCTTTAAGGCACACAACGTCGATAAGGACCAGCTTCATGTTTTCTGGCAATCCAACTCGAAGGCCTGGGTCACTAGGCAGTTCTTTGTGCAATGGGTTAACCAAGTTTTCGGCCCTTCTGTGAAGAAGTATCTTCATGAACAGAAATTGCCTTTAAAGTGCCTGCTATGCCTTGACAATGCACCCGCTCACCCCCCCGGACTTGAAGATGATATCTTCGATGAATTTAAGTTCATAAAGGTGCTGTATCTTCCACCGAATACCACCTCTATCCTCCAGTCCATGGACCAGCAAGTCATCTCTAATTTTAAGAAGCTGTACACCAAGCACTTATTTAAGCAGTGCTTTAATGTCACGCAAAGCACCAACTTAACTTTGCGTGAATTTTGGAGGAGCCACTTCAACATCGTGCACTGCTTGAAGATCATAGATCAGGCTTGGGTGGGATTAACTCGACGGACCCTCAATTCTGCCTGGAAGAAGCTGTGGCCTGATGCAGTTTCTCCCCGAGATTTCGAAGGTTTTGACCCCGAACCTGATCCCGTGGTGGGTGCAGAGGAAGACGTAGAGGAAATCGTCTCCCTTGGCAAGTCCATGGGTCTGGAGGTCGACGCAGATGACGTTACGGAACTCGTCGCCGAACATCACGACGAACTTACCACAGAGGAGCTCAAGGAACTCCATGCTATGTCTGAGCACATGAGTGATGACGAGGAAGGGATCGAGGAGGTAGAACGTGTTAGGTTCGGCGCATATAAAAGAGGTGTTAGGAAAATATCAAAACGTGGTCGACTTCATCGACAAATACCACCCAAAAAAATTGCAGGTTTGTCGTGTAGTTGCGCAGTTCGATGATGTTTGCCTAACTCACTTTCGAAACATTCTGAAAAGCCGTACCAAGCAACTATCTATTGATAATTTCTTTAAAAAAACTACGAAGCGAACTCGTGATGAAGAGGATGTAAGTGTTTCAAAGAAAACGGCAAAGAGTGAAGCGGAAGAAAGTGAAACAAAGAAAAAGGCAAAGAGTGAAGCGAAAGAAAGTGAAACAAAGAAAACGGCAAAGAGTGAAGCGAAAGAAATTCAATCAATTTTAAGTGTAGAGAGTGAAAGTGATTAAAATTAACCATCAAAAAGAAAAAAAGAAAATGTAAAAAAAATATAAAATATAAAAATAAAAAAAAAATAAGCTAAGTTATGTTAAAGTTCACTTAGTGTAAGTTAGAATAAGTTACGGTAGTGTACGTTTATCGTAGTTAACCTCTCTACCTCCTCGCCGCCCGTCCGTCTCCTCTGCGTAGCAAGACCAACAACACCTGCGCTGGAGTTTCTAAGGTAAAGTGACGCTAAAAACCCGTTTCTTATTTATCATTTTTTGCTAATTCTTCTTTTTTACATGTCTATTATCTAATTCGTATGTAGAGGTACCACTGTATAAGAGTTTTTGTAATTTGCGTGAAATTAAACTTTGAAAACAGAATTACAAGTGCAACATTCCATAAGCTAGCAAATGACCAGAAAGTTGCCTGTTCACAAAATATGGATTATATTAGTAATTGTGTAAGAGAAACTGGATGAGAATCAAAGCTGGAAAATTACTTAAGCAATCTTAAAAGCCAGTTAAACAGCATACAGCAAATATCACACAGGCAAGAGGAAAAGAAAATACAGTACTGATAGACTTCGTAATACCAAAATCCCCTCAAAAATGGCAAACCAGCAAAATGGTCATTAAAACTAGCACATGCCAGGATATTAGTTCCATGACAGGTCCCTCAAGCCAGCACCAGCAGTCTGCCTGTATGATGACACATGCCAGGTTAGTTAAGTAAGAATCCAAGAATGGCTTAGGAAACCTCACACATTGGTTGGTGGTGGTAGACAGACTTCACTCTCTGTTGTCACAAAGACTAATTGGGATGATAATAGAAGTGTACCAGAGCACCTAACACATTAGGCCTGATAAGAATGCTGAAATAAAAATGAAAACAATCTCAGTCATAATGCCTGAAATACAGTGTGTAATAGCTAACATAAAAAATCTAACACAAAACAAATACATCTCAAAAATAAAACTGGCATAAAGTACTGTATAAGAAAATTAAGCAAGCTAATAAAATAGGACTACTGTAAATAAAATACATCAAAATTTATGCGAACTAAGATTAAGAATAAGATGAAAGTGTTCATCTGCCAAACATAAAGCAAAGCCTATGAGCTTTGGATAAAATGACCATTATGCAACTTAACTAAAATTCAATCAGTAAGTAAAGCACCGTAGCTGTACAGTATGTACTTATATTTAGCACAAATTCAAAGGACATCAAATGAAATTTTCAAAAGCAATGAAAAAGCAGGAATAATGAAAAAACTCAATCTAATCAAATAGTTAATTTTTCTTATGAAATACCAAATAAAACGCTCAATATGCATGCTTAAAAAAAAACTATCTAGCAATTAATTCAAGAAAAACCAAAAAAAAAAACAAATTAATCCTACATTGATAAAATTCAACCACCATTCCACTTGGTTACCTACCAAGTTAGAATAGGAGGAAAATATATGATTATCATCAAACATAAAACCAAACATTTCAAATCACAATCTACTCCATCTCGCATCTTACAACATTCATCAGGTTTCCAAGATGCAACAGAAGTGTATGTGTGAAAAGAATTACTTCTGCCTGAATTCTGGAGTCTTTCCCACGATATGAATTAGCTTCAAAGAAGTAAATTATGTCTATGTGACATAAGAGGGGGACATTATGTCCAGAGAGAGTGCATGTTTCAAACAATAGAAATATATTGCATTGTATTACTGCTTTAGCATGATTTTCACTTTTAAATTTTTGCTCGCTCTTGTCTCATCACCAATCTATTGTTACAATTCCTGATGATCTCTCATAAGAATACTGTACATATCTTTTAATTTTTTAGTATTTTGATCATTAAGATTTTTGTAACAATTTAAGTTTCTCCCATTACATACCCTTCCACATCAATATTCCCATCATTTCGACTCAAAGGTCTAGTTTAAGTAGTATACGATAAAATTAGGGTTCCTGGCAGACTTATAGAAAAAAAAACTTTCTACCTAGCTTTCTATAAGGAGGAAAAAGGGAAACGGCAGTACACAAAACCCCGAGCATGGTTTTCCCATGTATTCACCCTCTGATATTGAACCTAATGTCCACTAATCTGTTCAACTTTTGGATTATTTATCATTACTCCCCTCTTATACTACTACAGTACTAGTCTTTTGCCACTACAGTAATATACACTGTGCTTCTCCAATTCATTAGCTAGTTCACCAAAACTAAAAATTCAACAAGCAGTTACCTATTCCTAAAAAATATGGTTCTTCAACAATAAAATGTTCAACATCTGTAAACCAACTTCATAACTTTCCCCATCTGCATGGCTTTATATCTTCCTGTCTTGATAAAAATGACAAATTCGAAGATAATTTGTATTTTTCCTAACCATACAAACCTTAGCTATTTACAAAGGGTTATTACTTTTAGCGTAGCTGAAATGGCGAGCCATTAGAATTTAACGAGGGTGTATTACCCCCGCGCTAGTTAGCGGGGGGGTAGGGGAGTGGTAGCTAGCTACCCCTCCTCCCCCTCACACACAGGTGAATACTCACTTTCACTTAGAGGTAGGACTTGTCTTGGGGGACAGGGCTGGCGGGCAAATATGTGTAAATAGCTAAGGTTTGTATGGTTAGGAAAAATACAAATTATCTTCGAATTTGTCATTTGTTCCGTAACCGAAATACAAACCACGCTATTTACAAAGGGTGACTTATCCCTTAGGAAGGGTGGAAAGTCCCCAGCCATACTGGCTTTGGCTTTACCCGGGGACTCAGAATCCGAGTGAGTCGCACTCGAGAAAAGGAGTCCCTGCACCTCACAAGTTCCTTGCACCGCAAGGAACCATGTGGCCTACGTAAGCTTGTGTGTGAAGGAAGAAGTGTGACCCGTCCTAGGCAGTTGACCTGGAGTTCCAGAAGGAACTCTGGGTTAGGACGTTCCCAATACCACCTCGTCAGGGTATGGGGGACGCGACAGTATTGACTCAATACTCGGAACACAAGGAAGCATGGTTTACCTGCAGAGGTTCGAGGTCAGCTATGCAGAGACCAGGATGCTGCTTCCCCGTAGAGGGGATGATGAAGAAAGAAGTAAGGGCCAGACATACTTCTTTCGTTCATGCAGACTAAAACCTGATAACAATGCCCTCAACCTTCTGCTACCTGTCCAAAAAGGAGCCTGAGGTTAGACCAGCTGTTGTGTAGCCACCACAGAGCGATAGAAAACGTATCGAGACTCCTGTGGGTCACGCCCTGCAGGAAGCGGGCTGCGAAGGTCATCAGACGCTTCCAGACTCCAGCTTGTAGCACCTGCGTCACAGAGTAGTATTACTCGAAGGCGAGGGACGTTGCGATGTATCCAACATCGTGCTGTAGGGCGACGTGACGGGGGAGGGTCTGAAGACAGGTCGAGATGAATGTCCTTGAGTCCGGGCTGAAGAGGTATACTGGTGACTCTCCCCCCATGTCCTCCTTGTGTTCCCAAATCGGCTGCAACTGAGGCCAAACTGCAGCTGTTCCCAGCGCTAACCTCTCGATTCCTGTACTGGCAAGAAAGAGAAGGTCTTGGGACATCAGACACAGAATGGAGACTCAAAATCTTGAATGAATCGGACCGAAGGGTCGGGACCCTCAGATTCTGAGTCTAGCCAACAACTCAGGAGCGAGCCTGAATGTTGCCTTCTCCTCTTCCTTAGAAAAGGGGGGGAGTAGTAAGAGACCAAGAAGATTGCTTACACACTGGCCGTGGCCAGAGTGAGCAGAAGACCCAAGGCGGAATACAATCCGAGGCCTGTCGTAAAAGGGTCTTGAGAAGATCTCTTAAAGGACTAAAAGTCCGAGCCATGCTCCAAGTTGGAGGTCTTCCTCCGACTAGGGCAGGGACGATCGTAGCTTCGCATGAGCGAGGATAGATCCAGCGGGCAGGAAAAAGTTATTCCTTTAAGCCTGAAGGTCAGGGAAAGGCTGAGCGACAGGCTTCATTGCCAAGAGCGGAAAGGAGTTTCCTCCCGCCGAAAGGCAATAAGACCGTTATTGCTGGAGAAGAGGCCTCACGGGAAGAGGTATATCTCCCACGGCACCAACCACCTTAGACTCTTCACTTTGCCTGGGAGACCCCTGTGGATGACTATCGCAGATGACGCGACCTCCGTACCGCGACTGTAGCGGGTTGTCTCTTCTAGAGGAGGAAGCGTAGTGTCTCCAGGCATGAAGCCGAAGCGACGCCCCGGTTCGGGAGAGATGTCGCAGTGTGGTTGCTTGAGTAGTCTGCGCCGTGGGAGAAGCTCTCCCGGGAGTTCCGTCAGGGGAAGCAGAGGGTCCAGAAACCGTTCTGCGCATAGTCCCAGTGGAGCTCTCCCATTGAAAGGTTGACAGACAACCTGGTTTTGTTGAGACCCATTGTCCGCAGACAAAAAGGAGGGAAGACGCAGGCGTCGAAGTTGTCCCACCATCACCGGAATGCATCTTGCCAGAGTCCCGGGGTCTGAGACTGGGGGGAAAACTAGCGGAAGCTTGAGGTTCCAAGCTGTCGCGATCAGGTCCCCCAGACCAGCACTTGCTGGTTACCCAAGGTCAAAGACCCTTAGGTACACTCTCTCTATGAGGCTCTGCTCGGATAGTCTGAGAGAAACATTCCCCTGCCTGGAATGAGAGAGCCGATGGTGGAATTGAGAGAATCTCAATCATCCCGGTATCTCTACTGCAAGATGTGAAGGTGTGAAAATGCGTCCCCTGCTGGTTAGCATGAAGTCGACACGCAACGGGGCGACTTGGCAGGAGCGGTAGGATCTGAAGAGGGGCCAGACTAAGGCCCTTAAGCCTGCCTGAATGATGGAGAGGTATCCTTCAGGTCTTGACCATAGGCCTGGACCGGAACATGCCCCCCCCCCCCTTTCCTTTGACGAGTCCGAGAACCGCATCAAGAATGTGGGGAAAGGACGAGAATATCCACTACCATCAAGAGGCTCCATAGGTCAACACCCATTGCAGGTTTAATAGTTCCGCTGGTCCCATAGGGCCAGGGAGTCCGGTTAAACATTGGCTGAAGCCACCGGAACTTGGATCGCCCCACATGGAACTTATCCTGAGGCGACCGTTCGGACTATAAACGGGTCAATGAGGAAAGAAGAACTAGGAAACGTTCCAAGGTAGGGCTGAAAACTCTGCTTGACTGAGAACAGGTACTGCGACTCTCCTCAGTCTTGCCACAGTCAACCGAAAGGAAGGCTCGGAGGATGTGGTAACAGAATCTGGCGTCCCCAGGTGGTCACCCATCCAAGTACCGACGTTGCTTAACCTCGCTGGACGGACGAGAAGCGGGGTTTCCAACGTGGTAAGGCGGTTGACTCAATATCATGGCCAGATACTCCAGATGTTGAGGCAGAGGAAGAGAAGGCTCCAAGCAAAATACCATGAGTCCACACTCATGGTCAGCATTCGGAAGCTTTTCCCGGCGCTGAAGAAGGTCGAAACCCGAGCCTACCGGAGTTGACCAGCCCTCCAAACAGCAGAGGAGGCGGAAGTCTGCACCTGAGCGGCCAAAAGGAAGGCAGGGAGAGTTCTCTGGGGAAACACACCTGCTATGCCACGGCGGGATAGCCACACTGCATCATAAGCAGGAATACTTGCAGTTTAGGCTGAATTCGACGAGCACCCTGGAAGATGGATGGAATGGAAACTGAAAGTACCCGTCCTTCCGATCCAGGGTTAAAGGAGTCCTGTCGCCTCGTTACCAGTCTGATCGATTCTGCTGGTCTACGCTGGCCGAAGTTTGTTCGACAAACTTGATCAGGGCTGAGAGGTCGACTATGGACATCCCCTCTCAGATCCTTCCTTACAAGAAAGGATCGACTGAGGGGGCCGGGGGTGAAGCCGTCGATGATCCTAAGGAAGACCTTCGCCTAAGGTATGGATCATTCTGCCCAACCGGGCAACTCTGCTGATGCTATGGCATAGAGGTTCAGAGACACTGAATTCGCTGACAGAGACGGCAGGCGCGATATCCTTGGCTACTCACAGAGATTGTGCGGGAATGGGCATCGGGAAGCTGTCATTCGGATGAGTAACCTTAAGCATCCTCCCAGCGAAAAAACCTGCAATCCTAGAGTTCGTGAACTCCTTTTAGGACTATGCCCCCCCCCCCCGGGGGAGTCTCCCGTGCCATCTGTTCCTGACAGGAGGAAACTGCAATTGGACACCTTGTCCCAGTTGTCGTAGCCGATAACTTAGGCCGACGTGGTTGAAAGAAAAGGGAGCTGGAGCCCTGCAGAGTCTGGAAGAAAGCGCCTTGGAGGAGTGAAACCGGAAGTCGATTTACTCCGCACAGCAGATGTTTAAGTCTCTGTCCTTGGGCAAAGACAAAACTCTTCTCAAGGATGGAAGGGTGTCTGAGGTCGTTGACCTCCACAGATGAGACACCCGAAGGAAGCCTTCAGTCAGTGCGTCCAGATGGTACAACATCGAGCTTGTCCGCAAGTAGATACTTAACGACGAAAGGCCAAGGTGCCTGAGCTCGAGAGGAGGAAAGTACCCTTGATCTTCCTGTAGCTTCCTTGAACCAAACCTCGGGCCGTAACCGAGGAGGGAAAGAACCTGGTAAGCTCCCAGAGGAAGAGGTAAGCAGTCACCCCTTGTCCGATGGAGAAATCTTCAACGGAAAGCCCCCCCGCCAAAAATCCTTCCAGGGCGGGAGAAGGAGAGAGTACTCGTGCAGGAGTGGGGACCCTCGAGACCGACCTCTTGGGAACCAACTTCGCCCTGGGGGAAGTCACCACGAAGTCCACTCCTCTCTTTCTCTTCAGCGTAGGAGAGACAGCCGCTGGTTTGTTACCCTGGCCGGTGAGTGCTGGTTTCATAACCCTCATTAACGCCCGTGCCAGCGGATCAAACCATGTCTGCTGCTCCAAGGACACAGAGTCCGAAATCCTCGCTAAGGTGAAAGGGATCGGGCGATCCTTTGGAGAGGACACGACGGTTCCTGCCTGAAAAGAAGGTGGGAAGAATGCTGTACTGACCTGTCTTCGTCCTGCACTACCAACCTGTGCTTGGATGGAGGTGATCCCGAGTGCCGCCTAGGAGCAGGCGTCCCTGCTGCTACCACCGGCTGTGGAATTCGCCGCGAACTATGGTCGCGCGAGGGCGAACTATGGTCGCGCGAGGGCGAACGGTCGCGCAAAGGCGAATGGTCGCGCGGGCGCACAGGCGAGTGGTCGCGCGGGCGCGCAGGCGAGCGGTCGCGAGGGCGCGCAGGCGAGCGATCGCGCGGGCGCGCAGGCGAGCGATCGCGCGGGCGCGCAGGCGAGCGATCGCGCGGGCGAATGGGCGTGACGGCGAGGGATCGTGCTGCCGCGTAGGTGAAGAAGATCGCTGGCGGTAAGCGATGGCGAGCAGCATGTGTAGGTGAATGATCGCGTGATAGGGTGCGATGGTGATCAGCATCCGCAAGAGGGCGAGCGTTCAGGGTTGTGCGATGAGGAGCAGCATGCGTAAGCGGGCAATCGTGCAGGGTTGTGCGATGGCGAGCAGCATGCGCAGGTGAATGATCGCGTGAAAGGGTGCGATGGTGATCAGCATCTGCAGGAGGGCGATCGTTCAGGGTGGTGCGATGAGGAGCAGCATGCGTAAGCGGGCAATCGTTCAGGGTTGTGCGATGGCAAGCAGCATGCGCAGGTGAATGATCGCGTGAAAGGGTGCGATGGTGATCAGCATCCGCAAGAGGGCGATCGTTCAGGGTTGTGCGATGAGGAGCAGCATGCGTAAGCGGGCAATCGTTCAGGGTTGTGCGATGGCGAGCAGCATGCGCAGGTGAATGATCGCGTGAAAGGGTGCGATGGTGATCAGCATCTGCAGGAGGGCGATCGTTCAGGGTGGTGCGATGAGGAGCAGCATGCGTAAGCGGGCAATCGTTCAGGGTTGTGCGATGGCACGCAGTTGAGGGTCGCGCGATGGCGATCAGCATCCGCAGTTGAGGGTCGCGCGATGGCGATCAGCATCCGCAGTTGAGGGTCACGCGATGGCGATCAGCATCCGCAGTTGAGGGTCGCGCGATGGCGATCAGCATCTGCAGTTGAGGGTCGCGCGATGGCGATCAGCATCCGCAGTTGAGGGTCGCGCGATGGCGATCAGCATCCGCAGTTGAGGGTCGCGCGATGGCGATCAGCATCTGCAGTTGAGGGTCGCGCGATGGCGATCAGCATCCGCAGTTGAGCTAGTAGCTGGCGAACCATGTTCCTTCAGAAGTGTTGGAGAACGTTGGCGTGCCAGCTGTAACACACGTGGGCGATCCGGAGATCGCTGGCGAGCTGATGATCGCTGACGAGCTGACGATCGCTGGCGAGCTGATGATCGCTGACGAGCTGATGATCGCTGACGAGCTGATGATCGCTGACGAGCAGAAGGCTACGCGTGGAAGCCTGCGTAAAGAAGAGTCCTTGACCCCGACCTGAACCGAAGTTCTAGATCGCGAGGGCGAACGTGGGCGCACAGGGCACGTAACAGGAACCGCAGGGAAGATCATCTTGAAAGCGCTGACGAACAGGAGAGCGCTGACGAACAGAAGGGCGCGCAGGGAAACCCTGACACGCAAGGGAAGAACCCCCGTGGGGGCAACCCTCCGTCGGAAGACCGCTGTCCGTCGGGGAGACTGATGTCCGTCGGAAGACCGCTGTCCGTCGGGAAGACCGTTGTCCGTCGGGAAGACCGTTGCCCGTCGGAAGACGAGATTAGACTGCTGTCCATCTGCACCAAGACGGAAGATCGAGAAAAAGAAGTTGTAGGCTGCAAACGGAGATTCAAAAAGGCGCCTCAAGCACCCTTATAGGGAGATGAGAGGCCCTTACGACGAGGCGGACGGAGGGCCTTACGGCGAGGGAGGCCAACAGCAACAGAAGAAACCTCCGAAGAGGAGTCTCTATGAGTGTACTCTCTCGCGAACGAAAGAGAAACACTTCGTGGAAGAGACTGGTCAGCCAGTGACCTAAAAGGGGCAATCCTCCGAAGAGGAGCTCCTGCAGTTGCCCAGCCCCTTGAGCGAAACTGCAGGTGCGACCGCTCAGCACCAAGAGCATAGTCGCACGAAAAAAAAGGCAAGAGAAGAACCCCCCAAAAGAGGAAAAGCTCAAGCCTGGACAGGAAAAAACTTCCCTCGGAAGGAAAGTTATCCGCCCAAGGAGGCAAGCCTCCTGACTGTTCTAAAATGAACTGGAGAGCTGTCCGTCGACACGGGAGTACTACCAGTAGAAGGAGACACGCCCCTGACGACAATACAAGGGGGGAGGCAGCAACAGCCGAATCCCCAGGACTCAACCAGACAGCTCACACCGTTGCTATATTACAGAAACGAACTAGATCGGTAACTGTAAAAAAAATAAAACAAATAATATTAGTACACATTCATTCCCCCGGGAAGGCTCCGAAGAGGAATCCCGAGGAAAAGGAACAAGAATTACACAACAGGCACGTGCCCTCACAACCACTTACACTCGCGGAAGGAGAGCTGTAACCAAAACAGAATTATAACAATTATAATTATGTAACTATGTAATTATGTAATTTAAAAAATGAATGAACACTAAAGAAAAAACGAAAACCCCGAAAGGAATCGTTCTACAAGCTGAAAAATTAACAACTACAATTAGATTCATAAACTAATTGAGACAAAATGTACGGCGAAGCAACCCCACCCACACGGGAAGGAAGCTACAAGGGCGTAGTAAAACATAGTAAAAGGGTGAACGACCTCAAGAGAGAGAGAGAGAGAAAGACCGAAGTCAAACTCGATCGCAACCCATAAAATTAGGCCGTGGTGGCCTAACTGCCGAGGCCTCCACGTAGATATCGTACACTACACACACACATCTGAAAAGGAAACTTACTTATTTCTATACTCAAATATATATACAAACATGAAAACATGTTTACATATATATTGAGTAAAAGAAAAGTAAGCGATTAAGTAAAGACAAAACAGACAATGGCTGCCAAGCGAGGACCAAGACAGAGACGTCTGTCACAGTCCGAGCCAAAAGTGAAAGTGAGTATTCACCTGTGTGTGAGGGGGAGGAGGGGTAGCTAGCTACCACTCCCCTACCCCCCCGCTAACTAGCGCGGGGGTAATACACCCTCGTTAAATTCTAATGGCTCGCCATTTCAGCTACGCTAAAAGTAATAACCCTTTGTAAATAGCGTGGTTTGTATTTCGGTTACGGAACAAACATAATTATGCTGTTTCAAGATTTCATTTCAAAGAGCAAATATTCCAGTTTACTATTCAGCTCCTCAATCATCTTATGACACCATCTTAGCATCCTTATTTCCTGTTAAAAACAATCTACAGGATTCTTGTTTCTTTGAAAGTCATGAATGTACCTACCATATTGTAGCCTAGCATTTATTAAGGAATCAAGCTCTTCAGCCTAAATGTTTTCTTTACTAATTTCTTCAGATGATTCAACCTTTCAAGATTCACATACTGCAGGTATTAAATTACCATCATTTTCTTTAAATAAATCTTGTTTTACTTCAAGTTGAATGAGATTCTATAATGCAGTCACTTGATATTTCCGCAATGTATCAAATTCCTACTTCTCTTTCTATGCTTTCCTGCAATGAGTGATACTTCTTTTAAAAACTTGCTATCAATGAGTAGAAGACTACTTTCAGTAGATTTCTTTGCCTATAAATGTGACTAAATGGCATAAAAGATAAGGTCTGCTTGTAAAATCGGTGCTTCACGATGTAATTCTATAAATAAAGAGTTCCCCATACAAATTTTTGATTCACAAATTCCTTTGGTCATCGAATATCATCTGTTACCTAGAGATAAAGTATCAGAATAAATATAAAAATAACAATAGAACCTACTTTTAACAACTTTCATGCAAAATCCTTTACTATCTATTCTAAGGTAACTGCTAAGTATTATTAATGATACCTGGACTGGAAGAAAGATGTTGGAATTACGAAAACAGTACTGTATCTAAATACCAAGACGTACATATCCGATGTTATATTTTCTATGCCATCATACTGCTGGAAAAAAATGGAACATCTAAACTTACACAGTGCAGTTTTTGATAATTCGGCCTCTCTCCATCTTCTGACCAATGCCATGAATTACAAATACTATGTGATTGATATCTGGAGGCTTGTCACTTGCATTGGCATCTATGCTGTATCCTCTGTGTAGTTTATATCCAGCTGAAAAAAAATTTATGGAATTTTAATCAAACCTTGAGCTTACACTACACACAGCAGCAAATTATGGAAACAGTGTATTACAAATAATAATTTACTTCATCACCAACCTATCACTTTATAGCAGCCTTATCGTACGTTACATTCTCCAGGCAAGTACAAACAAAGAAGAGTTCCCATCTTGTTGTCTGGACATAAGGGCTTCAATATGCCTCTAACAGCATTAAATAGATTAAAGCCATTCAATTTATCTACAAATACAATCACACCTGCTATTTTTTCTCTCAAATCCGAGTTTCACATTCACCCTGTTACATTATCTTCTCCTTTACTAATTCCTTTTCTTCAGAGAATTTTCCTTTAGTGATGGTATATACTATTACTTATTTTATGTGGGGGAGGTCTAAATTAAAGGGTAGTGTTTTATCTATTAAGTTGAGAATGGAATGGAAAATTACAAGTTCTTGAAGTAATTTTGTATTTTTCCTAACTATACAAACCTCAATCCTTTAATATGAGTATGTTTTCAGAGTAGCTGGAACTCGGCTTTTAAAATCTATAATGAGATGTCAGCAGTTACTGGCGGGTAGAGGGGAAGCCTGTCCCCCACCAGCACACTGAATGGCCACTTTGACCTTAAATCTATGACTTACGGTATGCTCGAGACAGGAAGTGCAACTTAAAGGACTCAGATTTGTATAGTTAGGAAAAACAATTTTAATAATAAAAAATTTTTCTAATTTCTATAGTCATCTGATGTTCATATGACTACTTCTCCAGAAGTCTGCTTAAATCACCACATACTAGTAAAATTTTTAATTTTTAACTATGTTTCCATTTTCTTTTTGCTTCAATGAATACATGCCCTTAGCAAGGTAATGGAACCATCTTGTGGTAAGGGTGAAAACCCCTCCCTTTGATACTATAAGTCAGAGGAAAGGAGGGTGAGCATGTATATAAACATCAGGTGAGTAAAAAAACAAAAATAGTTTATTTCTATGAATCTCCCCTGATGTTCATATTGCTGACTGAATTGAAAGACGGATAATTTCAAATACAAGTAATGCAACAAGGTTAAGTATTACTAGCCTGGTCTAGGTTACTTGTCTAGAATACTTTAATAAACCATTTCCAATTAGGCTTGAAATACGGGACTCCAGAATGTTTACTAAAGTAAATAAAAATTGAGTACCCTACTGTCGTTGGGCTTTTTAAGATGATGTGTTGCGGACAACTTCTTGGTACGCCACTGGGAGAAAACATTCCTTTGGTAATTTATGTCATATTAGATTGGATTCCATATACAAGCCTTTTACAAGATGATACTTGGAGGCCACACAGCATATTAACCCGAAACAGTTATAAAAAAACACAATTTTGCAATTGCTTAAGAAAATATCATCCATTCCAACAAAAACTTTTTCTCACAATTATACAGAAAACGCTAGACAAAATTAAGGATGAATATGAAAAATTTTAAGTAATTTTTATTTTTCCTAACATACTTACCGAAGAATTACCTCTTTGGAGGGTCCTTGACCTCTCTCTCAAATTCGACCAAGATTTCCCGCGCTACCCCCCTATCTCGCTCCCGATAGTTACTACCCCCGCCGCCAGGATAATTCCTTCGGCCCGGATTAGGGCAGGTCACTGCTTTTCCCGGGTCAGGACCTCATTAAGTTCTCCGTTAAGCCCGACTTAGCAATGGAAGAATGGCACTCGGGGACGGAAGGGAGGGAGGGCCATTACTTCAGAGGTAATTCTTCGGTAAGTATGTTAGGAAAAATAAAAATTACTTAAAATTTTTCATTTGTTCCGACACGAATACTTTACCTCGAATTACCTCTTTGGAGACTTACACTTTAGGAGGCGGGAGAGCCATTCTGCCACTTGGTTAGGCACATGGTGCCCGGAGGGCTACGTAATGCGGGGTTACAGAGAGCGGTTAGGGGGTAGCAGTGGAAAACTTACGCTTATAATTTAAGTCTTACCTCTTGACATGTTCTCTACTGACTTCTCCTGAAGAAGTAGGGATGAGTCTATTCACTTGTTGGGGACGTCTTCCAGCCTGCCACTACACAGCTTGGAGGGCGGCGATGACTGTCCCAATGGAGAATCCATCCAAAGACTTTCTTGAGTAGTCTTTGAGGTAGTGGGCCGTGAAGGTCGACTGGTGTGACCACGTGCCGGCCTGCAGGATCTGGCCCACTGCCATATTTCTCTCAAAGGCCAAGGACGTGCTCAGGCCCCTGATGTCATGGGGACGGGGAGTGCCTGGTACCGCCACCTTGTCTTCTTCATAAGCCCTAGTGATGACTTGTCTCAGCCAGAAGGAAATAGTGTTCTTGGACACTTGCTTCTTATTAACGCCTGAAGAGACGAAGAGGTTCTTGGCACCTGGACGGAGATGGGCCGTCCTTTCCAGGTACTTCCTGATCGTCCTGACCGGGCATAACTTCAGGTCGTCCGTATTACCTGTCTTGGGAATGGCCGGAACAGAGAAACCTTCGAACCTCGGGTCCCAGACTGCTGGGTTCTGAGTTTTAGCTACAAAGGAGGGTACGAACTTGAAAGATATCTCCTTCCACCCTTTGGAGTGTGCCACGTCGTAGGAGAGACCGTGGATCTCACCTACCCTCTTAGCCGAAGCTAAGGCTAGCAAGAAGACTGTCTTGAGGGTGAGATCTTTGTCCCCGATATCTCTGAGCGGTTCAAAGGGAGGAAGAGACAACATTTTCAGGACCTTGGCCAGGTCCCATCTAGGCACTCTCCTGGCTTGGGGAGGACAGGATTGTTCGAAACTCCTAATCAGCATCCCTATATGTCTTGATGTCCCTAGGTCGATGCCTTTCAGGAGAAAGACTTGGCCTAAGGCTGCTCGCACTCCTTTAATAGCTGGGATTGACATTCCTATTTTATCCCTAAGATACACTAGAAAATCAGCTATGTCAGGGACCGAGGCTTCGAGAGGTCTTATTTGTTTTGTCGCGCACCATTTCGTAAAGGCGGCCCACTTCGCCTGGTAGACTACGGTAGAGGATTTTCTTAGATATAGGGACATCCTCTTAGCTGTGGGGGAGGAGAACCCCTCCTTCCTCAGGAGTCGCTCGATAGTCTCCAGGCGTGAAGGCGAAGAGAGAGAGGGTTGTCGTGGAACCTGAGGAAGTGCGGTTGACTTAGTAGATCTGACCTGGGGGGCAGAGGCCATGGCGGATGGCTTGCCAGGTCTTTCAGATCCGCGAACCACTCTCTCTCCGGCCACCAGGGCGCTACCAAAGTCATCTTTAGGTTTTGGGCGGTTCTTACTCTGTTGAGCACTTGTCTTAGCAGCGTGAAGGGGGGAAAGGCATAAACGTCCAGGTTGTCCCACCTGTGCTGGAAGGCGTCTTCTAGGGCTGCTCCTTCGTCTGGTACCGGGGAGCAATAAACCGGTAACTTGGCGTTGAGCTTTGTTGCAAATAGGTCTATCACCGGGGAGCCCCATCGTTGAAGGATGAGTCTGGCTACCGCTGGTTGTAGGGACCATTCCGTCCCTACTATCTGACCTACCCTGCTGAGGCCGTCGGCTAGCACGTTCTTTTTCCCGGGGATGAACCTTGCAAGCAGTGTTACCTGGTGTTCGTCCGCCCAGTGCAAGATGTCTACAGTGAGGTCGCACAGTTCCTTCGACTTCATGCCCCCTTGCTTTTTGATGTAGGCTACCACCGTGGCGTTGTCGCACATTAGGGCCACGGTGTTTCCCTTCAACCGACTTGCAAAGTGCAGACATGCTTTTTGTACTGCTTTTAGCTCTAGGACGTTGATGTGGTGATGCTTTTCGGTCTCTGACCAGGTCCCGCTTGCTGTTTCTTCCCTCAGGTGGGCTCCCCACCCTAGGCTGGAGGCGTCCGTGAACAGGAGAAACTCGGGAGGACAGGACCCGAGGGGCATCCCCCTTGAGGGAGTTCGACCGGCATCTCCACCATTTCAAGGCTGTTTCCGTGTGCGGAAGGACTGGGATCGATATTTTCTGAGAGCCTGTCTGGGACCATAGAGCCTTGAGGTTCCATTGTACGGGTCTGAGTCGTAACTTCCCTTGGGGAACTAGCTTCTCTAATGAGACCAGGTGGCCTATCAGCCTCTGCCAGTCTTTCGCTTTCCTGGGAAGCCCCGACAGGAACGGCTGAATGATCTTGACGAGGTTCTGTATCCTGTCCTCCGAGGGGAAGGCCTTCCCCTACACGGTGTCCAACGTCATCCCCAAGTACCCCATTTTGTTGGACGGCGTTAGGTTCGATTTTTCCAGGTTGATGATGACTCCCAGACTCCTGCAGAACCGGAGGAGGTCCTTTCCTTGTTCTTCCAAGAGGGCCTTTGAACTGGAAAGGAGCAACCAGTCGTCCAGGTACCTGATGAGGCGGATACCTCGTTCGTGAGCCCATACTGAGACTGTCGCGAAGACCCTCGTGAACACTTGAGGGGCCGTCGACAGTCCGAAGCAGAGGGTCCGGAACTGCAGGATCTGGGAGCCCCATTTTACCCGGAGGAACTTCCGACTCGACGGGTGGACTGGAATTTGGTAGTACGCATCCTTGAGGTCGACCGTCATCATAAAATCTTTCTCCCTCAAGGACATCAGGACGGATTTTGGGGTGTCCATCTTGAAGTCCGTCTTCTTGACGAACTTGTTGAGGGCCGACAGGTCTATCACCGGTCTCCACCCCCCCCGTTGCTTTCTCCACCAGGAACAGGCGGCTGTAGAAGCCTGGCCCTGGGAGAAGGACTTCTTCCATGGCTCCCTTTTCCAACATAGAGGAAACTTCTTTTTGTAGGGAAGCCCTTTTCAACGGGTCCCTGGGAGCTAACCATTCTGTTTGGGTGGCTGGGATCAGAGGGGGTGAGTCCGCTATGAAGGGGATCCTGTAGCCTTCTCTCAGGACGGACACCGTCCAAGCATCCGACCCATACGTTTTCCATGCTTGCCAATGGGGTCTGAGGCATCCCCCAACCCGAGGCTTGGGCGGGAGTAGGGGGCCTCTCCCTCTACCTTCTCCTAGAGGAGCGGCCTGATCTGCCCCTCTTCGAGGCGGAGTAACCCGACCTGAAGGAGTTGGTAGAAGTTGTAGTTCCCCTGCGGGAGGGCTGAGGAGATGATGACCAGGAAGAGGAGTGGGCGTCCCTCCTTGAAGAGCTGGGACCCGCTTGAGGGGTCACGGTCCTATCCGAGGCTGACCTCTTATACGGAGGTCTCCTGGAGGATGAGTGCTTAGGGACGTTGACTTCTCTCCTCTTGGACACCTTCTCCATCAGTTCTTCCAATTCCTTCAAAGGAAACAGGAACTCTCCTCCTAGGGGTAGGGTGCGAATGGCTCGCGCCTGTCTGTCTGGGATCTTCCTTGCTACCCTGGAAAGCACTGTGTCCCTCTTCCGGAGGACCCAGTTGGCCGTCAGGGAGAGAGCCTGGTATGCCATAAATTTTAGCGCTTTCCCCCCGGAAGTGATAATGTCCGACAGGAGACTCTGTTGTTCCGGGTCGTCGGGGTCTGTGGAGGCCTGTACATCCAGTAACGTGGAGGCCCACCAGTCCAGCCATGAAGTGACATTGATCATGTCCCTCGACATCTCCTCCATCATGCCTGCTTCAGAAGCCGAGAAGGACACAGGGGCTGAGCCGGCCCTTTCGTCCGAGCCGCCTTGTCCTAGGACATCTACGGCTGAGTCCACTCTACAGGGACCCGGGCGACGTCCTTCTGGAATATAAATTTTGGCCTGTAGTTTCAGACCCTGGAGGAGTTTGGAGGAACTCTGGGACCTGGGGGCCTCCGCAGTGCTGGCCACCAAGTTATCTATGTACTCCTGGCCGAGTACTAGGTCTGGGGCGAGGGGCAGGGCCAGAGAAGACTTCGGCAGGACGTCCCGATGTGTGTACCTCAAGAGGCTCGACCTCCAGGTATTGACCTTCGGCACCTCGGGTTCAGGAATCCCATGAGTCCTCCTGATGCGGGCTACCACCTTCCTGTAGGCGGAGTCCTCCGACGGGGAAGCCTCGCCTCCGTCGATCGAGGTATCGGCTTGGCTGGGGGGATCCGTGCTTGGGAGGTAGACTGGCCTCTCCCTACCAGGTCCCAGGGAGGCCCTCCCGCAACCGTAGGGCGCACCGTACCCGGTCGGGTCTCGCCGTGTGGTGGGTGCCACCGACCCAGGGAGGCCTTTCGACTGGGCCAAGGCTCTGGACGCGGAGGACACGGTCCCGGTGGGAAGACCCGAACCCGGCAACCGGTCCTTCCCGCTCGACATCCGACCCGGTTGGGCTGGTTCGGTCGGGCTGTCCTCTCGGAAGCGCGCTTCCTCCCGACGGGTGGGGTGAACTGAAGGCCTCGAGGACTTGTGCCTGATCGAGAGGTCCTTCTTGCGTGGCCGGTCGAGCGGTTCCAAGTTGTATGTAGGCAGTGACAACTTGGAGGCTCGATCACTGGACCGAGAGTCTGGCGAGCGGTGCTTCTTGGAGTCTCCTGGGGGCACGTAAAACCATTCGCCGCCGCCGGGAGAGACTTCCCTCTTGTACCTACGGGAGTGAGAGCGTGGGCGCCTCCTACCGTGCCGCGACCTCGACCTAGAGCGAGAACGATCGCTATCGGTCCGCGCTCTCTTACGATGCCGCCTTTCCCTGCGTTCTCCCTCGGAGGATGAGCCTTCTTCCGAAGAGTCCGAGGGCGCCACGTTCTTCCCGTGACGACTGCTAGAGTGATGCGCAGGGGAGGCCCTTCGCCGCCGATCGTCCGAGACCGGGCGCTGGAGAAAGTCCTCGGGAACTGCCGTGGATACCGAGGGTACTGAGACCACTCCGCCCCTACTAGAAGGCCATGGACCCAGGGATACATCCATCCTCAGCGGAGACCTCCCTGGAGTCTTCGGTAATTTCCAACCGAAGGAGTCGCTACTCGGTCGACGAATTCTCGAGTGGTTCTCTTCTGGCGGGGGGAAACCCGACGCACCGGCCCACGAGGGCGGGGGGGAGACCGAGAACGCCACACTGTCCCATACCGGGTCATCCGAGGAAACGTGCTCCCCTGCCACGTGGCCCGATCCGCCCGAAACACTCGCGGCCCTTCCGTTTACTCCCGAGGGGCCAGCCCTTGGTTCCTCCGTCACACTGGGTTCACTTGGGAGGACACTATGGGTCACAATTACACTGGGGGCTTGCTGGCCACTCCTCTGCGAAGGAGACGGAGAGGCCGAGGCTTCGTCGGACCGATCACTGACCGACTGTAAGGAAGTCACGCTATTCACTTTCTTTGGGGAACGCTTAGATGACTTCTTTTTCTTAGTACCAAAACGTACCCACTGAATTCCGTCCCAATTCACGCACTCGGGACATGTGTCCGAGGAGGAACAAACTTTTCCCCTACACGTGGAACAAAGAGAATGCGGGTCCACCTCTGGTTTAGAGAGGAAAGCCCCACACGACTTTCCTGCTCTAGGACCAGGACAACGACGCACATTCTCCATCGTTCGCACACGAGTTACAGAAAAGTCTGGATAACACAAGGGAAACGGACTGAGGACACTTTTGCGAAAACGCACTATCGCAGAAAAAACACAAGTCCGTAAACTGGGAACACGTGGGAACACAACGCGCTGATCGAAAGATTTAAAACGAGAGAGTGAGATGCTTCGGATCTCACGACCAAGAACTTAATGAGGTCCTGACCCGGGAAAAGCAGTGACCTGCCCTAATCCGGGCCGAAGGAATTATCCTGGCGGCGGGGGGTAGTAACTATCGGGAGCGAGATAGGGGGGTAGCGCGGGAAATCTTGGTCGAATTTGAGAGAGAGGTCAAGGACCCTCCAAAGAGGTAATTCGAGGTAAAGTATTCGTGTCGGAACAAATGACAAATTTGTAGATAATTTGTATTTTTCCTAACTATACAAACCTTAGCTATTTCATAGGGGTAGTACTTTCGGCGTAGCTGAAATAACAAGCCATTAATTTTTAACGAGGGTTAACTACCCATACCGCTAGTTAGCAGGGGTAGGGGAGGGTACCTTGCTACCGGCCCCCCTCACACACCTGTGATTGAGCTCACTTTGCTTGGAGGTAGGACTTCAAGGGGGATAGGGCTGGCGGGTAAGTTTGCTTATATAGCTAAGGTTTGTATACAGTAGTTAGGAAAAATAAAAATTATCTACGAATTTGTCACTTGTTCCGTAAATGGAATACAAACCACGCTATTTAAAAGGGGTGACTCACCCATTAGGAAGGGTGGACGCCCCAGCCAATCTGGCTTTTGGCTTTATCCGGGGGCTCCTTATCTGAGTGTATCAGTACTAAAAAAATAAGGAGTCCCTGCACCTCGCTAAAACCTTGCTACGCAAGGTCCGCGACCTACACAAGCTGTGTGTTGAGGTATGCAGAAGTGTGACTGTCCTGGAAAAGTTATTCAGAGTTCTTTAGAAGGAAAAACTGTGTAACTAGGACTTTCCCAATACCACTTTGTCAGGGTATGGGGACGCAACAGTATTAGTCTAAATACTAGGTACACAAAGGAGCATGGTTTACCTGCAGTGGTTTGAGGTCAGTTATGCAGAGAACCCAGGATGCTGCTTTCCCCAAGAGAGGGAAGAATGAAGAAAAGAATAAGGGCCAGTCAAACCTTTTCATTCACGCAGACTAAAACTGGGTAACAATGCCCTCAACCTTCTGCTACTTGTCCAATAAGGAGCTTGACGTTTTAAACCAGCTGTTGTGCAGCCACCACAGGACCGATAGAGAATGTATCAAGTCTCCTGTGGGTCACTTCTTGCAGGTACAGTAGACCCCCGGGGTACGGCATCCCCAGCTTACATTTTTTTAACATTACGGTGTGGAATACGATGGTTTTTCGTCCCCTCGTTACGACATTTTTGCCCACCTTACGGCATCGAATTCCAAAACTCAAACTTGGCGGTTTTTACGCGTACGACTGTGCGAGTCACTAGCTTATCACCACGCTCATACGTCACTAAGAAGCTGGTCTGCTATTGGCCGTAATCCCTCCCACAATGCCTGAGAAAGATGCTGCCTCTCTCTCTCTTTGTTATACGCCCGCTCAGTTCAGAATCTCGTGTGCGTTTCGTAAAGACTTGATCTCATGTGAGTGCTTGCGATATTGTATTTTTTGTGCATTTTAGTGCTTAATTATAACTTTATTTCGTTAGCCATGGGTCCCAAGATTGCTAGTGATGTTAAACGGAGAGGTATGAAGATGATTACTATGGAAACGAAACTGGAGATCATAAAGAAATATGAAGAAGGCATGCGCATCGTTACCCTCGCTAGTATGTATGGCCGTAACCAGTCTACGATTGGTACAATTATCAAGAATAAGGAAGCCATTAAAACAAGTAAGTCTTCTAAAGGCATGACTGTCCTTGCCAGTGGAAGGACCTCAATCAACGACGAGATGGAGAGACTCCTTCTTCTATGGATTAAAGAGAAGGAAATCGCTGGTGATATACTCACGCAATCGGTAATTTCGCACAAGGCGAGCACCATCTTTGCCGATCTCGTGGAAGCCCAGAGAGACGGCGGAGACAAAGGAACATCGCAGCAAGCCCCCCCAGAGTTCAAGGCTTCTCATGGGTGGTTTGATCGCTTTAGGAAGGGGACTGGTATTCACTCAGTCGACAGGCATGGAGAGGCGGCCAGTTCTGACAAGAAAGCAGCAGAAGAATTCCTCAAGAAGCTTGAGAAAGTAATTTCCAGAGAAGGTTACATTCCTCAGCAAGTGTTTAACTGTGATGAAACTGGCCTTTTCTGGAAGAAAATGCCCCGCCGTACATATATCACAGCTGAAAAAAGGAAACTTCCTGGCCATAAACCGATGAAGGACAGACTTACCCTCGCATCTTGTGCAAATGCCAGTGGGGACTTAAAAATTAAGCCACTAATGGTATACCACTCAGAGAATCCTTGTGCCTTCAAGGCACAAAATATCACAAAGGAGAGGCTCTCGGTATTTTGGAAGTCTAATACCAAGGCCTGGGTCATGAGGACCATATTTATTGAGTGGGTAAACGTCTGCTTCGGTCCTGCTGTCAAGAACTTTTTAGAAGAGAACAATCTTCCTCTCAAACGTCTCCTAGTACTGGACAATGGCCCTGTTCACCCTCCTGGCCTCGAGGACATCATTCATCCTGACTTCTCCTTCATCAAGGTTCTCTATATGCCACTGAAGTGACCGAAAGAACTCAACTCACCCTCCGTGAATTTTGGAAGGGGCATTTTGACATCGTTCAATGCCTGAAGATGATCGACAAAGCTTGGAATGAGGTTTCACGATGCACCTTGAACTCCTCATGGAAGAAACTGTGGCCAGCTGTTGTGGCAGAACGCGACTTCGAAGGTTTCGATCCCTCAACCGAAGACGAGGCCGTTGATGATCCTGCCCCTGAGGGTGATGTTGAGAAAATAATTTCAATCGGGAGGTCCATGGGGCTTGTTGTCGATGAGGCTGATGTCCATAACCTTATCGAGGAGCACAGGGAGGAGCTTACGACTGAAGATTTGAAGGAGTTGGAGGCAATGCAGTTGACCTTCATTCAAGAAGAGCACAGCTCTAGTGGTAGCGAGGACCGGGGGGGGGGGGGGGCTAAAGAAACGACATCGGCAGGAATAAGGGAAGATATCGGTTGGTATGAAAACCTTACGAGTTTCATTGAAAAGAAACACCCAGAAAAGCTTCAGACAAGTCGTCTTATGGACAGTGTTAATGACAAGTGTACGAGTCATTTTAGAAATATGTTGAGGAATCGTCAGGAACAGGCTTCTTTGGATAGATATTTCTCCGAAAGAGAAGTGTCAGAAAGCAAAGATGATAATAGTGATTCTATCAAAAAAGCTAAAAAAGAGTAATTTTTTAAGTTCTAAAAAAAAAATAAAAACAATTTCAATAGACAAAAATTAAAAAAAAAAAAACTTTTAATTTTAAGTGTATATTAGTAAGAATAAATTTATTATTAAGTGTACATAACATAATTAGCATTGATACGTTTTTATATCTACCATCTCCTCCCCCCCTCTGCCTCCACCCACTACCAGCTCAAGTCACGTCACTCCAAAGGTAAATAAAATTTAATTTTTCCTTTACAGTACTGTACAGTACAGTGATACCTCTGGATACGAAAGTTTCTGCTTACGAAAAATTCAGATTACGAAAAGCGATTCAAAGATTTTCATGCCCCAGTATACGAATAAAATTTCAGGCACCATCCTGAAGCAGAAGGCGGCCATCAAAGCAGCGGCACCTTCTAAGGGCGTCACTATTTTCTCCAACAAGAGAACCCACGTGCATGACGAGATGGAGAGGCTGCTTCTTGTGTGGATCAAAGACAAAGAGATCTCAGGAGACACCATCGCTGAGACTACAATTTGCCAGAAGGCCTCCGCCATTTTCGGTGATCTCGTGCGTTCTCAGGTCGAAGAAGGGGCAGGAGAAGGAACATCCCAGCAGGAACCCCCAGAGTTCAAGGCTTCTCGGGGGTGGTTCGAGAAATTCAAGAAAAAGACTGGTATTCATTCAGTGGTACGGCATGGGGAGGCAGCCAGCTCGGACACGAAGGCCGCCGAAGCCTTTGTTAAAACATCTGAAGAGTTGACTCTACAGGAAGGCTACAGTTCGCAGCAAGTTTTCAATTGCGACGAAACTGGGCTTTTCTGGAAGAAAATGCCTCGTCGGACGTTCATCACGGCGGAGGAGAAGAGGCTATCCGGACATAAGCCTATGAAGGACAGGCTTACCCTTGCTTTTTGCGCAAACGCCAGTGGGGACTGCAAGATAAAGCCCCTGCTGGTGTACCATTCTGAAAATCCCCGAGCCTTCAAAGCCCACAAAGTCATCAAGGAGAACCTTCCCGTGATGTGGAGGCCAAATTCTAAAGCCTGGGTAACGAGGCAACTTTTCATTGATTGGGTGAATGTCTGCTTCGGTCCGACTGTCTGAAAATATTTGGAAGAAAAGCGCCTCCCTATGAAATGTCTGCTGGTGTTGGACAATGCTCCAGCTCACCCTCCTGGCCTCGAGGAATATCTTCTGGCCGAGTATTCCTTCATAAAGGTCATGTATCTACCGCCTAACACCACCCCTCTCCTCCAGCCCATGGACCAGCAAGTTATTTCTAATTTCAAAAAATTGTACATGAAGCATCTCTTCCAGAGATGTTTCCAAGTCACAGAAAGTACAAACCTCACTCTGCGTGAATTCTGGAAAGATCACTTTAATATCGTGATATGCCTCAAACTCATCAATCTCGCTTGGCAGGAAGTTTCGAGGCGTACCCTGAACTCATCTTGGAGGAAGCTGTGGCCTGATGTTGTCTCTGCACGAGACTTCGAGGGGTTCGGGAAGCATGGAGGCGAAGCCGAGATCGTTGACGATCCTGAACCCATTCAGCAGTCTGAGGTGGCTGACATCGTACATCTTGGTACGTACATGGGGCTGGAAATTAGCGCCGAGGATATAGATGAACTTATCGAGGAGCACCACGAGGAGTTGACGACGGACGACCTGAAGAGTTGGAGACGATGCAAATGAGTGCTGTTCAAGAGCAGTTCTCTAGCGGTGATGAGGAGGATGTTACACCTTTGAAAACGTCAGACATTAAGGAAATTCTCGCATGTTTCCATAAAATGGCAGACTACGTCGAAAAGGAACATCCAGAAAAAGTTTATACCAACCGTGCGCTTCAACACTACAATGACGTTTGCCTAATGCATTTTAGAAATGTGTTGAAAAGTAGGCAGAAACAAGCTTCAATGGATAGTTTCTTATTAAAGAGGCCAGCAGTATTAGTAGGTCAAGATGAAGGTGAAAGTGAAGAAAAGAAACAGAAAAGAGGAAGTGATGAAGAATTAGAAGGTGAAAGTAAAGAAAAGAAACAGAAAAAAGAAAGTGATGAAGAAGTAGAAGAAATTTAGAAAATATGAAAAACGTAGTTATAAAAAAGCAAAAAAAAAAAAAAAAAATCAATTTTAAGATTTATGTTACCGTGAAGTGTTGAAGTAATTTTTTCTTTCATTTTATAGTTTTCCATACGTAATGTTAAGTGTTAATTATTTCTGCCATTTTTTTACTTCGTAAAGTTTAAGTGTTAATGTGTTAAGTGTGTAAATTACTATACGTAGTCTGTCACTTGTTATGTTTTCTGCCTTATTCCATCCTCCTCTGCCGCGACTTCGCTATCGGACATCGTCTCAATCAAAAGGTAAGCTTCAACTTTTTTGTTAATTAACTGTAACCTTTTTTTCAGAGTATCAATCCTTAAGTTAGGTGTACGTACAGGTAACAATACACCTTCACTGATCCAAATGCTTTACATACAGTACCGTAACTTTTATACAGTAGTAAAGAAAATGAACCGTTTTCTTAGGGCTTGGAGGGGATAACTAGGCTATAACTACATTATTGAATATTCTCATGGTGGTTTCTGGAATGGATTAGGCTGTTTTTAACGCTTGGGTTAATTATTGAATGATAGAAATGGCTACATTGCATGTTTATTACTACAGTTTAGCGTGTTTATGAAAGAAAAGGTGTCTTTTCGTAAGGCTTGAAATGGATTAGGCTATTTACATGTAAAACGCAACACAGGACACGAAAAAATCAGGATACGAAACCGTATCCTGAACGGATTACTTTCGTATCCTGAGACATCACTTGTATATAATTTTTATTTATCCTGTAATGTTATTTAATTATATACTGTACAGTACATTTATATTATATATAAGTATAATGTAGTACAGTGCTTACTATACTATTTTGTTACATACTAATTTTCAATGTTTTTACCTGGGGTTTTGCACGCATTAGCTATTCTATTGCTCGCCATACGACATTTTCACCATACGATACCAACTCCGGAACGGATTAATGTTGTATGGCGGGGGCCTACTGTAGTGGTATATGAATGTGGTCTGACGATTCCACACCCCAACTTGAAGAACCTGCGTCACTGAGAAGTTCTCTTGAATACCCGGGACGTAGCCACGCCCCGACATCATGAGCTCTGGGGCGACTTGCGAATCCATGCTGAGATGGTGTTCTTAGTGACCATCCTAGTGGTTCTTCCTGTGCTGACGGATAGTGCAGGCACACGAGGACGGGCTGCGGCTGTTCTCTTAAGATATAGCCTCAAACTCCTCACTGGGCATAGTATGAGATGGTCTGGGTTATCTGTTACATTACGGAGACTAGAAATCTGGAAGGAGTCGAATCGTGGATCCGCTACTCCCGGGTTCTGAGTCTTAGCAATAAACTCAGGGACGAAGCTGAACGTTACCTCTCCCCATTCCCTTGAATGGGCGATGTCGTATGAGAGACCATGAAGTTCACCAACTCGCTTAGCCGAAGCCAAATCTAGCAGGAACACCGTCTTCCAAGTCAGGTGGCGATCGGTTGCCTGGCGTAATGGTTCATAGGGAGGTCTCTTGAGAGACCTGAGAACTCGAACCACGTTCCATGGGGGAGGTCTCACTCCCGACTGGGGGCAGGTAAGTTCATAACTCCGTATGAGTAAGGAAAGTTCTAGCGATGAAGAAATGTCCATTACTTTCAGTCTGAAGGCGAGGCTTAAGGCTGAGCGATAGCCTTTTACTGCCGAGACTGACAGGCGCATTTCTCCACGCAAATACATGAGGAACTCCGTTATGCTGGAATAGTGGTATCGAGTGGAGAGATACCCTTTCCACGACACCAACCACAGAAGACTTTCCACTTTGCCTGGTGGACTGCTGCTGATAACTTACGCAGGTATCCAGACATCCTAGTCGCAACTTGTTGCGAAAATCCTCTCTGAGAGAGGAGATGCTGGATAGTCTCCAGGCGTGAAGTCGTAGCGAAGCTACGGCTTTGTGGAATACGTTGGCATGTGGTTGTTTGAGTAGATTGTGTCGTGGAGGGAGTTCTCCTGGGGGCTCCGTTAGGAGCTGCAGAAGGTCCGGAAACCATTCTGCGTGATGCCATAGCGGAGCTATGAGGGTCATTGAAAGATTGACCAATGTTCTGGTCTTGTTGAGTACCCTCCTCATCAGATAGAACGGGGTTAAGGCGTAAACGTCGATGTTGTCCCACTGTTGTTGGAAAGCATCTTGCCAGAGAGCCTTGGGGTCTGGGACTGGGGAACAATACAGCGGGAGCCTGAAGTTCGGAGCCGTTACGAAGAGGTCCACAGTCGGAGAACCCCACAAAGTCAGGACTTTGTTGGCTACTAGATGATCCAAAGACCACTCAGTACTCACTATCTGAGATGCTCTGCTCAGGTTGTCGGCGAGCACATTCCTTTTGCCCAGAATGAAGCGTGCCGATAGTGGTATCGAGTGGATTTCGGCCCATCTCAGTATCTCTACTGCTAGATGGGATAACTGCTGCGAAAAAGTACCTCCTTGCTTGTATATGTAAGCCACTACTGTGGCGTTGTCGATCATCACCACCACTGAGTGGCCCGCAAGGAACTGTTGGAACTGTTGAAGGGTCAGAAAGACGGCCCTCATCTCTAGGAGATTTAAGTGAAGGTACTCTTCTGATTCTGACCAGAGGCCTGAGGTCGTGAAGTGCAGCTCGTGGGGCCCCCACACTTTTTTTGAAGCGTCTGAGAACAGCATCAAATCCGGAGGGAGGACGAGAAGGTCCACTCCCTTTCATAAGTTCTCGTCTGTCACCCACCACTGGAGGTCTGTCAGTTCCGCTGATCCCATGGGGATCCGGATGTCCAGGGAATCGCGAGTCTGACTCCACCGGGACTTGAGTTGCCACAGGAGGGATCTCATCCTGAGGAGACCATTGGGAACTAGATGGGCCAGCGATGAAAGGTGACAGAGGAGACGTAACCACGTTTGGACTCGAAGTTCTCGTCTGAGAAAGGGTCTTGTGACCTTTTTCAGCCTTGATATCCGGTCGTCTCATAGGAAGGCTTTGTAGAGATTGGTGTCTATGATCATGCCTAAGTATACCAGTCTCTGTGTAGATAGCAGAGAAGACTTCTCGAGATTTACCATGATCCCCAGATCCTGGCAAAGTCTCAGAAGTTTGTCTCGGTGTTGAAGAAGGGTTGACACCGAGTCTGCTAGGATTAGCCAGTCGTCCACATAACGGAGGAGACGGATGCCAATCCTGTGTGCCCAAGATAACACTAGGACAAACACTCTGGTGAAAACTTGGGGTGATGTGGAGCACAGCACCTTGAACTGGTACTTTCTGTTGTCTAGGCTGAATCTTAAGTACTTCCTTAAAGATGGATGGACTGGGATCCGGAAGTATGCGTCCTTTAGGTCCAGTATATACATGAAGTCCTGAAGTCTTACTGCTAGTCTGACCGTGTCTGCCGTCTCCATGCTGAACAGAGTTTGTTTGACAAACTTGTTCAGGGCTGAGAGGTCGATGACTGGTATCCAACCTCCAGACGCCTTTCTTACAAGAAGAGTCGACTGAAAAAGCCTGGGGACCCGTCGAGAATCTCTTTGAGAGCGCCCTTCTTCAACAGGGTTTGGACTTCTGCCCGAAGGGCCTGCCACCTTGCCGATCCCATGGCAAGGGAGTCTATTGACACTGGATTCCTGGTCAGGGGAGGTAGAGATGTTATGAATGGGTCGTGATATCCTAGACGGATCGCGTAGATTGTCCAGGAATCGGCCCCGAGTTGCTTCCACCTGTCTGAGCAACTTTGTAGGCATCCCCCCACTGGCGTAAACACAGGGGGAGCGCCTATCCTAGCGTTTGCGGCCTCGGCCGCTCCCTCTAGGATTCTTTCCTCCCCTGGAGGACTTTTAGCCTTTCCTGTTCTTGACAGGAAAGGGCTTATTAGACACCACTGTCTTCGCTGCTGGTTTCGTCGTCACGGTCTTGGTTGGACAGGACTGCTGAGGTGCTGGAGTTTTATAGGGCTTAGTTGTCAAAGCGTCAAAGCCCTATGGCGGAGGGAGTCTCGATGAGACTTCCTCCACCTCTCAGCAGCAAGTTCCATGTCCTTCGGCTCAAACAGATGGGGCCCCTCTATGGAGGAATGTCTGAGCCTATTTATCTCGACGCTTGGGACCTGTTGGTGGAACCTCTCAGACACTGCATCTCGACGTTTCAAGATAGTGTTTGCCCACAAGTTCGAAACTTGGTGGGCAAGAAACTTGATCGTGCGAGTGCCTGAGAGTAAAAAGGTCTCCATTGCCTTCCTGGTACAGTCCTTGGAAAAATCTTCGGATCGTATCAGGATACCTAAGGTCCCTAACCAGATGTCCAGCCACAAAGTAGCTTGCATCACATAATTAGTGACCTTTTCCAGGTTAAGGACTTCGGCCAACGAGAACGAGACCTGCCAGCTGGAGTCTCTCTCAAGAGGGACTCCCCTGGTTAGCTCTTCCACAGAATGGTGAAGTGGAAGAGCTGAACTGAGTTCCTCCAGAATCTCCAAGAACCTCCTTTGCTGTACACGAGGAGGTGGGAGGAGCTTGTTCATAGAGCCAGCACGGTTGGAGTAGGCAAACTCGAAGAGCTGTTGGGTGATCTTGTCCCTGGTACTATTCAACCTTTGAGACCAGGGCTGGGCTGCACTGGTCTTTGAGGGTTTCTGAGTGCCAAAGACATGGTCTAAGAACGTCTCTTTGCCCTCTCGAGTGGGTATCTCTGGGTCGGAAAACCCATTGAGAACCCTCATTAGAGTCAGAACCTGCCAGAATGCATGTTCTGATTCTTGTTGGTCTCCTCCTGATGTTGGACTTGCAGCGAAGTTTCCTTCTATCCCCAAGAGCTCTTCTTGGGGCGAGTCACGGACATTCCTTGAGTGGCTGGCTGTCTCCGTTCTAGCCCTGGTGGAGGACTTTGGCAGAGTCTTGGAGTCTTTGGACTCCTTCTGAGGAAGGAGGTAAGACTCCATATCGAAGGCCTGAGTGCCATGTCCCTCCTGGTCTCAGATTGAGGGGAACTCTCCTCGTGAAGGGAGCTTTCCTCCAATGGTGCGATGGCAGAGTGTCTCTCCTCGCGTAATTCCCTTGGTGAAGGATGGTCTTCATCCGACAGTGAGGGAGAGTATCCCTGGGGAGAAACTGAAGGGACTAGCCTTGATGGTCTGCACGGAGTCAGCTTCACCCTCGGGGAAGTGACCGCGTCGGAAACTCCTCTTTTCCTCTTCAAAGGAATAGAGGAAGCCATGGTTCCATGTCTTGAATCCAGAGCTATAGATTGCTCTGGTGAGCCGTCGGACAGGACGGGCTTGAATGCCTGTGTTACAGCTCTGACACAGGCACTGAAACAAGGCTGATGACTGACTGATGCACTGTCAGACAGATCCCCTGAAGGGAAAGGGACCGAAGGTTCCCTACGAGGAGTGAATGTAATAGGTGGCTCCGCCTTAGAAGTCAATTTAGGGATCCTGAACCCTTCTGCTTGTGGCTGTTTCCCTTCTCCCGCAGGCCACGCTGGAATGAGTTTGCGGGGAGGGGAATGAGGCGATGGTGACCTTGCTGGGTGTAGATCCTGCGTCCGTGCCTGTTGGCGAGCGGGAGAGTATTGGCGCGCGTGCGCAGGTGAAAGCTAGCACGCGGTGGCGCGTGCTCATGTCTCTGTGCATACGCACGGGAGAGAGTTGACGCGTAAGTGAGAGCTGCATTGTGCCTGCTATCTCACCTACAAAGTGTTTGTGCCCAGGAGAATAATGGCACGCATGCATTTGTTGACGTGTAGGTGAGTACTGGCGTGAGGGAGCACGTTGGTGTGCATTAGAGAATTGGCACGCAGGTTGGAGGGCGGGGGAGCGCTGCTGCACGGGAGATAATTGGTGGACAGACTGGCGCGCAAGAGAGCTCTGCCTCATAGGAGAGTAAGGGCGCGCAGGAGTGTGTTAGCGTGCAGGAGAGCGCTGGCATGCAGGTGGGTGCTGACGCATAGGAGATCATGGGTGCGTAGGCGCAGGAGATCGTGGACGCGCAGGTGAGTGCAAGCGCGCTGTAGTACGCTGGCACGTGGGCGACCCTAGGCGTGTGAGGGCACGTGAACGTGGGCGTGTGGGCGCAGGTGCATGATTTTGCTGCTTTCTATGAGGGCGAGCAGGTGAAGGGGCGCAACGAAGAACTGTAGAGTGCTGACGAGCTGCTGGTGAGCGCTGAAGTCCTGTAGGTTGGCGAGCTGCAGGGCGATGGCGCGCAGCTGCGCACTTTGGTAAAGATACAATAGGCTTTACCGGTGACAGGAATGGTGATGGCAGGTCGGCAGTTCTGAAGGGTGGATGGTCGATGTGCCCTTTGTAAGGGCAACCATTCACCGAAGGGGATCACGAACGATCAGCAGAGAGGTCCAGGACCGCAGTCACAAGACTAGTTGCAGGAGCAGTGACGATCGATGAATGAAGGTCAGATGACTGCAGCGGAGGCTCCTCTGCAGGGGACGGCTGCAACAACGATGAACCAAAGAGGCGCCTCTTCACCGCTGGTGAAGGAAGACCTCTAAGGTGAAGTGGTAGGCGTGCTCTCCGACAAATGCGCCCTCTGAGGGCCATTGGATCAGCAAGCTGACCGTGCGCCGCAGCAGTCCTCCGAAGAGGAGTCTCTGTAAGTGAACTCCCCCGAGGGAGAGAAACACTTGCAGGAGAGACAGACGAACTTAGTTTCCCACTCGAAGGATGTTCAGGAACGGGGGAAACTAAGTTGGCAGCAACCGCTGGAGAGTCTGGAGGGGCAGAGGAGTTGGATGATACCGCATGAGACACATCTGACACAATAACGTCGACGAGGGTCAGAAGATCTACCTCTGACTGCGACGATGATTGCTCAACAGAAGCATCCATGCGGATGAACTGTAGCAAAGCTTCCTTGGAGGGCGGACCCGTAAGCCCCAAGGAAGACCAAATCTGTAAAATAGGGGTTAGTGACAAGGCGTCACCCGGGGGGAGAGGTGGGGCTGCTTCACTAGGGGAAGCAACATCATCTCTCGAGAACTGGGGTTGGCCAACATTATCTTGGTCTATGCTACTACTCGACGGTCTCTCGTAAGAGACCGGACAAGTAGGAGCCTCGGTCGTGAGACGAAGGAAGAGGCCTTGGATTTTTCTTCCTTCAAAGGAGAAATATCTAGCTTGGACTTCTTCTTCCGCCATTGCGCAAACCTCTCCCACTAGAAGGAAGACCACTCCCTACACTCATTACACTTATTTACGCTATCACACCATTGACCTCTGCATAAAGGACAAAGGGTGTGAGGATCAGTCTCTACCACCAACATACATGTCCCACAAGGGCAGCCGGAGAGTCCAGGGCAGGTGCGCATGATCGCAGAAGTCAACTTCACAAACACACCCTAAGAGAAAAAAGAAAAAGCAAAAGTTATTAATGGCTGCCAATATTCGGCGAGGATGAAGAACTGAAACGTCCGTTCACCATCTGAGCCGAAAGCAAAGTGAGCTCAATCACAAGTGTTTAAGGGGAGGCAGTAGCAAGCTACCCTCCCCTACCCCCGCTAACTAGCGGTATGGGTAGTTAACCCTCGTTAAAAATTAATGACTCGTCATTTCAGCTACGCCGAAAGTAAAACCCCTATTAAATAGCGTGGTTTGTATTCCAGTTACGGAACAAATAATTAGTTTACTGTTGTATATACAAAACAAGGACATGAATTTCAATCATTAATGACAATCTTTAAATGCCAAGGTAAAATAGAAAAAAATTTCTGGTCTACTCTCCTCAATTGTGTAACTCAAAAAACTATATTAACTTACCATGTTAATACAGTACATGTATAATGACACAGTTCATATCATAACAAACAGTATATGAAACATAATACATACTCTTTTGGAAACCCAGTTTCTTTCCCACTGAACGCATCAATCTTGACGAGGTCCCATCAGAAGATAGGTATACCTCTGAGGCACTAAACCAATCAACTTGCCCTTCACTAGTTGTCATAGAATGAACCACTGAAAAGAAAAAATTGTAATAGGAATTATGTATCAAAGGAAAAAATCTTTAAACTTGCAATAACAGATGTATACTTCCTTAACACTACAATTTCACCATCCCTTAATAATTTCCTAACACTGCAATTTCCTTATTCCTCATTCTGTGTCTATTTTGGCACTTGAACACTGTTAAAGAAATACAGCACAGGAGTAATTTGTCAATGGGATTATTAGTCCAATTTGTCTGTTAACATTGTTCTGGTGATAAACAATATCAACACTGCTTCAAAAAATTAACACACCATTGATAATAGAGGCAAAACTGGTAGAGTACACTCATTACACAGCATAGAACAGGCAACAGTATTTCCATTTTCATTAATTTTACATTAAGCTTCTCAGGCCCATGAATAATTTTTGGAAGTGAAAAACACCAGTTCACACATGAAGAACTTAGAAGGGCTGAGATCAGCAACAATCAAAGTTCTGTAAAAGGATCCTCCCATAGCATTTTCTGGATGACTTTGAGGTTCTACACCAGAGTAAATTTAACTGAATAATGAATCCCTTTATAACATAATTCCCCTCTTTAAGCAATTTATTCCAGCTAAGCTATTAAAGAATAATTTTTAACATCAGTTATCTATCCTCGTAGATACCAGTACATTTTGAAAATTATGATCTTCATACAATATCCAGTATCTAAGAAACTAACCTTCTTTAGTAGCATCATCAATTCGTTGATTCAAGAGATGGTGACCGCGAAAATTGAGCAAATGCTCGTATTCAATTCTGTCTGCCAGTGATTCTTCAACCGGACCCCAGGCACCTTCATAAAACCATGTTCCGCGACTTATGACAAACACTTCACCTAAAATACAATAGATAATTAGTGCCTGTATTCCTTATCCTGCAGAGCTGCTTAATAATATTTTTATCATTGCACAACAATTAATATTTGTCATTCTACAATATAAATATTATACTATAATTCCAAATTAAATTAAATCTTCAGGGTGCTGAACAGTAATTATATTTTTTTTTTATTTAAACACCATAAAATATTGAGAGAAAAAAACTTGAATAATCGGAAAGTGTTGCTAAGAATATGAGAGAGAGAGAGAGAGAGAGAGAGAGAGAGAGAGAGAGAGAGAGAGAGAGAGAGAGAGAGAGAGAGAGAGAGAGAGAGAGAGAGAGAGAAATTTCTTAACAAATATCTCTAGTACAGTTATAGAGATATGACCTTAGCTGAAAGACATAACGAGCTAATTGCATAGTCCTGTATTTATAACCTTTTATATTTTAGTACAATATTACAACTCCACCTTACTTTCCTATACCCTAACTTCAAATGTGTCTCCTGAAGTCAACCTGTATTTGACAACTGACACTTGAATCAGACATATAGTATTTTCCCTTACAATATTCCTAAATATTGTATTGTATGTATATACAAAAGTTAGATAAAACTTTAAATCAAATATGTTTCAAATAAGCTTTCTGTAAACAAAATCACCAATTTTTAAACATTTTTATTTTTCCTAATGTACAAACCTTAGTCCTTTACTAGAGAAGTATAACTTCAGCAAAGCTGGAATGGCCACCAAAACTTAACAAGGTAGCTGAAACTACGTACTGACAGGTAGTCTGTAGAAAGATCCGCCCATCTGTCAGTAAGCAAGACTAACACTTTTACCCTTTGGTCCTGGAACTTATGGGGTGGTTGTGGCAGGAAGTGTAACTACAGAATTCCAGTTTAGACAATTAGGAAAAATTAAAAATCACTTCAAGACATGGTGATTTATTCATACGTGAAAATACAAACCATCACCCTTTAATAGGACTTGTCTTTATAAGGGAGGAAGTCCCTACAAACTAAATTGTGGCTGGTTCAACTTTCCCGGTAATTATCAAAGCACCTGTCCTGTACAGGAGAAAAGGTGAGGACTCTGCTAACCTCTTACAGTCTGTACATAAGGATGCTACAGGCATTAGGTTAGGCCCACAACAAGAATAAATGGTATTCGGTCACATGAAAACCTACATTCTTGTACAGGATATATTGTTGTAAAATGTCCATTGATATTATGAGAAATATGTTATTTTCATTAGTAAAATAAATTTTTGAATATACTTACCCGATAATCATGTAGCTGTCAACTCCGTTGCCCGACAGAATTCTATGGAGGGATACGCCAGCTATCACAATACTAGAAGGGGGTGTATTTACCAGCGCCACCTGTGGCCAGGTACTCAAGTACTTCTTGTTGACACCTCCTCAATTATTCCTCTGTCCCACTGGTTCTCTATGGGGAGGAAGGGAGGGTCAATTAAATCATGATTATCGGGTAAGTATATTCAAAAATTTATTTTACTAATGAAAATAACATTTTTCAATATTAAACTTACCCGATAATCATGTAGCTGATTCACACCCAGGGGGGTGGGTGAAAACCAGTGTACAAGATTAAAGGATAGCCAAGTATCCCAAATTTCATATAACAGTTATCTCAAATAACAATGAAATAATAAGTACCTGGTAAGGAAGTCGAATTGAACCGTTACTCTGCCTCTTTTTTAAGTTCGTCTTCCTTACTGAGCGCAGCGTTCCTCTTGGAGGCTGAATCAACCCAAGGTGCTAAAGTATACAGGGCTGCAACCCATACTAAAGGACCTCATCACAACCTTTAACCTCGGCGCTTCTCAAGAAAGAATTGACCACCCGCCAAATCAACAAGGATGTGGAAGGCTTCTTAGCCGACCGTACAACCCATAAAAAGTATTCAAGAGAAAGGTTAAAAAGTTATGGGATTATGGGAATGTAGTGGCTGAGCCCTCGCCTACTACTGCATTCGTTGCTACGAATGGTCCCAGGGTGTAGCAGTACTCGTAAAGAGACTGGACATCTTTGAGATAGAATGATGCGAACACTGACTTGCTTCTCCAATAGGTTGCATCCATAACACTCTGCAGAGAACGGTTCTGTTTGAAGGCCACTGAAGTAGCCACAGCTCTCACTTCATGTGTCCTTACCTTCAGCAAAGCAAGGTCTTCTTCCTTCAGATGAGAATTTGCTTCTCTAATCAGAAGCCTGATGGAGTAAGAAACTGAGTTCTTAGACATTGGTAGAGAAGGCTTCTTGATAGCACACCATAAGGCTTCTGATTGTCCTCGTAATGGTTTTGACCTTCTTAGATAGTACTTAAGAGCTCTAACTGGGCAAAGTACTCTCTCCAGTTCGTTCCCCACCATGTTGGACAGGCTTGGGATCTCGAACGACTTAGGCCAAGGACGGGAAGGAAGCTCGTTTTTAGCCAAAAAACCGAGCTGCAAGGAACATGTAGCCGTTTCAGATGTGAAACCTATGTTCCTGCTGAAGGCGTGGATCTCACTTACTCTTTTACCTGTTGCTAAGCACACGAGGAAAAGAGTTTTTAATGTGAGGTCCTTAAAAGAGGCTGATTGGAGCGGTTCAAATCCTGATGACATTAGGAACCTTAGGACCACGTCTAGATTCCAGCCTGGAGTGGACAACCGACGGTCCTTTGAGGTCTCAAAAGACCTAAGGAGGTCCTGTAGATCTTTGTTGGAGAAAAGATCCAAGCCTCTGTGGCGGAAAACCGCTGCCAACATACTTCTGTAACCCTTGATCGTAGGAGCTGATAGGGATCTTACGTTCCTTAGATGTAACAGGAAGTCAGCAATCTGGGTTACAGTGGTACTGGTTGAGGAAACTGCATTGGCCTTGCACCAGCTTCGGAAGACTTCCCATTTAGACTGATAGACTCTGAGAGTGGATGTCGTCCTTGCTCTGGCAATCGCTCTGGCTGCCTCCTTCGAAAAGCCTCTAGCTCTTGAGAGTCTTTCGATAGTCTGAAGGCAGTCAGACGAAGAGCGTGGAGGTTGACGCAGAAGGTCCACTCTTAGAGGAAGAGTCCTGGGAACGTCGACCAGCCATTGTAGTACCTCGGTGAAACATTCTCTCGCGGGCCAGAGGGGAGCAACCAACGTCAGCCGTGTCCCTTTGTGAGAGGCGAACTTCTGAAGTACCCTGTTGACAATCTTGAACGGCGGGAATGCATACAGGTCGAGATGGGACCAATCCAGCAGAAAGGCATCCACGCGAACTGCTGCTGGGTCTGGAATCGGAGAACAATACAAGAGGAGCCTCTTGGTCATCGAGGTAGCGAATAGATCTATGGTTGGCTGACCCCACAGGGCCCAAAGTCTGCTGCAAACATTCTTGTGAAGGGTCCACTCTGTGGGGAAGACCTGACCCTTCCGGCTGAGGCGATCTGCCATGACATTCATATCGCCCTGAATGAGCCTCGTAACCAGCGTGAGTTTTCGATCTTTTGACCAAATGAGGAGGTCCCTTGCGATCTCGAACAACTTCCTCGAATGAGTCCCTCCCTGCTTGGAGATGTAAGCCAAGGCTGTGGTGTTGTCGGAGTTCACCTCCACCACCTTGTTTAGCTGGAGGGACTTGAAGTTTATCAAGGCCAGATGAACTGCCAACAACTCCTTGCAATAGATGTGAAGTGTCCTTTGCTCCTGATTCCATGTTCCCGAGCATTCCTGTCCGTCCAGTGTCGCACCCCAGCCCGTGTCCGATGCGTCCGGGAAGAGACGGTGGTCGGGGGTCTGAACAGCCAATGGTAGACCTTCCTTGAGAAGAATGCTGTTCTTCCACCACGTTAGAGTAGACCTCATCTCTTCGGAAACAGGAACTGAGACCGTCTCCAGCGTCATGTCCTTTATCCAGTGAGCAGCTAGATGATACTGAAGGGGGCGGAGGTGGAGTCTCCCTAACTCGATGAACAGGGCCAGCGATGAAAGTGTCCCTGTTAGACTCATCCACTGCCTGACTAAGCATCAGTTCCTTCTCAGCATGCTCTGGATGCATTCTAGGGCTTGGAAGATCCTTGGGGCCGACGGACAAGTCCGAAAAGCTCGACTCTGAAGATCCATACCCAAGGAGACAATGGTCTGGGATGGAACGAGCTGAGACTCCTCAAAATTGACCAGGAGGCCCAGTTCCTTGGTCAGATCCATAGTCCATTTGAAAATCTCCAGACAGCGACGACTTGTGGGAGCTCTTAAAAGCCAGTCGTCTGACGGAGCCAGACACAAGATCATGATACTGCTGCACAGTCTGTAAACTGTCAATCATGGGCAAGAGAGGAAGTACAGTGACAACCCGAATCTGTCTAGACTGTCTGGGTCGTACAGACAACTCCTTAACGGGTTGCTGAGGTTGCCGCACTGCGTCACAACAAGTCACTTCTGTTGGTTGTTGAACGTCTTCCCCGTGACACATTGACTCCGTAAACAAAAAATCCTCTAACAAGGACTAAGCTTGGACTGCATGTCATGCAACACAGCTCAAGGTCTATGGGAGCAGGTGTGGTAACAGACGGGATTAGCGACTGAAGTGGAACCATCACCTTCCCTGTAAGCATGTTATGCTTAAATAAAAGTCCATAAGAGGTTATGCAGCTAAAGGCTCCCTCCAAATGACAGAGTCCTCAAAGGAATATCAGAAGGAGGGAGAAAAGAACTTTCTCATCTACAGGGACCTTATCCTAGAAAAGCTAAGTTCTCTGAGTGAGGGTTCACTGGTGCAAAAGCAGCAGACTAGAAGGCAACGTTATGAAACTGCTTGACAGTCTAGTGAGTTGGCAACAACCCAAGATGTGTTGAGAAGCATGCGGTAAGGTATGCAGAGCATGATGTATGCAGAGTATGCTGTATGCAGAGCATGCTGTATGTAGAGCATGTTGTATGCAGAGCATGCTGAATGCAGAGCATGCTGTATGCAGAGCATGTTGTATGCAGAGCATGCTGAATGCAGAGCATGCTGTATGCTGAGCATGTAGTAAGCAGAGCCTGCTGTAAGGAAAGCAGAGCGTGTGCATGGCGTTTAACATTTCTCAGAAATTCCATGACCAGTGCTAGAGTGCTTTATGCATGCTTGCATGGGGTTTAAACCATGGTATGAAAATGGAGGTAAGGTATGCTGAACAGCAGAGTCAGAACGAGCTGGAACAACAATAGTTGTGGTTTCCTCTTCAAGACTCCGTTGAGGGAACACCTGAGGCTCAGTCTGCAAAGGCTGAATAAAAGACAAGCAGAAGGAAGGCGCATGGGTGGAGGAGGCTGACTCCTAGCATGAGTGGTTGAACCCAAGGGTTGCGCTTGCTGAGCGGTTTGAGCTCGCTGCAGCGAGAGCTGAGGAGACTGACTCATGGACGGGAGAGGTTGTTGTACCTCAACCGAGTGTTGCATCACTGGTGGAGCAGCAAGTGGAGGCGGAGGAAGAGAGGTATAATCCTCCTGATCCCATTGTAAAGGTTGCCTTAAGGAAGGCGGAGGCTGAACACCACAGGGAACAGCAAACTCAGCACGTGGCTCAACATCGTACGCCTGGCAGGTGGTACTGCGATCAGGCGGAGCGAGTGTAGGCGGAGGGAGTGTAGGCGGAGGCGGAGGAGTAACACTCTCAGCCCGATACTCACGCATTAAGTCCGAAAGCTATGCTTGCATGGACTGTAGTAGAGTCCACAACATCGTACGCCTGGCAGGTGGTACTGCGATCAGGCGGAGCGAGTGTAGGTGGAGGGAGTGTAGGCGGAGGCGGAGGAGCAACACTCTCAGCCCGACACTCACGCATTAAGTCCGAAAGCTATGCTTGCATGGACTGTAGTAGAGTCCACAACATCGTACGCCTGGCAGGTGGTACTGCGATCAGGCGGAGCGAGTGTAGGTGGAGGGAGTGTAGGCGGAGGCGGAGGAGCAACACTCTCAGCCCGACACTCACGCATCAAGTCCGAAAGCTGTGCTTGCATGGACTGTAGTAGAGTCCACAACATCGTACGCCTGGCAGATGGTACTGCGATCAGGCGGAGCGATCATAGGCGGGGGGGAGTGTAGGCGGAGGCGGAGGCGCAACACTCTCAGCCCGACACTCACGCATCAAGACCGAAAGTTGTGACTGTATCATGTATGGACTGCAGTAGAGTCAACTTGGGGTCGGCAGACACTAAGGTCTGCTGAGGTAAAGCCTTAACAGCAGAGATCTGTTGCGGCAGAACCTTACTCCTCTTAGGCGGAGTGTAATCAACTGATGACTGAGGAGAGTCAGAGCTAACCCAATGACTGCATTCGAGTTGTGAACTTTAACTTCGTACGTCTGGCATAGGTCTGGACTTAACGTTTAAGAGGTCTTGAGACCTGAGACCAGCGATACTCTGCCTTTATTTTCTCCCCTAATCTCTTCTGCAGACGAGCAAAAAAAAAAAAGGGCTCAATCGTCTGCGGGTGGGAGTGACGGTCTCGGTAAGACACGCCCACAACCACCGAGGATACTTCTGTGCGCCGATCAAGGCCTGCTGAACCCTTATGCCCTTCGACATTGCTTCTCCCCTGGGCTTGGGAGCTTGCAAGAGGTCCCGGACTGGGAGAACGACTGGCGCGCACAAAAGTACCCTCACGCACTAATCACTTATCACTTTGATTTCTGTTTGCACTTATTTCACTGAACTCGAAACTTTAAGTGGTTTGTACCTGAAATACGCAATTCTATCCTTTTTCAAAGTTAGTAATTGCGAAAACAGAATTACAATGTAACAGAAAAATCTAATGAAAGATAATTCAGTGGCTGGAAAGAGACTAAACACTAGATCACTCTAGAAACGTTTAGTTTCTTCCCCTAAAGAGACTAGGGAGAAGAGCAAAAACGATAACGACGTTACTCGTACGCCTGGCAGGCTTGAATGAAACGTTTATCCTCTTTCTCCCTCCGTCTCTATCTCTCTCTCTCTCTCTCTCTCTCTCTCTCTCTCTTGACTTAGAACCTGAGAGAAGAGCCCAATCATATATATCGTTAAAACATATTATTGTTAAAGGAAAAAACTGAAAAGTTCCTTTATTAGGATCAAAACCATTAAGTTAAGAAAGAATGAACAAAACGCTAGACACGGTTACTCTTACTGCAACGTGAAACCGTGAACATTCTTTCTCTATCGTAACGATAGAGTGCAAGTTGAACGTTCTGAACGTCAACAACTGCAGAGACAAAACAAAACGTTAGTTCAACTTTGAAAACAGTAGAGACTATCAAAGAAATTCTTTCAAAAACATTAAAATAGCATAATATGTTAACAGGTAAAACCGAAATGACGGGCTCAAAGTTTATTAACTTCGGTAAAAGACCGCCTACTATTAGGAAGGTCGAATATAAACAAATATAAAAAATAATTTTAATGAGTTTATAATAAAAGGAAGTTAATCGAAGAGGCCTATAAGAGGCGGAGAGATATAAAATAAATCTATAACTTTTGTTAAGCAAAATTAAGAAAGAGAGTCTATACTCTCTTAGACACCAACACTTCCGTCTAATGGAAGGGTCGGCCATTGAAAGGTGAACGAGAGTTCATACTCTCTCGTCACCATAATTAATCAAATTAATTCCAAAAGCTAACTAAGCTAATATAGAAGTTTCCAGTAAAGCGACAGCCGAAATCAAAGAGAAATACTTCACCAAAGTCGTGAAAATACTCCAAGAACATAAGCGTATCCCAGAACGTCTTGCCGGAAGCACGACAGAGGAATAATTGAGGAGGTGTCAACAAGAAGTACTTGAGTACCTGGCCACAGGTGGCGCTGGTAAATACACCCCCTTCTAGTATTGTGATAGCTGGCGTATCCCTCCATAGAATTCTGTCGGGCAACGGAGTTGACAGCTACATGATTATCGGGTAAGTTTGATATTGAAAAAGAGTAGATTACATTATATCCATCTTTCCCCTGTCTACGAGAATGGGGTAGATACTTCTTAACACATGCTGTCTGTAAAAAAAAAGGTTGTTCAGTTATGAAGTTTACCTACAACTGATGTCAAGTCCAGAAAAAAAAAACCTAATGCCAGTCATTCTACCTTTCATTCTAGGCTTAGGCAACTATGATAAGATGGATTTTGTCTCGTAAGAGGGCTAGGCTGACCACGCTACCTGGTGAGGAACCACCACAGCACAGTGTTGCCACTGGATCCGCCTAAGAATTCCATCAAAACATCCGCCAAATAAAACCATAATTTTTATACTTCATGTTAGCTTTAGTTCAAAATACAATACAGATCAACAGATATAAAGTTAATCATTGTGATCCCTTCTAGTCGACTCCTGAAGAGAAGAGATAAAGAAGGATTTGAACCTAATGTTGTAGGCAACTGGGTTTTAGATCTTGGCCACAAACTCGGAAACAAGACTAATGGAGACCTCCTTCCATTCTTTGGAATGACCAGTGAAATATGAGAAGCCATGAAGCTCACTTCGCCAGATCTAAAGCTTGCATTCCTCTTGCCCGGGACATATCTGGCTAATATCTCTAGAGTGTGGTATGCCAACCAGATGAGTATAGTACTTACTTTGACAATTTGCAAAGAGGGAAAGAAACCGTGCCTCATCGCTTGTTGATGCAAGGTACTATGATGGTGTTGCTGCTCATCAAAACTACAGAGTGCCTCATCTAAAGTTCTTGGAATACTAGTATTATTAGAAATGCTGATTTCATTTTCAATATGAGAAAACTTTTTCTTTGGCTACATCATCACAGCTAACGCGACCAGGTAGCTCAAGTGTGCGACCAACAACCACTCCCCAGACACATCTAAGAATAATTGCATACTTAGAATCGGGGAGTCTGGTGGGACTCCCTTAGCGAGATTTGTCCAGCCACCTGGTAAGATTGGCCTGTAGCTCATGTCCCTCTATAACAGGATGGCTAGGAGAATCCTGGAGGTCGACCAGCCATCCTTGATACATCACTGAAGGGAACTCTGGGGGAGAAGTCTGTGAGTAACGAGCTCCTCCAATGAGAAAAAGAGGACAAGAGGACTTCCAACATCAAGCTGGAATTACTGTCTTGGATACAAACTGTTGCACTACCTCTCTTAGTTTGCTGATGCAATAGTCAGACAGAGAGACACTTGCTGCTGCCGTGTCTATCATCGTTCCTAAACATTTAAACCTCTGCTTAGGTGCGAGATTGAACTTTCCCCAATTTGTCACGATCCCCAGACCATGACAAAAGGAGAGCATGCAATCCCTTAGCAACTGTCCCTCGGCAGACGTTAGGATCAACCAATTGCTGAGATATATAAAGAAATGTATCCTATGCAAGTGGGCCCAAGCTGACTTCAGTGTGAACACTCGCATGAATACCTGGGAGCAGTGCATAGTCGTAAACACAGGATCTTAAAACTGGTACGTAACTCCAATGAAGATAAAGCAGACACACTGAAAGCACAGTCTCCTTACCTGGTAAAAGTAAGTACAGTTTATGCTATTTCCTTCATGAACTTGGTTTGCTGAACAAACTTGTTCAGGGGAGAAAGGGTGATGACAGGCTTCCTGTCCCCAGTTGACTGCAGAACCCTGGAGATCTGTCTATAATGACTTGGAGTGCATTTTTCTCCCCATTTTAACCTCTGCTGCTAAGGCCAGAGCTTTTGGTGATTTTGGAGGAAACTCTGGAATGCACTGCTGAACAAGAGAGGGAAGATCAAATGACTTCATAGGGTAGGTGGTATCCCTCCAGAAGGACTTCTAACCAACGGCTCTGCTCCACGTTGATGTCACATTGGCCAATGGCCTAACAAGCACGCACCCTCGCAGTCGCTGCAGTAAGAGATTGCCGACTTCAGCATCCCCTTCATACCTCTTCTGCGTTCCCTAAAACTAGACAGGCCGTGTGCAAAATCACAGAGCACAGCCCAAACCTTTCATAGGGGTAGAAACTACTGGAGGTCCTGAACAGGTTTTGGGAGCAACCACCCTATAAAGGATACATCCTACCCTCAACCACTTGTGTTGTCACTTTTCACTTGAAGTGAAGGCATGCTTTTCTGCAGTCAATGAGTTTGAATAGTCCAGCTTAATAACATATAAAGTATTATAGCCTAGTTACCTAATAAACTCCCAAAATGTGTACAGCATATAATTAAATATTGAATAAGGAATTAAGACTACAGTTATTCTCATAATCTCAACATCCATCCTATTGTAAGGAAGGTGTATCTTATGGGAGCAGCATAAGCAACTGAACTACTGTACAGTGCAGTATTTTGATAGATAAGCTTAAGTTACAAACAAAAATCAAAAGTGATTTCAGCTTTATGAGAAACAATTCTTGTATCCAAATTCATTCTTTCTCTCTCCTACTTCACCCTGTTTCTCCATTCCTTCAGAATTTTATTAAAGTATATAATACAGCACCATTAAATTATAAACATTGCCTGTGGTAGGGGTGTAAGAATACTAATGTAATGTATCACCGTAAATTCTGCATGTCATAGGAGGAGACTAAAAGGACACCTACTGCCTTGCAGTCTTGCTTTTTTAGGTCCACTGTCGATAACTGTGGAAACTGCTGCCTTGCAGTTGGTATTGAATCAAAGACTAGGCCCATCGCCAATAACTGTGTTTGATGACTGCAAGGCCATGTGATTGTAAAAACCCTTTGCCAAATTATAAACAATATCAACTCCTTAGTAGGGATAGCAGTGGGAAAAAAGACCATTAGAGTATAAACAAATAGATCCTTTACATAATTTTTTTTATGCTGTTTAGCAACTACTGTATAGCATAGACAAAAGGGATGGAAATTATTTGAATAAAAATGGATGAGCTTGAAATTAGCAAAAGAATAAGTTAAGTCACAACAAAAACTAAACTACTCAGGAAACATCAAAGATTACTCTATATGAGAAACTAAACTGAGTATGAACAATAACATGTACTGTACTCAAACTAGGCTGATTTAGCTACATGATTTTTCATAAGAATATAGCAATGTTTAGCATAGATCAACATTTTATCTATAAAAACCTTACATAGCCTATCCTAGGGTTATCTTGCTTTTGTCTGCCATATACAGTATAGGGGATATGCTGTACCTAAGGTACGTCAGCTGTGAGTGCTGAGAAAACAACAAAAAGATAATTAAAAAAATCTTTTCCTCCGGGGAAAGTGGGATGAGCGTAAAGCAATTGTCAAAATGGCTAAGCCTTGAAGAGGAGAAAGAGGAGATGTCCGCTCTCTACCAGCCAAAGAAAAAAAAGTGACTAGCATATCAAGTTGTGAGTAGATATAGGTGGCTGGGTAACCCCCAGCAACCCCCTACCTACCCACTACAGTGGTTTGGTAGGGTTGGTTGCAACGTCGCACTAATAAGTCTAATTGGCTGCCTTCCAGCTTCGCCGAAGAAATATTGACTTAAATAACATAAAGTTTGTTAGTGTTGGAATAATTAATGTTTACTTTAGCACATGATGGTTAGCAGTATTGACCTACGATATCTCCATAAGAGGTGAAACTGCAGTATAGTTGAACCAGCCTTATGAGAGAAACCAAGAATACTTGTGTAAATGATAAAGAAGTATTTGTAAAGCTCTGCGTTAGGTTATGACCTGACCCTCTAGGTTATGCCAAGAAAGGATGCTTAGGATGTATTCTAGTTGAAAGTAAGATTTCCTTCTTGCCAAGCATGCACAACTATTCTGCAGTTTTACCCTGGTATATCTGCATGTTTTGAATGAATTTGATATTGGCTATCACTAATCTAGTTTATGATTTGGGATGAATATCCCAACAGAAAAAAAAAGGATACAAATTTCCAACGAATTCAAAATCAAAATTGGTCAAAACAAAATATGTTAAATTTATATATCAGTACAATAACTCTAACAAAGAACAATACATATACTAGTTTATGTGCATCATACAAGGCACTATTTTATCGTTTATTGTATGTACGAATTCAAGCACAGAAAAACGGATACTGTAATATGAACACTGGAAAAACTCAGATCTAACAAATTTAAGGAACTGAACACTGTATGGCAGCAATGTAGAACATGAAAATATTACTGCATGCAGCAAAAATGGGCCGCACAAAATATCCAAATGTACCCAAATCCACCGGAATAATAAATGATAACACCATATAGTATACTAGAAAATTTTAATAATGCACCAATATTAATTGTTACAAATTTACATTGATATAACCATCATTCTACTATAGATTTGAAGTGGTTTGATACATTGTGTTCACAAAGCCCAGCGTGTAGATATCCACGCATCATATACATTTGCATTTAGTTTTTCTACTTATACGAGATAATTTGATAAAAATTTAGAAGTGTACATATAGATAATGATACATGCAAGCCTAGATTTGGGTAAACATCATGTTATCATTTATTATTCTGGTAGACTTCGGTACTTCGTGCAACCCAACCAAAAGGCTAAAAGTACAGTACCTTGCCAATAAAGACTTTCGCATTTTCGATGTTTCACATCTGCTTCATAAAGACCACCACGGACAACAATTCTCTCTACTCCTACGTTTTCTGGCTCCTTCGGGGAGGAATGTTCACTTCCACTAGCGAACGATTCTTTTTTTGATCCTTCTGGTGAAATAGAGGCATCCTGCAGTAAGTTTCGATACTTCCATTCTATGCGCAGAGAGTCGTAGCCTATGAACGGAGTCCACTTCTTGTCGGCTTCTATCTTATAAAACCACCGAACCATTTCAGGCCCCAGATCCTCAACTGTTTCATCACCATATGGGGTCGGTGCCCGACCCAACGGCGTTCCTAGGTAATTTGGATCTAAGCTATCAAATGAAGTATTGTGACTGCCATTGTATTGATAATCCCCATAGTAATAATCCTGATAGGCACTAGGATCAGAACTATCAATATAATCTACATTGAAGTGAAAATTTTGATCTTGCGAAAAAGGCTGGAGCTGATCATAGCTTGTATTTCCAAACTGTTGCTGCTGTATAGATGAATAACCCATACCGTAATTCATTTGATCATGGTATTGCATATTGTTTTGCACTTGTGATTCCAGCAATAACTGACCATTCATGACATTAGAACCATACTGATTAGAGCTTCCATAACCTACATTCCCAACTTGGCCGACCTGCTGTGTCTGCTGGTCAGTTTTAAGCATTGTCTGGTACCCCATATTTTGACCAGTGGAATTCCAACTCGAACCAAACTGTGCCCCAGATAGCCTCGGCTCAAAAGGAGAGTGTGATGGCATTGGCGGAACTCCTCTGTCTTGCGACGATGCCGAGAGGGACGACATTAACTGTGCCCCATCTAACTGGCTCAACACAGATGATCTTGGCCCTAAATTATTTTGATTTTCTGTCGCAGACTGCAATCCACTAAAGAGACTCTCATTAATTCTGGGTGAGCCAGATGAATTTAACTGAGACCCCGGTAAGGTGGATGCACTTACTTGAGATCCCACTATTGATGCACTTAACTGAGAGCCCCCTATTGGTGCACTTAACTGTGAGCCCCCTAACGATGAGCCTAACTGAGCTCCCCCTAATGATGACCTTATAGGTGAGGATGTTTGTGAGGGCACAGGTGTGATGTGTGGGGTTTGGAGACTGGCATTACCCAGGTTACTTGGGGACAATTGACGCCGAGTTGAGCAGGATAATTGAGTACTACCAAGCAACGTTTGGTTTTTAGCATTCATGTATTGAGAACTCAGCTGATCTTGCCGAGTCTGTTGCAGCATGTGCTGCTGCTGCATCTGATGCACGGAGGCAGACGAAGGGTCCTGCACCTGATTGGACGAGGAATATAAGCCCGAAGAAGCATTGTAAAACGACTTGCCGTACGAAGAATCCAAAGCGGCCTGGCTCTGATCATACACAGTTGAATGCAAACTACCATCATTAGTGGCTAATTGCTGACGGGGATGTGTCGATTGGTTCAAGCTCAACTGTGACAGTTGTTGGTGTAATGTGTTCGGGTACTGTGGGTGGCGTTGTGCCCCTCTGGAGTAATCCATAGTGCTTTACCATCACTCACAACCGCAACTGCTTCGCACCCACACACTCCTCACGCTGGCCCGTTGACGCACTCTCGTTGCTCCAGCAGTGATCAATGCCGTCGTCAGCTGACTACTGATGTGTCAAATGCCGCAGTCATAGTTGCTCATTTTGTACTTACCGTCAGATTTGTCTTTTATATTCCTTTATTGTCGTTGAATAACACGTTATTATTTAACCTCTATAATCGAAATATATTTAATCGTCAGTTCATAAATGTTAGATGTCCGTATCATAATTTCATTCTGTTGTTTACCCTACGAGTATATTCTGGAAAGAAACTGGCATATATGTGTAAGATATAAGCTACTGCTTAAGTTTATTTACATTAATGAAATAAATCTTGTTAAAAACAACAATTCAAGATTTACTATCATCAAAACTATTCAATATCGATTACTTTATACTTACTATCCCTATAGACACCATGCTCCGAAATCATAACAATTATACTAAGTATCCTTTACATTCCTCTTCCAACATTTTGAAAGGTTCAGCGACATTATTTTTGCTAGTTTTCGGATTACATAATACACGAGTATTGTCCACATGTATTCAGATTTTTTTATATCGACAACCATCGTATGCATTATCATATTTTCATATCACACTGGTCCACCACAGAAGGGCTTTCGGATCAACATTCTACTTTGCTCGGAATTGTGGGACCGTTCTGTCTGAAAAATAATGATAATAATAGTAGTAAAAAGAGCATGGAGAAAGAAAAACAGTAAACTGTCGACTTTATTGTGGATAAATTCATAGTCTCCCAATATCATTATAAGAAAACTATCACATATAAACGATTAAATCTATTTGAGTACAAACTCTGTCTCAAACTGTTTCGCCAAATATTTCATTCAAATCGATATATACGCGGAAGTATCGTGCATGAAATTAATGCCTTGTGCAGAGACTATGCACATGAAATCACTGTTTCCCTACTGCATAGACAGACGTTCTCCTACTGGTGCATGGCGGTCGTACAAATATAACAGCATAGCCTAGCTACGTTAATCGGTGCATATATACTTGATAAGTCTATTAGTTACTTGGTTGAATTTAATTTTTCTGTTAAGAATAATTATACAAAGAAATACTATATTACACAAATTAAGGTTCAGTATCCTATGTAGATGATGCTACTCTTTTTACATCATTTCCATCTCCTGACTGCAGACCAGTTATTGTAGTTGCTGAATCCCTTAATAGCGATTTAGCTAGACTAGAGATCAGTGCATAATACAAAGCATGGGGCATGAAGTTGAACCTTAACAAAGCTCAAAGTATAATTGTAAGTAGGTCAAAGACACCCAGATCTTTACATTGACAATATCTCTAACTATGTGCAGCTCATTTATAATGCTGGGTGTAATTCTTTATTGTAGATTTACTTTAGAGAAACATCCGGCCTGTTTCCTCTTAAAATGCACTCACAAAAATACCATAATGAGAAAGTATTATAAGATTTTTGTTGATCAATCAATGCTGAGGAAATATTTAGATTATTTTATTCTACCATGTTTTAGATATTGTCCTCTTGTCTGGTCTTCAGCTGGAGACTCTCACCTAAATTTGTTGGACAAAAACTTGTGGTCTATTAAATTTCTTATCCCTGATCTCGATATTCACCTCTGACAGTTGTTCGATTAGTTTCTTGTACATGTTGTGTAACATTTCTTTTATCAAAATTCTGACCATCTTGTGCATTCAGACCTTCCCTGACTGTACAATTCTGCACGTAGTACTAGGTATTCAGTTGCAGTTAATTCTAACCGTCTTACCTTCTCCATCATAAGGCCCAACACTGCACAGTATTCTGGGAGTTTTAATCCAACTTTGACCAGATTTTGGAATGATATTCCAAATCTGGTTGTAGAATCTGTTGAACTTCAGAAGTTGAAACTTGTTGCAAATGCTTTTCTGTTGAATAGGTTGACATATGTTTTGTTCCATCGTTAATAAGCGACTTGTCTACTTCAGTGATATCACTGATTTTAATATATTTTTTTCTATTTTTCTATAATTTCTCATATGTAGTTTATTCACCACTTCTCTGTTTTATCCCCCACTAGGCTGGTCTCTCTTTGGAGCCCTTGGACTTATAGTATCCTGCTTTTCCTTCTAGGGTTGTAATTTAGTTGTTGATAATGATGATAATAACCATTTGCTTTGTTAAAGAAATTATGGATAGTAATATTAGTTGGCTTCCAAAGCTGACGTGTATGTTAGAAAAAAAAACTACATACAATAAGGATCTTGCATGAATTAGTTACACCTTGGCAGTTTTTTGCTCCACGTGAAATTGATATTTATCTCCAAAGTCTGGATGGTAGTCTATTCTATGTTTCCTTAATTCCTTTCTTCACTAGGGTATTTATTCTGTTAGAGCTCTTAGGGGCATAGCATCCTGCTTTTACAACTAGAGTTGTAGCTTAGCTAATAATAATAATAATAATAATAATAATAATAATAATAATAATAATAATAATAATAATAATAATGATAATGATAATAATAATAATAATAATAATAATGATAATGATAATAATACTACTACTAATAATAATAATAATAATAATAATAATAATAAACACAAACTACATGTATGTATATATATATATATATATATATATATATATATATATATATATATATATATATATATATATATATATATATATATATATATATATACATTTCTTGGATATTAAGGTTTTTCCTCTTCATTACGATTTTCATGACATTTATCCAACTTTTTCTACAACTTCCTATCATAGCAGGCTACACACTATCACACCTAAATCACACAATCTTTTCAATAAGACATTATCTTCTATTCCCTCCACATGGCAAAACCATTTATCATAATACTCTAATCTATCCTTTCACCTACAACGACCTTTTTATCATACCGATGTATCTCTACCTTTTTCTCCTTAACAATTCATCTTACAGCACATACCATGTAAATATTTCTCAGCGATGGCTTAAAAAAAAAAATCATTTAATATTTACACTTCGATGTTAAAAGAAAAACATCCTTGATCATTGATAAGAGATTTAGATGTTAAAGTTTATCACTGAATACGTAAAGCAATGTATCATGTCATGATCAAGAATGTCTGTGTAAAGTGCCAATAAAAACTGTTCTGCCGTCACCCTTCAAGTAATTCCCTTCAACGTCTTTGTTTCGGATGTATTAGTGCGCGACCAAAATGCCCACGCTATGTTGCTTAGATAATAAAATTTTAGTCAGATTCTGACTACAAATCAGTTTCTATAGAGGTGTAGGTTGCTTTACTTGAAATGGCCAGGCTAATGTACACTCGAAAAACATATTGATGCAATAATACTTAATTCACATCATATAAGGTACTTTGAAACGGAGGCAAAGAACGCACCATAATAAGATGAACACGAAGTTGAAAAAAGAAAAAATAATAATCTCTCATAAATACGCAGCACTTTGTGTATTTATCTTGTATCGTGTTTGGGGGTATCACACCACCTTACCTCCCCTTTCATTTATTTATACAAACAATGAAATAGTTTGTAATTAACTTAAGGAATAATTTCAGTCTATTCAGGTATCAGCTAAACTATTTTCTTTGTTCTCATCTAATTTATTTTTTCCCTGCAAACTTTAACCACTACACAAACTTGTGGAGTTCTTACAAAACTTTCCAACAGTTTTTTGTTTTAATTGATGGATAGGCCTAAACTTGTTTTTTGTCGACGGTGGTTTTATTTATTTTTTCAAACTTAATGCCTCTACATCACTAATAAAGTTCTTATTTTTGTAGGCTATCTATAGAAAATGGTTTAGTTCAAAATTTATAATTTCCTGAACTTCATTTCTTCAAATGACGGAAATGAAATAAAATGTTACGTTCCTTTAACTTTTAGTACGTGTATATTTCAATTACATATCGTAATAGCTAAAATATATGTAAAATACAATTGTTTTTGATGAAAAAAATGAGCCAAAGTGAAAGAGGAGAGTCGATGAAATAGTTTTATAATGTTAGTTCTTACTGTTTGTATTTCAGATATGTTTATCTTCAATGAATATGAAATGATAAAAGTTTTGGTTTCACGGGAGTGCCATAATTAGTCATTCTTCATATATGAGGTCTAGCTCCCCTTTTGGTGCAATGATAATGTTACTGCTGGTCATTACAAGGATGAAAATACTTTCTGAAATCATTAGTTTGTTTTTATACAACTAAGTGATAGTGTTAGCCCTACTATATAAGTCAGTCCTCCTCTTTCATAGCTTTCCAATTCTGGAATTTTTTTCTTTTTTTAACATCACGAAGGATTGCAATATGTCAGAGTAGTGTTTTTATGAATGCAATAAAATCTTTATGGCAATTATCTGAGGTATAACTTATCATTTATCCTCGGGTGAGTATTAACATTGAATTGAGTGTTTCACATATGGAACTCTTATTGAAATTAGTTTTATTTGCAGAAAAAAATGAAATTAAGAAAGTAGTTTGTTAGGAGTATTCAATCAATTATAATATTGGTAATTCAATATATCTTAAAATAAAAGAAGAACATGAAGCTAATGTAAAGTATATGGTTTTGTTATTATTCTAGTATGCATTTATTGGTATATTTTTATTTCATCAGACTAAATAGACATATTGCTACGTTTTTCTTGATAGCATTTTCAATATATTTAAGCAGGAATATTTGAGAAAAATAGAGATGACTAATGTTTTTAGTTACAGTATTTAATTTTGCACATGGTCATTATAATGAAACAAACCACCACGTTTAACAAATAGTTTAGAGTCCCATACATTAAGCAAAAGAAAGCGAACTTCTAGCACTAGCGATAGAAAACGTGATTAGGTAGTCCTCAATTTCATGGTAAACTAAATGAAATAAAATTACTCCCTGTGCAAGCACAAATCTCATTCGCTTAAATGGTAAAATGTCATTATCAAATGAAAGAGGCATGGAAGAGGACAATGCACGGAGACTGACCATATACACATATGATTAGTTCAAAAGCTTCCTCTCCAACCAAGCTAGGACAAGGGAGGGCCAGGAAATGGCTGCTGAAGCCTCATTAGGTTGACCTATAGGCTCTCCAACCCCCAATTCCTTTTAGCTCACAAGGATGGTAAGATTGCAAACACCATTAGAAGGTATCAAGCTTGAGTGGGTCTTGAACTTCAGACCAGCAGATTGTCAGGTAAGGACGTTTCAAACAGGCTACCACAACCCTAAACACAATAATGCCTGGTGTAATGCTACTGGATCTGCATTTGTAAAATCCCTCTACTATATAGCCCAACTGATTTTTTTCTCTTCATTTTTATTTGGTTCATATAGCACATGATGGGGAAATTTATAGATAAATCTATATAGGCTATATAATATAGAGTATATTCATATTTTATTGAAAGAATCGTTGGAATGTTCTGTTTTATTTTAGTGATGAAACCTATGCAAGTAAAACAAAAGAAAAAATATTTATATCTTAAGCATAAGCTATTCAAAAAATAATGTAAAAGGCATTTATTTTTAGGGTTTCAATTTTTAATTATTTAGCCTTGACTTTTGTTAAAAATATGTTCTTATAAGGTAAATTTTCTATAACCATTTTGTAATCCCTCCTTTTCTAAGACCATCATTGTCAAATTAGTTATCCTTGCCCACGACAATCTACTTGGTGAAAATAACCAAGGAGAATGATCTTCAAAGAGCATGCCTCAGAGAAAGCAAATTTTATTCCTAAAATTATCATAGGAACTGAAATCCGAAAATCTTTAGCGTACTCTTGAAGGTGATATTGTACCAGTTTGAGTTGACGTAGAGAAGGTCTTCACAAAGGTCATATTGACGGGTTATAGACGTTTCGCCGTCAGTCGGTTTCGCGATCAATCACTTTCGCCCCCGGCTGAAGTCGATTCGCCGTCCTAAGTGCACCCATACTTGGTGGAGTCTGTTCGCCGTCAACATAGGAGTCGTTTCGCCGTCAAGATAGGGGTTGTTTCGCCCCCGTTATTAAGAAATGGACCAGCAGAATTTTTTTTCATTGTTTGTAAAGTCATCCTTAATATAATTAAGATTAATATCGCATTTTATTCTATTCTATGCGCAATAATTTACATTATTTCCGTAGAAGATAATCGGAATCATTCAGAATCACTCCTAGCAAATATAAAAGATTGTACTTACTTTTGAAATAAATATTAACTTCCACTCTGGTAAAAAATATAAAATAATAATATCCAGCACTCAAACAAATGTCTCCTGCCACAGTCAATCAGAAAATCCACTCGTTCCAGGCATTCCCCCCTGTCCTAAACTAGCTAAAAAACATATAAACAAACTACCCAATTATTCCATCGGTCTTTGTGTAATGTTTGTAAATTCATTATGAAATGTGATTTGTATATATTTATTTTAGTTGTGCCATGTATTCTCTAATGTGTATTTTAAATTTATTATCTTCTACGGAAATAATGTAAATTATTGCACATAGAATAGAATAAAATGTGATATTAATCTTAATTATATTAAGGATGACTTTACAAATAATAAAAAAATTCTGCTGCCAATTGCACGTCTTGGTCCATTTCTTAATAACGGAGGCGAAACAACTATATTGACGGCGAAACGACTCCTATGTTGACGGCGAACAGACTCCACCAAGTATGGGAGCAATTAGGACGGCGAATCGACTTCACCCGGGGGCGAAAGTGATTGATCGCGAAATCGACTGACGGCGAATCGACCATACCCCATATTGACGCCCGCTTTCAGGGTCTCTATAACCATGTAGTTGGTGGTTTGGCCAATAAGCCATTAAGCGGAAACCTCTCTCCTGTATGGAAAAGGGTATTAATATCGATCTTATGTTTTTAGGAAGTACAGCTCAGCAAGTAAGAATAGTCTTACAGAGTGGAAAAGATGTGTGAGAACTATATTTCCTTTTATTAAAAGAAATAAACACATATTATGTAACACAAACTCTCATACCAGTACACACTTTATATAAATTTACACATTGAGTGTAAATACCTTCATCATTGTAATATCAATTGTATTCGTATTATTTTCTCTCATATCCCCATACATCTATGTATTATATATAACAACATGCACTAAGATACGCAGTTATTATTATTATTATTATTATTATTATTATTATTATTATTATTATTATTACTATTTGCTAAGCTACAACCCTAGTTGGAAAAGCAGGATGCTATAAGCCCAAGGGCCCAAACAGGGAAAATAGCCCAGTGAGGAAAGGAAACATGTTAAAAACTTATTCTGTCTAGTTATAGAAATACCATGCCAAACTAACCTCAATTGCTCTAAGGATGCTGTATCTCTTCCGAATGTATGATAACTGCTCCTCAGACGGCAGTTCCCGTAGACCTCCAGCTGCACCTCCATTGAGATTTGAAAGTGTACACCATATGCTAGAAATATTCAGACATTATCAGGATTTTCTCCTTTTATCTTATAAAGGCAAAAGTGACTGGGAAAGCCTTTACCTTGCAATACTTTTATTGTTACTTTTGCAACTACAATGACGTATACTATTACCACTATTTCTGCAACTGGCACTATTAATGCTAAAGGTAATACAACCATTATAAGAAGATTTTTTAGTTACGATTGCTCTTTAAACATGTTACCATAACAGTGTATACAAATTGGATCGTTATTCAACAACGGGTTTTGCTACAGTGTCCTTGGTATCTACGAAACTGGAACTTTTTTTTAGTTCCCAGAAGGGGTTTCTCTCTCTCTCTCTCTCTCTCTCTCTCTCTCTCTCTCTCTCTCTCTCTCTCTCTCTCTCTCTCTCTCTCTCTCTCTCTCTCTCTCTCTCTCTCTCTCTCTCTCTCTCTCTCTCTCTCTCTCTCTCTCTCTCCGTCCAGAATTGGCTTTCACTAAATGTTTGAAAACTACCCATTCGTCATCTTCGATATCTAGCTGAAAAGAGACACTTTGACATATGGACTTTGTGTCTAAATTAAATACATGGCAGGTCATGTGGTACGAGGCTTTATGTAGAATTACCCTCATAGATATTTATATATGATGAACTTTGTATTATTGAAACGAGAAATAATTATTTCCCACAGCGTTAAAAAAAAAAAAATACTGCTAAGCTGTGCGTTTAAATCTAGATCTTTGGTCTGTACAAACGATGGCCTTCATGAACTTTATATTCGATTCGATATTCATTTCACATAATTATAATTTTCACGTATGGTTGTTTCACGATGTGACTAGAAGCAAGTCACATAAAAGCAATATTTACAATAGCAATTTTTCATTAATTGGAAAATATCATATTTTGGAATAATAAGTTAGTAACGCAAATTTCTCGGAAAAAAAAAACTTTATCTCTTATTCTAGTTATAAATTTTGGTATAGTAATTATTTATTTTTTTTTTTTTTTTTTTTTTGCAAGAGCTTTTGATATAGTTTCTATATTATTTTTTCGACTGGTAGGGATTTTTATAAATATTTTTGTCAATAAATTATGTCTACTTATCATTCCTGTTATGACTTGGCTGAGGACACATTTTTGCAATGAAAAACAATTTGAAATTATTTTCAATATAGCTTTTGTGCCGTTCTTATCTGTGCATTGAAATTCAAAGTTTTTCATTGACTTTCATATAAGATAAATCTATAAGGGATTTTGTCTAAGAACCATTTTGGTAGTAATAATCATATCTTTTATATAATCCTCCAAGAGGGATACTGTTTTATTCAGTTGATTTGAATTACTTAAAATGGATGAAACGGAAATTCACGAAGGCTGTGAAATACTTTCGAGAAGCAAAGACTTTACCTGATTTGCCTAAGCTACTTTTTGCCATAAGGGCTGAAAAACAAATTAAATCTAAAAGAATAAAGATACCTCCATTTAGCTTAACAAAAGATAAATAATCATCAGAATTACGAAAGTAAATAACCAATTTTAAACTAGTTTCTGTGTTTATAATTGCAATAGATAACGTAAGATAACCCTCTTACTTTCACCATATGAATAGGTGTAAATATCAGATCATATTCAACCAAGAATCTATCGAGAGAATTCACAGGAAGAGATTGGTTGATATCAGTGTAGAAATTCGTACGAGGCGTTTCGGCTCATCCCATCTGCAACACATAAAGGGGTACTTTGATAAAAGCTTTTATTGATATCATGACAAATATTAAAATATTTGAAATTGATCTATAACCTAATATAGTAGGGAGATTTGACATTATCTTAAGTCAATGTTGTTCTCAGTAGATAACTTAACTATCATTGAGGATAATCTAAAGGCTATATAAACTATTTATTGAGAAATAATTTTTATTTTTTCTTTATCTTTAAGTTATAGTCTTTGCCCTTTTAGTTTGCTGATAAAACCGTATGGGAATTAGCATTTTTTCCATGTTGTTGTTGTTGTTTTAGATTACCTTCCCTTATGCAAGACACGGGCCCATGTCATTACTAAATGAAAGTAATTCTCACGACAATGTTAGCTGCTCATATTAAAAATGTAATATCGTATTTACTATAAAAACAATATTCAACAATCCGGTAGATCTTGTAGCTTACAATCTAATACCCAACTCAAAAATAACAAGCTCTAGAATAATCTCACCTTAAGAAAGTAAACATGGCTCTCTCCAAAAGGTGTGCAGGTGTGAAATCAAGAATGACAAACATGTGGACTTCGTAGGTTAGGTCAGCCACGGCCGTGTCAAAGGCCGTGTCGAAATTCACACCAAAAAGAAAGTGTAAGGCATTTGTTGTGATAGCCGCCAGTGAGTATCTCAAGTTCCAAGTCTGGGCACACTGCCTGTAGAATTCAGATAAGTTAGTAAGTTGTATCAAATGTTTCTGCCATGAATTCCTAGAGTCTCGCTTGGTAGAAGACATGAAAATTAATATAATTTAAACTAAAGTAACTCAGAAATATGGTGTTGGAGGTGTAACATATCTGAATTAGATTATACAGATCATGTTGAGCATTTCAGTATTCCAGAGGCTTGGGTGTTAGTAAAATTGACAAAAGAGGGCATATATGCAATATATCAGCAACCTCACATCGTACAGTATTTCCAGTATTCTTTTCGTCAAGTGAGCCATCTTCCTTTCAGTATTTATTAGAAAAAAAAAACTACATTATTATTATTATTATTATTACTAGCCAAGTTACAACCATCCTAGTTGGAAAAGCAAGATGCTATAAGCCCAAGGGCCTCAACAGGGAAAAATAGCCAGGTGAGGAGAGGAAACCAGGAAATAAATAAACGATACAAGAATTAATGAAAAAATAAAATATCTTAAAAAACATCAACATCATCAATACAGATAATTCATATATAGACTATAAAAAGACTTAGTCAGCCTGTTCAACATAAAAACATTTTCTGCAAGTTTGAGATCTATGTTATAGGAGAAAAACAAACACAAATCACTTTATTCCCATCAAGGAAATTGCTGGTTAGGTCCCACGTCGGAGATCCTCTTACCATTACTAGCTTCTTGCAGGACATCCAGGTAATCAAAGTAATCCTGAACATATTCCCAGACGGATTCCTTCCCCTAAGGCCATGTTCTGAAAGTGATGACCTCCTTTGACTTTGAAACCGAATAGATTTCGTCAGACGTGGGAACTGGAGCTCTGTAATGAGTCGACAAATGACGATGTTGTCACTGCATGGAATTATGGGCTCATGCAAGATTATTTTGAATGTTAATAATGTATAGAGAGACATATTTGAAATGCATAATGTATGGGAATTATAAAAAGTAACGTTAATGTATGAATATATGAATGAGATGATTTTGTAATATCCAAAAATAGCCAAAATTAAATTTTTACTTTCGATTTTCTAGCCTTTTTATATAGGCCTAATCTTATGAGATTTAAACCTAATTAAAAAAATAAACGAATACAGTTGACACTCTGGTGAGATTCAAACCTCCTCATGTTAAATTTCAGGATGCCTGAAAACTTTAAATCAATCAATCAATCATGTTAAATTATTTTAGAATATAAGGTACCTTCCACAGTCGGCTATTGTTTCTCGTCGATTTTGAAATAAAAACGGGAGGGGATAAACTAATAATAGAAATTAAATTATTGCTTTGGTGCATTGCTTACCTGAAACTTTTTATCAAAGGAGTAACTTTATTTTCAAGTGTGGTAGTCAGATCCTTGCCAAAGATGGACACACCACTGTGAAAATTGCCCACTCAATCTTGAACTGTTACCCATAGATATATTTTCTTTGGTTTGATATTAATTTTAATTTTATGTTAAAGTGATTTATAGGAAATATGCTTCATGATTTTAATTATGATATATGCTAAGGAACTATTATAAATCCTGTAATTTCATGGACTACATTGTATATAAAATAATGTAAATATCCCGATTGTATAATAGATTAATGTTAATATGTAATTATATTTATTGTAATTGTTTAATGTAGAATTTGTGGTCAATAAAAATCTATTTATCTATCTATCTGTATTATTATCACAAAAGCAACCAAGGATCAGAAGAAAGTAGCATAAGTAGCAGTAATAACATTATCATTAGTAGCAGATCCATTACCACAGTAATAGCGGTAATTTTGTTACCATTTATATGGGTAAGTTGCGGTAGCAGTCCATAGGATAGAATCATATGTGATAACAATGATGGCCGTTGGCTATAGCGACAGGATCATCTGCCATTTAGAGGACATTTCCTCTCCCAAAGGAATCACAGTTTTACTGAGTTTATATGTGCGGGATTTTAAAGGTTTTAAAGGCCACCCATGAATGGCAGAGGCAATGGACAGTAACATTGCCCTAGCAAGCAGGACAATGCCCTAGAGACTGACCATATATACATATGATCAGTGCCCAAGCCTCATCTCCACCCAAGCAAGGACCAAGGAGGGCCAGGCAATGGCTGCTAATGACTCAGCAGATAGACCAGAAGGCTTCCCCAAAACCCCCATCCTTAGTTCACGAGGATGGTGAGATTCCAGTGACTAAAGAAACTAACGAGTTTGAGCGGGACTCGAACCCGATTCTGGCATGTGTGTGTATTGCCTGTTTGAAAGGAGTGGAAGAGACATGCTAAAGCAATGAATATTGCTTAAGATAAAGTATTATACACCAAAGTTTACCTGTTTTCGTAACTAGATTGCTCAACAGGACGAAGATTTACTTTTTCAAGATGTTCACTGCAGAATCTCGATATTGAACATATGGGAAACCCCAAAAACATCCAAACGGACGAATATTCAACTGAACTTCCAACCTCGGCGTCTTCAATTACCGGGAAGACCTCATACTAAAGAGTTATTTCTTTGCTTTACGAATGATTCGAAGAGTTTGCTGTTCAGGATGATGGTAGTTGATAACAATATTAACAGCAGTTTCCAATAACGAATGGAAAGTCTTCGTAAAAAATTTGTGGAATACCGTACGCATAATTATAGGTCTGAGGTGTCGGTTAGACGCGGCACGTAATAATATTCACTAATGTTATGTTTCATTTTAGATAATATTTTCTTTACAGTTTTCCCTCTTTAGGAAATCTTCACGTCACTTTGGATACAATAAGAGACAAGAATGTAAGTTTGTTTCATGGATTTACAATATATGAAATTTTAGTAAAAAATAAAACAAAAATACATAATTTTGGATAAAAGATCGGGGTTTTAGTTTGACATTCTATCTGTCTGTCAACCTCTTTATCAGTTAATCTCCTGAGTCCTGTCCCACAGATGCACCCATACACGCATACGTCTAACCAAATACGTATATACACACGCACAGAGGAAATACATTTTTTAATTCACGAATGCAATTTTGGCTATTGAACACATCCTACTGACTATTATTATTATTATTATTATTATTATTATTATTATTATTATTATTATTATTATTACTATTATTATTATTATTATCATCATCATCCACCAGGCTACAACCCTGGTTAGAAAAGCAGAATGTACAAGCCCAATGGCTCCAACAGGGAAAGTAAATAAGAGAATAGCAATTAACTATATACCAGTAATGGAAATGAACAAAAACTATTTTCATTTGGCCTGGGCTATATACAGACACAAGGTCACTTGCCCCTTCGGCGTCTGCTTAAATACAAACTACCAAGAAAGAGTTCAAGCTTTGCATTAATCTTAAAGTATTTTATTTCATAAATCCACGTTTATAAGTTTGTGTCTACGAGTATATCGGTCCGTTCCTTATTCACTGTCAATCTCCGAATGTGACGAATAGAAAAGAGAAAGTCGCATTGCAAAGAGAAATGGACTCTGAACGATATATTTCCTACAGTGATTCGCTAAATATCCTAATGGTTCGATCGTAGGGTTATGGTGGCTGATGTGGTAACGTCCCTGACTGGTGAACGCCACACTGGGGTTCAAGTACCGCTCAGACTCGTTAGTTTCTTTGTTCACTACAACCTCGCCATCCTTGTGAGCTAAGGGTGGAGGATTTAGGGGAGCCTATAGGTCTATCTGCTGAGTCATCAGTAGCCATTGTCTGGCCCTCCTTGGTCATAGCTTGGGTAGAGAGGAGGCTTGGACGCTGATCATATGTATAATGCGCATTGCCCTGTTTGATAAGGCAATGTTACTGTCCCTTGCCTCTGCCATTCATGGGCGGCATTTAAGCCTTTAAAACCCATCCATATTTAGAAGTCAATCTAAGCTTTAAATACGTTTCTCTCTCTCTCTCTCTCTCTCTCTCTCTCTCTCTCTCTCTCTCTCTCTCTCTCTCTCTCTCTCTCTCTCACTCTCTCAATTAGGATATTAAGCGAATCACTGTGGGAAATATATAGTTCAGAGTCCATTTCTCTTTGCAATACAACTTTCTCTTTTCTCTTCGTCACATTCGGAGATTAACAGCGAATAAGGAACGGACCGATATGCCCGTAGACACACACAAACTTATAAATGGGGATTTATGAAATAAGATAATTTAAGATTAATGTAAAGCTGGAACTCTTTATTGGTAGATTGTATTTGAGCAGACGCCGAAGGGGCAAATGACCTTGTGTTTGTATATAGCCCAGGCCAAATGAAAATAGATTATGTTAATTTTCATTACTGGTATATAGTTAATTGCTCTTCTCTTATTTACTTTCCCTGTTGGAGCCCTTGGGCTTGTACATTCTGCTTTTCGAGAGAGAGAGAGAGAGAGAGAGAGAGAGAGAGAGAGAGAGAGAGAGAGAGAGAGAGAGAGAGAGAGAGAGAAATTAACCTAAACTTGTTAGTTTCAAGACTTACAACACCTTCAAAGGTTCAAACTTCCAGGGAATAGAAGGGCATCTAGATCAGTAGCAGAAAAAATATAAATATCACCAAACAATATCAATACTATACGAAAAAAAAAAAACTAATAGATTGTATAAATAGAATAAAAAAAATATATAAAAACTATAACATCTAAAAAAAGAATCAGCAGCAACAGCAGGAGGAGAAGGAGGAGGAAGAGGAGCAGCTGCAGAAAAAAATAACAAAAAAAATATAAAAACTAAAATATCCAAAAAATTATAAAAACTAAAGAATAAGAAACGATAAAATATAAAGCTATTAATTCCAGAAAAAAAGAAGCAGCAGCAACAGCAGGAGAAGAAGGAGGAAAAGGAACAGCCGCAGAAAAAAAAAAAATCCCCTAAAATATAAAAACTAGAAAAATCCAAAAAAATATAAAAACTAAAAAATCCCCCAAAAATATAAAAACTAAACTATCCTAAAAAATATAAAAACTAAAAAAATAAAAAAAATGAATATAAAAACTAAAAAATCCAAAAGAAAACATAAAAGCTAAAAAATCCAAAGAAAATATAAAAACTAAAAAATCCCCAAAAATATAAAAACTAAAAAATCCTAAAAAATATAAAACTAAAAAATAAAAAAAGATATAAAAACTAAAAAGTAAAAAAAAAATCGAAAACTAAAAAATCCCCCATAGAAATATAAAAAACTAAAAGATCCAAAAAAGAATATGAAAATTAAAAAATAAAAAAAACAAAAAAATAAAAAATCCTCAAAAAATTATAAAAACTAAAAAATCCAAAAGAAAACATAAAAACTAAAAAATCCAAAGAAAATATAAAAACTAAAAAATCCTAAAAATATAAAACTAAAAAATAAAAAAAGATATAAAAACTAAAAAATCAAAGAAAATTTAAAGACTAAAAAATCCCCCATAAAAATATAAAAAACTAAACTATCCAAAAAAGAATATGAAAACTAAAAAATCAAAAAAATTCAAAAGCTAAAAAATAAAAAAAAATTATTAAAACTAAAACCCCCTCCCCAAAAAAAAATAATATAAAAACGAGAAAATCCAAAAAAATATAAAAATTGAAAAATCCTCAAAAATATAAAAACTAAAAAATAAAAAAAAGAAATATAAAAACTAAAAAATCCAAAAAAAAACTAAAAAATACCACCCCAAAATATAGAAACTAAAGAATCCAAAAAAAAATAGAAATAAAAAATCCAAAAAATACAAAAACGAAAAAGTCCAATATATATATATATATATATATATATATATATATATATATATATATATACATATATATATATATATATATATATATATATATATATATATATATATATATATATATATATATATATATATATATATATATATATATGTATAACTATAAATCCAGAAAAAAGAAGCAGCAGCAACAGCAGGAGGAGAAGGAGGAGGAAGAGGAACAGCCATAAAATAAAAAATATATAAAAACTATAAAATAAAAAAATAAAAAAAGATATAAAAAATAAAAATCCGCCCCCACAAAGAAAAATGAACACTAAAAAATCCATTTAGTCAACTACACAGTATTTCATCCATTATTATAAAACATTCATTGTGTACTGATAAATTTTGAATGTTGTCACATGGGTCATGATTGACTACTGTAATGGGCTAGCTGGATGGAGGGAAGTTGGCCGAAACCTCTCTTAGTAAAAGGGACAACCTCTGGCGCGGCCTAAAACCCCTTAAGTTCAATGCCCAGAACACTGAAATAGTTTTCAACTGGCTTCTCTTCTTCATCAATTATCCTAAGATATTTTACTGATGATTTTTGAATTACTGAGAAGAAAAAAAAAAAAAAGGGAGGAAAGGAGGGTCGTGGGAACCAAGCCTGCAAAAATGGAAGTAGGCTAAACCCACCTGATGAGCTCTTTGGTCAGGGCAAAACCCTTATGTGTGTCACTTTAGTAGTAGTAGGGGTAATAGTATGTATGAATAAAATCAATATATATGTGTGATGTCGCCGTGGTTGTTTAACTTGTATGTTGATGGAGTGGTGAGAGAGGTGAATGCTCGAGTGCTTGGACGAGGATTAAAACTGGTAGGCGAGAATGACCATGAATGGGAGGTAAATCAGTTGTTGTTTGCGGATGATACTGTACTGGTAGCAGACACAGAAGAGAAGCTTGACCGACTAGTGACAGAATTTGGAAGGGTGTGTGAGAGAAGGAAGTTGAGAGTTAATGTGGGTAAGAGTAAGGTTATGAGATGTACGAGAAGGGAAGGTGGTGCAAGGTTGAATGTCATGTTGAATGGAGAGTTACTTGAGGAGGTGGATCAGTTTAAGTACTTGGGGTCTGTTGTTGCAGCAAATGGTGGAGTGGAAGCAGATGTACGTCAGAGAGTGAATGAAGGTTGCAAAGTGTTGGGGGCAGATAAGGGAGTAGTAAAAAATAGAGGGTTGGGCATGAATGTAAAGAGAGTTCTATATGAGAAAGTGATTGTACCAACTGTGATGTATGGATCGGAGTTGTGGGGAATGAAAGTGATGGAGAGACAGAAATTGAATGTGTTTGAGATGAAGTGTCTGAGGAGTATGGCTGGTGTATCTCGAGTAGATAGGGTTAGGAACGAAGTGGTGAGGGAGAGAACGGGTGTAAGAAATGAGTTAGCGGCTAGAGTGGATATGAATGTGTTGAGGTGGTTTGGCCATGTTGAGAGAATGGAAAATGGTTGTCTGCTAAAGAAGGTGATGAATGCAAGAGTTGATGGGAGAAGTACAAGAGGAAGGCCAAGGTTTGGGTGGATGGATGGTGTGAAGAAAGCTCTGGGTGATAGGAGGATAGATGTGAGAGAGGCAAGAGAGCGTGCTAGAAATAGGAATGAATGGCGAGCGATTGTGACGCAGTTCCAGTAGGCCTTGCTGCTTCCTCCGGGGCCTTAGATGACCGCGGAGGTAGCAGCAGTAGGGGAGTCAGCATTATGAAGCTTCATCTGTGGTGGAAATGTGGGAGGTTGGGCTGTGGCACCCTAGCAGTACCAGCTGAACTCGGTTGAGTCCCTGATTAGGCTGAAGGAACATAGAGAGTAGAGGTCCCCTTTTTGTTTTGTTTCATTGTTGGTGTCGGCTACCCCCCAAAATTGGGGGAAGTGCCTTGGTATATAGATAGATAGATATATATATATATATATACATATATATATATATATATATATATATATATATATATGTGTGTGTGTGTGTGTGTATATATATGTATATATATATGTATGTATATATATGTATATATATACATATATATGTGTATATATATATATACATATATATGTATATATACAGTATATATATATATATATATATATATATATATATATATATATATATATATATATGTGTGTGTGTGTGTGTGTGTGTGTGTGATTTTGAGACACAGCTCTCTAATACAATTTTCATTAAAGGCGATTGCCTTAGTGGCGTCAATGTGTTTCCTACAGGAATCCTCAATTTTCCCAGCTTCTTTAAGATTTTCAAGTTGTTATGTCATCTATCAATCCTGTTGCTATCCACCTTAGCGGACGGTCCTCTTAGTATAAATCTAAGAAAACTGACTTGAAATAATATGAAGGATCGTGATAGGCATTCTCTATCAGCTTTTATAAAGGACTTTGTCCAGTACGGTGTTAATGTACTTAATTCTCTTGAAGTCATTATATGACTACTTTTTCTTTTTATCCCACTAAATCCAAGAGTCCAAATGTCTCCTGGGAGAAATATACTAAAAAGATTTTTGGTCCTTATGGAGATTATCTCATGCTGATGCGCTACAGCACTTTTAATTAGGCGTACTTATTCTAGCTTTAATTTATAGAAATTTGAAAAGGATTGTGTTTATGTAGGAAGTGAAAAAATGCGGCAGATATATACACAGCTTACAAAAATAGAATTATCGGCAGCCACTTAATTTATTATCTATCCACATTATAGACCCTCACTTTTTCCCCACGAAGAGTATTTATAACAATCGGAATATTCAATTGTTTCCCTTTGTATCAGTATCTGTTTATTATCATGATACCAAATACTATTGCACGAATAAGGCAGAATACTGTGTGGTTTTAAAGACAAAATATACTACCCGTTGAGATACAACCGCTTGAGAGTTATTGGATCCTTTGATTGACCAGACAGTTCTACATTGGATCCCTCTGGTTATGGCTCATTTTTTCTTTGCTTACACATGTACCGAATAGTCTGGCCTATTCTTTTCACATTCCTCTGTCCTCATAAACCTGACACACCTGAGATTACCTAACAATTCTTATTCGCTCAAGGAGTTAACTACTGCACTGTAATTGTTCAGTGGCTATTTTCTTTTGGTAAGGGTAGAAGAGAGACGCTGGTTATGGTAAGCAGCTCTTCTAGGAGAGGGACACTACAAAATCAAACCTTTGTTCTCTAGTCTTGGGTAGTGCCATAGCATCTGTACCATGGTCTTCCACTGTCTTAAGTTAGAGTTTTCTTGCTTGAGGGTACACTCAGCATGCTATTATCATTATTATTATTATTATTACTATTATTTCTTTCTACAACCCTAGTTGGAAAAGCACGATGCAATAAGCCCAGGGGCCCCAACAGGGCAAATAGCCCAGTGGGGAAAGGAAACAAGGAAAATAAAATATTTTAAGAATTGTAACATTAAGATAAATATTTCCTATACAAACTATAAAAACTTTAACAAAACAAGAGGAAAAGAAACTAGATAGATTAGTGTGCCCGAGTGTACCCTCAAGCAAGAGAACTCTAACCCAAGACAGTGGAAGTCCATGGTACAGAGGTTATGGCACTACCCAAGACTAGAGAACAATGGTTTGATTTTGAAGTGTCCTTCTCCTAGAAGAGCTGCTTACCATAGCTAAAGAGTATCTTCTACCCTTACCAAGAGGAAAGTAATCACTGAACAATTACAGTGCAGTAGTTAACCACTTGGGTGAAGAAGAATCGTTTGGTAATCTCAGTGTTGTCAGATGTATGAGGACAGAGGAGGATCTGTAAAAAATAGGCCAGACTATTTGGTGTATGTCATCGCTTAATGCCCTCACCCGACCCTCTGGTCGTTAGATCATTCAGCATCATAAATTAAGAGTAACGGACATTAAACCAACTTCTCTGGCAATGAACTGACCAAAAGAGAAAATTTAATGCTGACGTGGATGAGGTAAATATTTAGTGTCCTGCGTTACTTTTCTTCTCACTTTAGATATTACTGACTAATTACTAAAAGTACATCCAATGCGTCACAATAATTAGCTAAGCACGCCTCGGATGAGAGAAAAGGTAATTTCGCTTAATAACCAAAGTTCTCTCCAACTTTTCGTGTTTCGTGTGTCTGCATAATTTCGGTCATCAAATTGATAAGGTTAAGGACTTGCAACCTCCGGATCTGTTTACTTTTCTCAATGCAAATGGATTACGATTCCACCAGGTAGCCCCGATATAGTTCGTGACGCTTAAGCACCGTTAAATCCAGGATATCAATAAAAAGGTTGCATCAACGAGCGCGAGATATGAATTCCGAGAACGCAACACTGATATAATTGACTATTATTGACTGCGCTCAATCGTATTGCCAACACGCTTAGATGCAGTGATATATTCTTTCAAACTCGGGACTGCATTCAGATTCGCATCACTGGCTACGAATGTTAATTTATGCCCTAGGGACTGCTGGAAAATTTCACTCCTATGGACATGATCCCTAAAAAGGTAAATAAACTCCGATACAGTTCACCGATCAGACTGTTCGCATACAATCCAGTCTTTCGAATGCACAGCCAGTTGTTTTATGAAACTAACAGGATTTAATATAACCCTTCAGTGCTGTGTACCAGAACGAGACATAGAGGAGGTAGGCGTAATAAGAAGGAAAATGCTAAAAAATAGTAGGATGACTCTGCTGCCATTATTTTACTCCCGCTGATTATTGTGTGTTTTCTTTCCTCGTGTTTTCGCCGAT